>NW_022196900.1:84477028-84479021 GCF_008632895.1 Mastomys coucha | reverse complement strand
ATGGTTTCTTCTGCCCCTGAGATTCTCTCTTCTATCTCTTGTATTTTGTTGGTGATGCTTGCATCTATGATTACTGATTTCTTTCCTAGGTTTTATATCTCCAGGGTTGTCTCTCTTTCTGATTTCTTTATTGTTTCTATTTCCATTTTTAGATTCTGGATGGTTTTGCTCATTTCCTTCACCTGTTTGATTGTGTTTTCCTGTAGTTCTTTAAGGGATTTTTGTGTTTTCTCTTTAAGAGCTTCTAGCTGTTTACCTGTGTTCTCCTGCATTTCTTTGAGGGTGCTATTTATGTCTTTCTTAAGGTCCTGTATCATCATCATGATAAGTGACTTTAGATCTGAATCTTGCGTTTCTGGTGTGATAGTGTGTCCAGGACTTGCTATGGTGGGAGAATTGGGTTCCGATGATGCCAAGTAACCTTGGTTTGTGTTGCTTATTTTCTTACACTTGCCCCCCACCATCTGGTTATTTCTAGTGCTACCTTCCCTTGCTAAATCTGACTGGAGCCTGTCCTTCCTGTGATCCTGGTTGTGTCAGAACTCCTCAGAGTCAAGCTGTCTCTGTGATCCTGTAATTCTGGGATTCTGTGATCCTGGGCTTGTTAGAGCACCTGGGAGCGGAGCTTCTTCTGGGTGTTGTGGGACTGGCTGCAGAGCTTGTGCACAAGGTCTGCTCAGGACACCAGCCCAGAGAGACCAGAAGGAACCAGAGCCACTGGGCTGGTTAAGTTCCTGTGTGCCTAGTCCAGCTGGTCCCAGTTACTCCCGGTGTTGGGACAGATGTTGGGTCCTCCTCACCTCTGATCCTGGGTGTGTCAGAGCACCTGGGAGTGGAGCTTCCTCTGGGTGTTATGGGACTGGTTGCGGAGCTTGCGCCCAAGGTCTGCTCAGGACACCAGCCCAGAGAGAGCAAAACTGATGGAACTTTATAGCACCAAAAATTAATCCTTGTGTATATTTCGTTATTTACTTACTTACTTACTTTATTTGTTTATTTATTTATTTATTTATTTATTTATTTTCCTTTCCTCCTTCCCACCTTCCCTCTTCCTATTCCCTGATCCACTCTTCCTCCATTTCTCTTCAGAAAAGGTCAGACCTCCCACAGATATCAATCAGCCCTGGCATATCAAGTTACATAAGACTAGGTACCTCCTCCCCTATTAAGGCTAGATGAGGCAATTGAGTAGGAGAAAATGGTCCCAAAGGCAGGCACCAGAGCCATAGACAGGCCTTGCTCCTACTGTTAGGAGTCCTACAAGAAGACCTAGCCATTCAACTGTAACATAGGGGTGGAGGGCCTAGCTCAGACCTATGCAAGCTCCCTGGTTGGTGAGTCTCTGTGTTTTCAATTTAAAAAAACAAAACAAAACACTGAGGAGATCCTAGGAAATACAGGCAGTGGCAAAGAATGTATCTGTATACAAATATATCAGACATCCCTGAAGGAGGAAAAGGGAGAGGTGCTAAGCAACTTTGGAAAGCTTTGATATCTGTGAGAGCAAAGGCTGAAGGAGCCACACACAGTCCTGAGCTCTAGGCTATAAAGCCTGAGAATATGGGCCAGTACGTCCTAGTGATAGACCCTGTTTCAAAATAAGATGATGGCTTCTGTGGAATTACATTTGAGGTTGACCTCTGACCTCTGAAGTTGACCTCTGACCTCTACAGTTGACTTCTGGTCTCCACAAGTAAACACATGCCTAGACACACAAATGCACTGGCACAAACACACAAAAATGAACACATGGAAGAGAAACAATAAATCCTTCAGGCAGGAGAATCCTACATAATGTAAGAAGACTCCACTCTTGGTGAAATGAAGCAGCCTGCTATCTCTTAGGTATGAGCTATCTATAGCCTACATCATTTCCCCAGTGCACATGTGGGGGACAGGAGTACCTGTAGCACACAGTGTCGGGGACAGGATTAACTGTAGCACAGTGTGGGGGACAGGAGTAACTGTAGCACCCAGTGCGGGGGGGGGGGGG
>NW_022196900.1:84419370-84476102 GCF_008632895.1 Mastomys coucha | reverse complement strand
AGTGGGGGGGGGGGAGCAGGAGTACCTGTAGCACCAGTGTGAGGGACAGGAGTACCTGTAACACACAGTGTGGGGGATAGGAGAACTTTCAGCAGCAAATCAAACAAACATTACCCATACCATATCTTTTTTTAAAAAATTTCTACCTTTTAATCAGCAAGGAGATCCCGAAAAGGACCATGGGATCACTGAGGCAAGAGGTGACACCAGTGTGACCAGGGTTAAGCAGAGAGGATGGCTAGAAAATATGGGGCGGTAAGAGACTAGGAGCGCATTTACAGAGTGCTCACTGTGTACTCAGAATATTCTAGGAACATTAAATCTTGTAGGGAGCTGGGTCTTCCCAACCTGTCTACAAGGTCAGTACTACAGGAGCCTGTCCTAATTTCATCCTGTTCTTTGTGATTTAAAAAAAAACAAAACAAACAAAAAAAAAAACTCTGACCAAAAGTAATATAAGAGAGAAAGGGGTTTCTTAGGCTTACAATTCCAGGTTGCAATCTTTCATTAATGGGCAGTCAAGGCAGGAATTTAAGGCAGAAACTTGAAGGCAGGCTTGCGTGCTATTCCACACAGAATTACCTCCAACTGAGGCGCTCACTTCACAGCCAATAATAAAGTACAGCAGGCATCGTAGAAGAGGCTACTTGCTGGCTCTCAGGCCAGCTTAGACTCAGCTAGCTTTCTTATATAGTTCAGGACCACCTGCCTGGGGATGATGCTGCTCTCAGTGGGCTAGGCCTTCCTGTATCAATGGACAATCAGGATGGTCCCCTACAGACATGCCCAGGATGCAATCTGATCTAAGCAGCTCCTCAGTGGAGTACCTCCTCAGATGACTCTAGGCTTTATCAAATTGACCGTTAGGAAAACCAACCAAGACAGAGCCCCATCCTGTGAGGATGGAAGCTTGAGGACCAGGAAGAAAAACCTTCTCAAAGTCATGCTGGTTGTAAGAGGCAGAGCAAGGATGTTCACCCATGGAGATGCTCTAAACCTTGCTTCTCCACCACCTACCCTGTATCCTGCCTGCTGCGGGGATGGGATGGTTGTAGGGACTACAAGGACTGAATCCTGATGTCAAGGAACAGACGCCAAAAGCCAGGGCCACAGGTGGGCCTGGTGTCACACAACTGTAATTCATGAGCAGGAGAATTGTCCATTTAAAATCTTGCCTGGGCTACAGAGTGAATTCAGAGCCAGCCTGAGCAATTGCAGGAGGCCCTGTCTCTAAATAAACAGTCTGGGGATATAGCTTGATGACAGAATACTTGACCTGCATGTGTAAAGAAAGCCCTGGGCTTAATCCCTAGCACTACAAGAGATGGAAGGAGAGGAAGGAAGGAAGGAAGGAAGAAAAAGAAGGAGGAAGAGAAGGAGGGAGGGGGCAGATTAATGGGGAGGGAGGGAGAGTCAGGGGCACAGGAAGTGCTTAAAGTCATACCTTACTGTTTAAAAGCTTATGGTTTAGGGCTGAAGGAAGGACCAGTTCATAGCTTCATCTTCCCAGAGCAAACGAGGCCCAAGGTGAGCCCAACCCCCAACAAAGCTTATAGCCCAAGGTGTCCTGAGGCCTTGCCTGCCTGTGAGCTCTAATAAACTTATGCATACTGTCTCAGAGCTTAAATAGCTAAGTGAACAGCAGCCGTGGCACAAGGTGAACCTGGACATGGGTATTTCTACCTTATATCAAAGCCAGTCAAGCTGTTGGGATCCAGTTGGCTTTACCTCTGGGATCCAGGTTCTCCCAGCTCTAGACTCAGGAAAGGAGAGAGGAGAGCAGGTTAGGAAGCCTTTCTGAGCCAGGCCAGGACAGAGAGTGCTTGGCGTGTGCCTACTGGTTACTGAATCACGTGACTCTACCTAGCTCAGCAGGCAGCTGCTTCCCACCGACAAGTCTACACGTCTGAGGAGAGGCAAGATGGATGGTGGGCAGTTAGCCCTCTCTGCCATGCTGCTTAATGTGCCAAAGGAAAATAAACCCTGACACCAAAGACAAATGGTGGCATTGTAGAGAGTTAAGTGCAATCCCTGAAAAGGGCAGAAATCACCCCAGAAAAATCAGTGACGCTTTCTGGCCCTTCTACATACATCTTGGCCATCACCCAGTCTTAAATATTGGGGCTGGACCAAGCTGTGGGATTCCCCTAGATATGATCCTTTGCTTGGTAAGTCAGGTGGATGATGCTAACCTGGTGAAGAGAAGGGGTTGATGTAAGGCTAGGATGTAGATGTTGCTCAGTTGCTAGAGTGCTTGCTTTGCATGCAAGAGGCCCTGGGTTCAATTCCAAGCAACACATGAAAAACCACCAATAAATATGATGATTATAATCCCAGCACTTGTGAGGTAGATGCAGGAGGATCAGACGCCAAAGGTCATCTTTAGCTATAGAGAGTTCAAGGCCAGCCTTGGGTGGAAAATGTTAACTGGCCATGGCATCAAGAAAGCAATAATGGAATAGCTGATTGGTTATAATATAGCACCTAATTATCATGTGGGCAGCAAGCCAGAGTGGGGCGCATGTGTGTGTGTGTGTGTGTGTGTGTGTGTGTGTGTGTGTGTGTGTGTGCTGAGTTATGCAGCCTTGCAGAGAGCTCTATACAAGGTCACTTTTCAGACAAGGCCAGTTATCTAGGTTCAGGGACATTCTCTACACAAAGACAGGCAGAGACAGGGAGCCCCCCTGAGGAAGGGAGTCCCCCATTTTGCACTCAGAAAGCCATCCAGTCATGGGGACTGCTACCTTAATAGCAAGGCTCCCCAACAGGAACCCAGGTCTTCTAAGGGTACTTACCACAGTTCATCCTTACATATGACATTCCGGGTTCTCTAAGTGTACAGTAGTTTGAAATTCAATGCTTCTCTTGTATTTACTTAAGTTCTAAGAGAACAAGGAGGCCAAGCCCTCAGGGGTGTCTGTAGGTACCATTTCCACTATCCAAGACGGGGAAAACTAGAATGGAAAGCAGGTTCAAACCTGTCTCAACCCTGAAGGCAACACCCTTGAGTTATCAGGGTCCTGTGAGCAGCAGTTTTTTGTTGTCCTCAGTTATTCAGGAAGTACGACTTGAGAGTAAAGGGGTCATTGTACTATCTCAGCAAGAGAGCAATAGGCAAACGAGAAGCAGTAGTCAACTTCACTCTCAAGTAAGGCTGGGTTCCACCATGCCTTAAATGTTATTGAGTAGCAGTGCTGCACAGTGAGCAAGCTGAGACCTTGTCACGTAACTGGGAGGCCCTGCTATGAAGGAGAAAAATCTCAGTACCTCAATTCTGCTGCCCACCTGCCTCTGTGTGACACCTGATGCCATCTTCTCCCTCTATCATGTCTGCCCAGACCTATGAGGAGCATATGATATCCCTGGATCACTACAATTGCCTGCCAGAAGTTCAACTGTGGAGGACTCCTCCCTCAAACTTTTGTCAGTTAACCTGTAGCAAACTGGGTATCAGGCAGTTCTGAGAGTGGAGGCCATGGCTACACAGCTTCAGTGTAGCTGAGGTAATAACTCTCACTTCTGGGAAGATTAATGGAGATAGAGCTCAGAAAGCCTTGGGCACTAGAGGGAAATATTTGCTCTAACCCCATATCTGAGTCTCTCCTAGCCCATCTAAATGGACAATCACAGGTCAAAGGATGCACAGAGATACCTTCCCTCCACAACCGTCTTCTTGACCAGGACTTGGTCTCTAAATGCTCTGGGTTCACAACTGAGCTCACAGGGAACCTCAGCAGACATCCATCTCTCTCCAAACACTTCCTATTTAAAGTCACCAAGGAAACTGACTACAGTGACCCTGAACTGCAAACCACCACCCTGTCTCCAAAAGCTCTGGCCAGCCAGACCCCACAGAGTGTGGCTTCCTGTCTCCTGCAATGACTCTCCATTTGTTACAGGTAACCCTCCTGAGGAAAGACACAGCTCCCAGAAACCACATTTGCCTTGGGATATACAGTTTTGAGCATTTAGGTGAATCAGACATATCTACTTTTCCAATATTGGGGGTTTGAGAAAAATCCATAATGTCTTTGGCCTCAAGCCCTCTTCCTATTAATTATTAAACCCTTGTGTGTTTCGAGGGTAATTGAATCCATGTTTCTAATTAGTTTACACTTAATTCATCAGAACAATTTTTAAAGGGCTGATGGATGTCCCAATAAGCCTCATGGGCAGTTAATGAATCTTTACTTAAGAAGAAATTGGAAACTCACCAAACTGTTAGCAGTGGCTACCTCAAGGGAACAGGCTGGGACAAGGGCTGGGACGGAGGCAGTGGGGCCCTGTTTTCTCAGTTTTCTGCTTGACTTTTCTGAAGTACTTATTGCTTTAAGAAGTGAGGTGGAGTTTCTTTCAGTGGAATGGCCAACATCTCTGGTAGACAAAGGCTGGTTTGGGGCTCTGGAGAGCCACAGTTCACTCACTTATCCTCTGGCCTGGGACTCTTAATCCTCTCCCTGTGTGTTGTTGACACACACAGCACCAGTTTAAAACCTTCCTGTATGCCCCTGCTTCCCTGAGGACATGTTTCAAGCTCCCCATAAAACATACAAATCCCCTGGTGATACGGTCCCTCTCCACTTCACGACTACACTCCAGTCACAACTGAATCAGCCTCTCTGCTTTGCCTGAACATATCATCATGGCTTACTTTGCTCCCAATTCCTCCCTTTGCAATCCATTCCTCTAGAAAGCATCCATTCATCCACCCATCCACCCATCCATCCATCCATCCATCTATCCATCCATCCATCCACCCATCCACCCATCCATCCATCCATCCATCCATCCATCCATCCATCCATCCATCCATTCATCCATCCATTCATCCATCCACCCTTCCATCCATTGATCCATCCACCCATTCACCCATCCATCCATCCATTTACTCATCCATCCATCCACTCATCCATCCATCCATCCATCCATTCATCCACCCATCCACCCATCTATCCATTGATCCATCCACCCATCCATCCATTGATCCACCCATCCATTCACCTATCCATCCATCCATTTACTCATCCATCCATCCACTCATCCATCCATCCATCCATCCATCCACCCATCCATTCATTGATCCATCTACCCATCCATTGATCCATCCATCCATCCATCCATCCACCCATCCACCCACCCATCCATTGATCAATCCATCCACCCATCCATCCATCTGTCCATCCATCCATCCATCCACACATCCATTCATTCACTGGATAGATATCTATTGAGCACCTGTTATACGACCAGCTCTGCAGTAGGCCCTGGAGCTATAGTGGAGGGAAAAGAGAGTTCTGGAATCACTTGCAGAACTATGGGGTGGATACACACCACACACAAAAAGCCTGGAAAGGTAGATTGTAGTCGCCTAAATAGATATCTCCCCCAGGATGGGAGGAAGTGTATACCAGAAAGAATCTATTATGGTTTAGCTGTGAAATGCTTCCCATAGTCTCACGCACTCAGAGCCTGGCTATAAGCTTATGAGATTTGGGAAAGACACTGGACATTTGAGGAATTAAATGTCCCCACTAGTCTCATGGACTAAGGGTGTGGTTATAAGCTAATCGACTAGGGGGAAGTGACTGAACCTTGAGAGGATGGACCTGATGAATAGATGAACCAATTAATAGGTTCATAGTGTGCTGGTATAAGTGGGAGGTAAGTCCTAGGAAGTAGATCACTGAGCATGTGTTCTCTAACATATATCCTTCCTTAGTTTATTCCCATATCCTCCTTTCACTGCTTCCTGGTCTCTATGATGTGGTCTGCTCCACTCTACCACGCTCTCCCCACAGACACCTTTGAACCCCTGATCCAAAATAAATGTTGTCCCCTTTTAGTTTGTCTGTGTCAGGCATTCTGTCACTGCAACAGGACAAGTGACTACTGCTGATCCCTTGGCTGAGGATGTGACAACTGAGTGAAGATGTGGAGAATGAGAAGTAACCAAGAGAAGGAATAGCTGGAAGGAGAGCATCTCGCACCCACAGAGCCCCCTGAACCCCACCCCAGATGAGGATGGCTTCCTAGTTCTGCCCCTCAGCATTGTCTACTGTCTGCCCGATCAGTCACTTGGCTCCCTCAAGATTCTGCAAGCTCCTTGAAGGAAGAAGCTGTCTCATTAACTGTTATATCTCCAACACCTGGCACTCCTGGTAGACATCCAATAAACGTCAAACTACGACAATGAATGAATCAACAAATGTCTAGCACCGTGGCTGGCACACAACGGGTTTGCTGTGTCACGTAACTTCTTGTCCTTTCCTGTGTCCTCTCTGTCTCATCCTACCAGAAGATTGCTCCCTCATCCCCAGGGGTCCTCTCAACCACCTCCTGTCCACAAAGGCGCATCCCCAAAGGACTCCAGAGAGAGGACTTGCCAAGGACAGCCTTGTTGGTGTGCAAAGCACAGAATGGAACCCAATGGGACGGTCCTATGGGGGCATCTGCTGCAATTCATATTCATAAGGAGATAGTAAATCTGGCAAATTTGTGGATCATTACAACTTGCAAACAGGTGTCTAACGCCAGTTGAGCGAGATCTGCAACCAGCTCCAAATGACTGCGACTCCATTCCACCTTAGGCTGATGACAGAATGTCTATTGCCAGTAACTGAGTGAACGAGTCGTAGCACTTCCCATAACGGGAGCCCAAATGTCTAAATTAAGGGATGCTTAGCTGTGCTTAACTGGGGCAGTCATCACTAGCGCCCTATAAACCCTCCGACTTACAGAGATGCAGTTTATTAGCAGAGCCTCCATAGATTACGTTGGCTGGTGCTCCATTAGCAAACTTCATTCCACATTAAACTGCAGTTCAATGGGATGTTTGCCAGCTCTGAAAGGCCATCTAATTGTACAAAAGCAGAGACGTGGGGATTGTTTCAGTAATTCATCCAGGCAGGGCTGACACTGCATTATCTGGAAGGCACTTTGTTCCTTTCTTGCTAATTTCCAAACTCCTACAGGCTCCTCAGCCTCCAGGACTGTTCTCCACCCCATTCTCCCACCCTGATCCATTATGAGAAGAAACTGATCAGCTTCTATTGTAAATTTAATTTCAAGCAGCCAGACGCTGCCTTCTGGCACCCCAGGATGTAGCTGCTTGTGAATAGCACTAGATGAGATGTGAGATCTTGCAAGGAGATGCTCTGAACTCCTGCTGGAGAGAGGCAGGCTCAGGGAGATGAATGGTGTCTTCAGATGCTGCAAGCTGTGCACAGCGCACGGTGCCTACTGGCACCTCTCTGTCAGTGATGCCAGGTGTGGCTGCCAAAGCAGTGTCACTGAGAAAACTGTTTCACAGAGGGGGGAAACTGAGGCTTAGAAAGGTTAACTTGTTTGCCCAAGGTCACTGGTAGAGAAAGAGGATTGAGTGGGAGCAAGTCTGAAGCTGAGGCCCTTGAATGTCCAAGTCAAGTGTCCCTGGGGTGTCTTAGCTTCAGCGCTACTGTATTTGGAGGCAGAGAGTTATTTGCTGTGCACAGGCATCCTGCACATCCTGAAATTTGTAGTAGCATCCTCGGCCTCAACCTGCCAGAGGCCATTGGCGTCCTGAGACATGCAATCAAAAATGTCTAGGATTGCTAGGACTGTAGCACAGTTGTAGAATGCTTGCATAGCATGCCGGGGGCCCTAGGTTCAATCCCCAGTACTATTACATTCACACACAAAAAAATTTCCAAGCATTGTCAGAGGTCCTGTGAACACCTAGATTGCATTCCGTCAACAGCCACTGCTTCTTCTTACAACTTGGAAATTTATGCTTGTATTTTCTAAGGTTTTGTGTAAGCATTACTTTTATTCATACCTCATACATTTCAAGACAGTATACACATACAGTTTTATATAATCGTCATTAGCCAAACACGGAGGAACTAAGATAGATACACTATGATAGGCCCATTTTATTGATGGGGTTACAGAGGGTAGTGTGGAAGCAACCCACCAGGGACTCACAACTGGGTAGAAGCTGGTGCTCTTGCATGCCAGCTCCACGTGTGCGTTAGGAGCACAGTTCCCTGTGTGGCTCTGACACAGCAAAATCTGGTAGGAGGCTTGCCTGTGCCCAAAGCACTTAGATTCCAATGGGGGTTAAATCGCAGCTTGTAGCCCACCCCAGGAGTGAGCAACTGCAGAAAGGTAGGTTTGAGGGGTGGGAAGTTGACTACTGAGCAATCATAATATGATAAAGATGATCAGGACGCTGGAAGGATGAGGAGAAGAGGGGAGTGTGAGGAATTCAGTGAGAGTAGAAACTGCCAAGTGCCTGCCTGTTAAGGTGTGGGCAATAAATACAGAGACCTGCAAGCAATGCAGGTGGAGAGAGGGCCGCTACAGGCCTCTTGGCT
This sequence comes from Mastomys coucha, assembly GCF_008632895.1. Lineage (NCBI taxonomy): Eukaryota > Metazoa > Chordata > Mammalia > Rodentia > Muridae > Mastomys > Mastomys coucha. Next base: position 84,467,748 of record NW_022196900.1, on the reverse strand, counting down.
CCGGTCCACCATCAGGGTGGGAGAGGAGGAGAAAGAAGACCATTATGGCATCCAGAACACATTGATCTATTCCATGCACACAAAGCACACACACATAATACTTTGCACACACATTTTATACACACACAGCACACATACTCACTAGACAGATACATTGCACACACCTAATGCTGCATCACATATGCACTCATGGCCCACGTATGCCTACCTACATGTTGTACATCTATGCTTCGAGCATAAACTTGCTGCATTGCATAGCACACACCATATACCTACACTGCATAATGATCAACCTCTCTCTGAGCACAGTCCTCTCTCAGGATCTTCCTATAGTGTCTTTGGTTCCTTGATGGAAGGATCTGGTGGGAAAGCACAGATGAAGCATTGGGACACAGCCAAAACCTTTCAGAAATGCCCGAGCTCTTAGGCTGAAGTACTGGAAGACAGGAAGGATGCAAACAACATTTCCTGAGCATGTGGGGACCTGCGGCAGAAAACTCACATATCAGCCCCAGGAGATGAGACAGTCACCTCCACTTCACAGATAAGGCTCGGCAAAGTCAGACTTGCATGACATCATGGCATTAATAAAAATAGAGATTGGAGGCTGGAGATGAGAATTAAAGGCTGGGGCACAGTGTCTGCTTAACAATCCCTAGCACTGCGACATGTACATCTTGTAAGTATATATGTATATGTGTTTATGTATGTACACACACACACACACACACACATCTCTTACTGTGATGTCTGATGGGATAATACTATAGGAGACTACTCACCCGTTCACTAGATGAAGAACAACATCAGTGCAAAAACATGCTGGCCAGCCATGTCCTGGCCAGGGGTAAGGATACATTGTCCTGTACACATACTCTGCATACCACATCACACACATATTAGATGTATGTGTGCTACATATTGCAAACACCAAATGCATATTCACGGTGCACTGCATAATGGCCATTTTATGTATATTCATGATATAGGATATGCATGTGTATGGAGCGTGCATGTATGCACTGCACATTTTCCTGTGGACTGATTTTACTTCAGGCTGACAGGGATTGTTTTCTGTGTCTGAGCTAGACACCACTGAATCATCCTCTATGGCTCTTCTATTCCCTCCAAGTCTCCAGAAAGCCGCTAGTGACTCTTGGGACAACTATTTCTCATAACATAGAAATCCACCCCATCTCCTCTCTCCATTGTTTTGGTCCTGGCTATCACTTGGCCCGGTAGTCTCCTGCGCATGCCCCTTCCTGTGTATCTCTTAGATAGTAACCAGATTATTCCAAAATCCTCTGCTTAAAGACCTTTGTCTGAAGGGTATCTGCAATACAAGTACGGCTAACATACTTCATGGTGGGAAGCCACATACTTCCCCTTTGTCACTCAGACAAGGTATGCCACTTCCACCATTGTATATCCTTGTACCAGAAACTCTGTGCAAAAGAAAGGAGTGCTATCCAAACTAGAAAGGTGCTAGTCAAAATGCTCTCACTAAGAGAGGCACACAGGACAGCGTTGAGCAGAGGAGAATTCAGTAAGGTTATAGAGCACAAATCAATACGGCGAGGTCAACCGTATTTCTACGGATTAGCAAAAATGAAATCGGGAAAATCAATTCTATTTACAATGGCATCAAAAGAGTAAAAACCTGCTAGTTGTCCTGTTCAAGATGGAGCATCAAGGCTACGGTGGGACTCCATGCCGCCTCTGACCCAAGGTATAAAAGAGATATGTCAACTTTGGAAACAAAGACAAGAGTTCTAGGGCACTCAAGACATCCTCCAGGAGACTCGGGCCCAGCCAGCCAGGCGCCATTAAGGGAAAGGTTAGCAGGATGATGACAGAGAGATGCAGCTTAAAATATGCTTTAAGGAAGTCACTTCAACCATGGGCAGGGTGAAAATCGTTGGGGGAAAGTGAAGACATCTTGTACTTGAAGACAGGAGAAAAGAAAGCTTACAAATAGAAAGCATCGAACACCAGGGACAGTGAACATCAGTTACAGCCTGGAAGGGGAGTGGTTGAAGCTGTGCTGCTGAAGAACGCAGTCCTGTTAGGAACTCTTAAAAATCTGGAGATGTTTCAGGGATAAGAGTCATCCCTAAACAATGCCATTGATATCCCGAAATAGAGGAATTGGCAAAGGCCGCCCCCACAAATGCAATCCTAAAAAGGGGGAGGGGGAGGATGGCAATATTAGTATCTAAGTAAAATTAAAAGCAAAAGAAATCATTGAATAAGGAAGGTAAATTTTATATCAGGAAAATTAAAAAAAAAATCACAGTGAAGGTTCAATGTTTGAAAATATTTACCGGGAGTTAGGGAAATGGTTCAGTGGCTAAGACCATATTGATCTTGCAGAGGACTGAGTTCAGTTTTCAGCACCCATGTTAGGCAACTCACATCTACCTGTAACTCCAGCTCCAGGAAATCAAATGCCCTCTCCTGCCCTTTATGGGCACCTGCACTCACCCTACATGAATGCATAGATGCATGCATGTGTGCACGCACACATAGAAACATACACATATTAAAAACAATGAACATAATTCTTTTTAAGAAGGACTTGGCTAGAGAGTTGGCTCACTGGGTAAGAAGAGTTGCTTTGTGAGCATGAGGACCTGCTATTGAATCCCCAGCACCTGGCTGGGGATGGCTGTGCACAAGCCTGTGGCCTCAGTGCTATCGGGGAGTGGAGACGGGAAGATCTCTGAGGCTTGCTGGCTACCTGACATCAAGTTCCAGGTTCAGTGAGACACCCAGGCTCAAATGTGTCAGGCAGAGAATAATAGAGCCTGGTATCTTCCTCTGACCTTTCACACACAGGAGTACCCACATACACATGTGTTCTCCACACACGCATGCCATACTGCACTCATGACAATGTAAAAAAAAAAAAAATGTATGTCTAGGCTGGAGATACTGCATCAAAACGCAGAAAGTGTTTTAAAACTTATAAATAGCAGTAATGACAACTCTGAAAGCCTGAAACCAATCCATTGCTTACCTTGATGGATATCAATTAAACAATAAATAAGAAATTAGAAAAACCCCAGAGGATTAATGACATGAATTTTCATCCTTCAATGCAAAATATTTGATTTTTCCAATACCCATAGTACATTTATAAAATATGGTCTTAAAAAGGAAGCAGAAAAATCAACAATCTCCTAAAGTCAAAAAGCATAATCCAATCATAATGCAATAAAACTAGATCATAAGTTTTAAGAGAATAAACAGATAATACTTGAAATTCTGAGGCGAAGCCTCCAGAGTCAAAGCAAGAACAAAACTGCAATTAGAAACTCTTTCTGAAATAACAACTACCTGTCAAAATTTACAGGATATGGTCAAAGTTGCACTTAGGGGAAAAATGCCTCTTAATGCTTTTATTATCAAACAAGAAATAATGGGACTAATTCAATTCATGAAACCCGCAAAGAGCAACGTCAGCCTAAGGTAAGTGGGAGAAAAGAATGGAGAAAGATAAAAGTAGAAATCAATATGTTAGATAATGGAGAAAGAATAAAATTGATAGCCACAGCACTGGGGGGTTTTAAAAGACCAATAAAACAGAGAAATGTCTGTCAAGTCTTAGGGGATGGAAAGAATATGGTTGCCCCCAAAGAAGGAGAGGCAGGACAGGGCGCCATGAAGACACATGCACACAGTCCTAGGCCCTTCTGTGATGATGGCTGAATTCCTTGACACACACAAAAATGACAACTGATTCATGAATGAGAAAACCTGAGGATATCCATAAGCTCTAATGTGAAGATTCAGGAGAACCTGAGAGCCCCTACCTCTAGAAGAACCAACCGTCCCCTCCCAGGATAACATGCTCCCATGTTCTTTGGGTTCATTTCTCCTCCTGGCTTGCACCAGTGTGTGAGCTCCCATGCAACCAAGGGATCTCAGAGGCACAGGCATCCTTCCAACTCACCCTCCTAGTGGATGCTGCGAATGTGACAGGTGGGAAGCCCACTATTGATAGGGATAACCTACCAACAGACAACTGGAGCCAGGTATTCAGATGAGCCTCCACAGGGTGGGCTGTGCTTAGAAGCCCCAGTGCCACCCATGCCTATGGCCTGGAAACTTTCCCTAGACATCCACACAGGACAGCTGTCATGTGTCCCTTTCAGTGGTCCTCCCTAGCCTCCCTACAAAATCCAGTCCCATCAGCTACTCTTGTGCTACTTTGCCTGTATGGCATCCACTGAGATAGGCCATATCTGTTTCCACATTAGCATGTAAACTCCATGGTGACAGGGCCTTTCATCTGCTGGCTGCTATGTTCCTCCTAGCACTTGGGACAGCACTAGTATGAAGCAGATATTCACAGAATGTTTGTTAAATTAACGAGTGAATGAATGAATGAAAGAGGACTTTAGTCCCTTTAACAGTTTTCATTAAATATCACCTGTATGGCACACTGTGTGCAATATCATAGGAAGACAGACAAACCCTGTCATGCCTGGGAGACACTTCCCTAACTCTGCTGCAGGCTTCCCAGACTCACTGGCTAGGGGAACCACCCTGCACATGAGCCTTGAGCCAGCTTAGGGGGTAAGCCTGAGACAAACATGATCACCCCAGACACCGTAGAACTTTACAGGCGAAGCACTAACAATGTTAGGTCTCTGAGAAGCTTGGAAGTTTAAGTGAGAAGGCAGAGCTAATAATGCTTGTGATGGTGCAGAGCGGGCCTCCAGGTCAATGAAGCACAGAAAGCTTCTGTGGTGGGGCTATGTGCCCAGAAGTCAGCCATTCCCACAGAGGGGGATGCTATCCAGCCATCATCTCCTCGGTGACCTCCTTGTCTTGGGAGACAATGCAGTGGCATAGCTCTGAGCCATTTCAGCCTCTCTCTGGTTTGAGCTTCCATCAGACAGGATAGAGTTAGAGGGGATGAGCAACATTTTGAAGTCTCAATTCTAGTCCCACAATCAAAGTATCCAAATGCAAGGGCTATTTCAGCACATCTCCATGGTTCCAGACCCATGCTCCATGACAGCACCCCCCATCACTTACCAGCCTTCAGCCCCACATGACTCAGAGTCAGGTGAAAATATCAGCATTTTCTCTGTGTGTGGAGGATAGACCCAACAAGCAGACATAGACAAAGATATGCTTATGATGGCAAAAGTAGTTTCCATGGAAAGATTTGGATTTCTCAATAACTTCTGTTTTCTACCCAGTTTTCCCAAGGGTCTGACACAGCCTTGCCAATTCTAACAACGCAGGGGGAAGGAATTGTGAGCCTTAAAGGAAACAGAGAAGGTAGGCATGTTGAAGGAGGCTTACCTGTAACCCCAGCACTCAGGAAACTGAGGCAAGGGGATTACAAGTTTGAGGTGCTGGGCTGTAGTGCAATAACTATCACGTCTGGTGGAGGCTCAAACCAGAAAGAAGCTGAGATGGCTCGGAGTTATGCCACTCCGTTGCCTCCCAAGCAGAACTTTGTCATAAAACAACAGCAAGCAAGCAGAGGTGCTAAGGAAGGGCCCCATAGAAAGGAAGTCAATACCCCACCTAGGGCCAGATCCATCCATATTTGAGGAGGGGAGGGGTTCACAGGCTCTGTCCCTTCCTGAGGATTTCAGGTGGTTAACAATTTCTGGAGGTGAGAAAGATGCATTGTCTCCAGTTGTGTAGGTACTGGTAAGGGGCCCAATGCTTCTATAAAGAAGGCCTTGCCCATGATCTGGTAAGTAACCCTAATTTAAGTCTTTGGTTCATACACATATAAAGGGAGATATGAGATAAATGAAAGTAGAAGACTAACTGGAAGGTAAAGGGGTCAATGGGAATAAGAGAGGCACAAAAGAGCAATTATGATCAAAATATATTCCATGCATAGTTATCTGTAATTAATACAGGTTGACGTAAACTTAAATAACCAAGCAGAATCCCTCTGTTCACCAGGCTTGGCTCAGGCCCAGCTGCTTGCAGCAGAGAGGAGAGAAGAGAATGGTACCTTGTTCGAAGGTTCTCTGCCTGAGGTGGGCCATCAAACACTGATAGGACATCAAAGTCCTCTTCTAGGGCGAAGGACTGGAACACGAGCTGGATCCTGTGCTGGTCCTCTGCAGTGATGGTCCACGTGCAGTTGGCATAATTGGGGTAGCCGTAAGGGAAGCCTGGGCTTTCCACTGTGCCATTGGGACCCTGAAGATGGAATGTGCAGTTCTGGCCTGGAAGAGAGAAAGGAAAAAGGGTCAGTGTGGCCATCAGACCTTCCAAGAAATTTTCAAGAGGTGGAAGTACCATGTTAAAGAGCCATCACTTTACTGAGGGCTTCCTATGGACTGCCCTGGGATTGGTACCCAGCCTGTCCCCATGTGGCACACTGTGTTCAGTCTTATTGAAGCTTCAGGACAGCTCTATAAGATGAAAACCAATGCTCATACCTTAAAGCCAGACATAGTTGCAACCAGACTGCATAATAGACCTTTCAACCAAATCAGGGGACTATCTTAAACCTCCTCTGTTGCCTAGCGCTTCACTATCCTGATATCCTCACTTCCCCACCCTACCTAGAAAATATGAGCTAAGAATACATCTGCCACAAACTGCCATCCTTCTTCCTCTGCCTATATGGGATCACTGCAGTCATACACTTCCTGGCCTTTTAGGGACCTTTTTTTTTTTTTTGTACATGCCCTGTTCTTTCCTCTCCACTGGGGTTTTCTCACTTCAAATGTGTTCCAGACTCTACCTTTCATAAAAACAACCCCACACTACTCCTTCTGCGGCCCAGCTCTGTCCTCTCCTCCACAGCCAGACTGACTGGAAGCACACCCTGCCTGCTGATCCTTTTCCATCCTCGACAGTTCTGCCTTACTGTGCCTACATGTCTACCTGAGAGCAGGTACATCAAGATCACAGACCAGATGTACTGGGCATATGCAACCCATCTTCCTGCTAACTGACCTCTTTGAACCCCTCACACTACTCAGCTGCCACAGCTCACACTGCATCCTGTGCTTGCCAGCTGTAAATCTAGCTCAAAGGGAGCTTCAGATGGATAGTGAGTCAGGGTAGGAGGGCTTGAAGAGGCAGCGTTTCTACTTAGTTCTCCATACTGTTGATGCTGCTGGTAGAGTTGAACCTCACTAAAGCAGCCACGCTGTGGCTTCCTCTCACACCGCTATACCCTCTTCCTCTCATCTGATGGCTCTGCTTCCTTTCCAGGCTCAACAGTGGAACCTCTTGTCTCTGTCTAGCCTAGAGGACGTCCCATTTGTGCATTGATGGAGTACAACTGCACAATGCAAGCCAGTTACCACCTCTGGGCTCCAGGCATGACTACTTTGAGGTGAACATCCATTTTTCCTTCACCTGCTGCTCCTTCACTTAGGGGATGAGATGGTGTCCCCATCATAAAGTCTAAATAAGACTGGAAGTGACACCTTTCTCTTCATAGCCCCGAGGCCAGTGTTTCTCTCTCTCTCTCACCCTCCTATACCAAGCTCTTCCTTGGACTCCCAACTCCTCAGTTATGTACTGTACTGGCTGGTTTTGTGTGTCAACTTGACACAGGCTGGAGTTATCACAGAGAAGGGAGTTTCAGTTGGGGAAGTGCCTCTATGAGGTCCAGCTGTGGGGTATTTTTTCGTGATCAAGGTGGTAGGTGCCATCCCTGGACTGGAAGTCTTGGGTTCTATAAGAGAGCAGGCTGAGCAAGCCAGGGAAAGCAAGCCAGTAAGGAACATCCCTCCATGGCCTCTGCATCAGCTCCTGCTTCTGACCTGCTTGAGTTCCAGTCCTGACTTCCTCTGGTGATGAACAGCAATGTGGAAGTGTAAGCTGAATAAACCCTTTCCTCCCCAACTTGTTTCTTGGTCATGATGTTTTGTGCAGGAATAGAAACCCTGACTAATACATGTACTCTCACCCTTACCAATCTCTTTCCATTCAGAGGCATCCTATCAAGATAGAACTAGGACTGAGTCACCTGCATCACCACTGCCTCCAACATCCAGTGCCTCCTCCCTGTTCATCAACAAGGAAAGAAAACTAATGTCTATGGGAGTCTCTACATGGTTTGGTGCTTTGAAATTTCTCCTTCCCTATGCTCCAGCTTCCTAGCCAAAGTGCCGCTCAGTCCTGTGCACCTACATTTTCACATTTCACTCATCAATGTGCTAATGCCATGCCACCTTCACCTCTGTCTGTCAGTACTTAGCATAGCAGCATACTTCCTGCTTCTATATGGACATTTGAAGATACAGACATAAGGGCAGAAACCATGTGGGTTGAAATCTTTACATCCTGCATTCTCAGTAGCCAGAAGGCACACAGTCAGTTCTCAGTCAACTAGTAGGACCTTTGTATTCAGTCAGTGGTTGTCTAGACAACTCTAAGACCTCTACCCTTATGGACTTGGTATTCATAATAGCCACACAGGGTGGACACTATTAGTATCTTCCCTTACAGAAGCTGAATTAGAGTGGAGGGGAATTAAAGAACAGGGCCACAGCTATTGTGACTCAGTGTTGGGACTTCATATAGCCAAGCCACTTCCTCTAGGATGGCGCTGATAAGTTGACTCAACACTAATTTTTTAAAACCACTTTAGGGATTAACTGACGAAGGAAACTTAATCTTTAAATGACTTTAATATTAAGAAATCTCTTAATACAAAGTATTCCATTAAGGGGGAAAAAGTTAAGGGCTTTTGGATAAATGCTAAAGAGGCATTTAATAAAATTAGACATGTAATTCTGATTAAAATAAGCATTCAGAACAAGGCAAAAGAAGGCTGCCTTCCATTCATCAGCCCCTTACACTGTACTTTAGGTGAAGCATCTGATAGGGATCAAAAAAATGAGACAGAGGTGTCAGCATCCTCCCTAGGATCACGTGCCTGAATGGAAAAGCTCAGCGTGCAGCACCAGAAAGAGAAATGAGAACGGGAGATGCAAAGAGATGGCTGGCAGACAGTATGTTAATGTGCTCAGGAAGTCCAAAGGAATCGATCATAAAGCTATTAAAACTAAGAAGAAATTTCAGTAAAGTAACCCAATGCAAACCATACAAAAGTCAATAAGGTTCGTCGATGCCAGTAACAGATGAAAGAAGGATAGAGTTCCTTTCATGGCAACTACAAAGCACATAGTGTACACAGAAATAAACGTGGGGAGAAATGTCTAGGTGGGCTCTTGGATGTAGCTCATGATGTGGGACTAACTTGACATGGGAATCCCTGGGGTTACACCCTCAGTGTCATGAAACAAAGGGAAGGAAGGAGGGAGAGAAGAAGAGAGGGAGGGAGGATCAAAGTGAGGAATGGATAGTGGAAGGGAGGAAGGAAAAATGGAAGGAGGGAGGGAGGGAAGAAGGGAAGGAAGGAGGGAAGGAGGGAGAAATGAAGTGATAGAAGGAGAGAGGAAGGGAGGGGAGGAAGTAAGAAGGGAGAGAAAGAAGGAGAAAATGTGTAAGTACTTTATGGAAAGAAGTTTTACAAATGGATTTTAAAAAAAAAGAATCAGGATAATTGGAGAGAAATGATGGAGTCTTGAGTGGAAAAGCCTAACTACTGAAAGGTTAATTTATAATATTAACCTCTCAAAAAATTATTGAAAAGCTAATTTATCCGCCTGATGCAATGCTCATCAAAAGCCCAAGAACGTGTTTTAACTCTGGGGAAATGATACCTAAATTTAACTGGAAAAATGGGTTATTTGGACAATGTGTTGTCTTATAAAGACTAGAAAATTTACTATTCTCATAATAAAGAATACTAAATCATATCATGAATGGCATATGGAAACTCTGGGGGGTCTCAGTGATAAGATACAGCATGAGGTAGCACTACAAGAAAGAAGAAAGGAAGGACAAAGGAAGGAAGAGAGAGGAAGGAAGGGAGGGAAGGAAGGAAGAAGAGAAGGAAGGGGAGGGAGGGAGGTGGGAGGGAAGGAAAGGAGGGAAGAAAGAAGAACAAAACTGAGATACTGGAGGTTTTTTTAAGTCAACAAAAAATATGTTGGAGAACAAAATATTTAGAAATAATTATTTTCTGAATTCAGAGGATATATCAAAGTAAATTCCATATAGAATAAAAGGCTAACAGAGTGCTTTTAAAAAAAATCCATGTTATAAAGTTATCAGAGACAATGCCGATAAATATTTGTGGTTTTCTAATTTTCTTAAAGATATTGTAAGATTAATGGTTTTCTATAAGCGTGTATGTGTGAGTGTGCATGTGTGAGTGTGTGAAAGTGTGTGCGTGTGTGAGTTGGGATGTGTGTGTGTGTGTGTGTAGAAGGCATCAAGTTCAAGAGTAATACCTCATTACAGGAAGTATGAGTACTTATTACTAATAACAGTGAACAGAGCAAACGCTACATATGAACACTGGACAAGGTACAAAAAAGTTCACAAATGAAGAGAAGCCAGTCACCCAACCACAAGAATAAAGAAGTAGAACTTCCATGTCACAGCTTTCCAGTGGGCCCAGGTACCCCTCCCTGAACACCTCTTTCTGCTACAGGCACCAAGACAACTTCATCTCAGGACCTTAAAAGTCTGTGATGTCACCGCACCAAGTCACTGATTCAGTCCTCTAGGTCAATCCCATGATAAACTTCAGGGGCCTAGATCATGGACTGACTAGAACCTCCATCCACCCATGGAAGCAGCACTGTAATTGTACCCTTTAGGAGTGCATAGAGTGTTTCTGACATATAGACTCCTCAGAGTCTTAATATCGGACCTTGTTCATGTCTAGTACAACCATTAATACATCCACTACCGGGAATGGATGCCAAACCTGGAAACACTGACTTGGAATCTGGGAATGACTGTGGTAGTTGGAATATGCTTGGCCCAGAGAGTGGCACTATTCTCAGGAGGTGTGGCCTTGGTGAAGTTGGTGTGGCCTTGTTAGAGCAAATGTGTCTTTGTGAGTGTGGGCATTAGGACCCTCATCCTAGCTGCCTGGAAGCCAATTTTCTCCTAGTGGCCTTCAGATGAAGATGTAGAACTCTCAGCTCCTCCTGCACCATGCCTGGACCCTGCCATGTTCCCACCCTGATGATAATGGACTGAGCCTCTCAATCTGTAAGTCCCCTCTCCCCCCATTAAATGTTGTCCTTATAAGAGTTGCCTTGGTCATGGTATCTATTCACAGCAGTAAAAACCTAAATAAGACAATGATCTTTCCTGGTATAAAGAGAGAAGCAGAGGATCCCAGAACATGAACCTTGAAAACACTACCCATGTCACGGGACAGTAAGGGTGAAAGAGACGGAGGCAGGAGACAGAGACAACAGAGGAAGAGACCCAAAGAGCAGTTCTTAGAGAAGGTGGTGACAGAAAGCAAAGGATGTCATGGAGAGGCTACGATGAGAGTCTTGGGGGAGGTCAGTCGGTTTCACATCTAAATGGTCCCTCTGGAAGTAAGGCTGTGTAGCCTGAGAGCTCTGTCCTGGCCCCAGTGCAACCCCAGGTGCCTGGAATCCAACCAGCGTTTGCTGAGAAGATACATCAGTTAAAGCAAAGGTGAGCAGGAGGCACTGAGCAAGGCGAGCAGAGGCTAGGCTGCACCAGGCCAACCCAGGGCTGGCTGGCGAGAGGGTGCAGGGCCACCATGTGTGCAATAATAACATATGTTCTGCTCTTTGTAGAGCACTTGAAAAATATAGGCACGGTTTAAAAGGATGAAGTAATTTGAATCTCACATTCCTTCAGAGGCGATGGCTATTAATAGTCTCATTTTTAGATTTTTTTTCCCCCGTGCACGGTTAAAATTGTTTAGAAAATACCATACATATCCTTTGGAAGGCTGTAGTGAATTACTCTTCAACCTTAGATTGCAAAAGGCAATAATGTCTTCTTATAGTGTACATAGGTGCATAGGTATAAATAAGTTTATTTATAGCCTTGCTCCTTTAGAGCTGGAAGGGTACCCTGTACTCCCTCTCTCGAGCACTGACCAGAGTTAGCCATGTAAGCATCCGGGCAGGTGACCCCCTCCCCCCACCTCCTCCTCTCTCCTGCAAGCATATGGACACATTCTGGGAAAACATTTTATGATTTTGTTTTTAAAATGAGATTGCAGTTCTGCTCATTGTTCTGCAACTTGCTTGCTAACTTAACAATACGTTGGGGACACCTTTCGGGTCAGTAGCTACAGATCTAACTTATTTTTTATATAAATGTATAATATTGCCTGGCATGGATGTGCCTCAATGTATTCAGTCACTCCTCTGTGTATGGCCATTTAGGTCATTTCTTGGTTTTCTTTTGTAACAATTCAGTAGACACAACATGAGGTTTTTTTTCCCCCTAAGATACTGAAACTGTTCATAAACTGCATTTTAAAAGGATGCCCGACGTCTCAATGTATGGTTATCCCAGAGTTTACTCAACCATTCTACTGTCAGCCACCTAAATCGCTTCTGGATCTTTTCTGTTCTTAATCCTGTTTATAAATACAACCTGGCCCTGGTCTGGTGACAGGATGCCAGGCGGTGCAGTGGAAAATGGGTTTCCAAGGCCAGAGGCCCAGCATGAACATCCATTTATGTAGTCACAGCACCCAGTGTTGCTGTCCACTGGGGTACGGTAAATACAAGCTGACTTACCAACCTCTGCAGAGGGCACTGTTGGGCACAGCTAAAAAGGGGTGAAAATGGGGCTCATTTGGAAGTCTCCCTGAAATTAAATGGACATCGGAGAGTTGAGAATGTTATAACCCAGGGCAGCTGCTGCAGCCAAAAATGCTGATAATGTTCAAGCCAGGGCTCACAGGGCCAGGTGCCCTTTCTCATCCAGGGTTGGGGTTAGAAAAACTGCATGGTCCTCCATGTCCTGGGGCTCTAGTTAATACAATTCCCTACAAAGCCGAACAACCCCAGAGAACTGGATGAGAAAGTGTTTGTTTTGTTGTTGTTTTGTTTATTTGTTTTTGTTATTTTTCCAAGACAAGCTTTCTCTGTGTAGCTCTAACTGTTCTAGAAAACTCGCTCTGTAAACCCTGGGTGGCTTCAAACTCAAAGATCTGCCTGCCTCTGCCTCCCAAGTGCTGGGATTAAAGGCATGTGCCACCACTACCTAGCAAAAAGGGGTATTTTATTTTTATTTTTTTAATTTATTTGTTTTTAGACAATTTCGCTATGTCAAACCTTCAAACGTTCAGGTTACTGGATCAAATATAGGGTAAACATCCCTGAGGCTTAGTAGCGTCAAGATTTTCAAAACTACCTTCCAGATTGTGTGGGCCAATTCCATTCTCTTCACCATGTCTACAAATGCCTATCCCAAGGCATCCTCGCCAGCATTGATGTTGGATTTGTCTTACCAAGACAGTTTTGCCAGCATGATGGATTCAGAATCTACATCTAATTTTCTCCCTCAGAGGGTGTGTGTGATATGATGTTTGTATGCAATTGCTCTTTCCATGCACAAACGTGCAGAGGAAAGAGGAGGACATTGGCATCCTGTTTCCTACCTTTCACCTCACTCCTCTGAGACAATGTCTCTCCCTGAACCTGGATCTAGGCTGGTGGCCAGCAAGCCCCAGTGTTCCTCCTCCCTCCACATCCCATGGTGTTGTGGTTACGAACTCATGCACAGCCATGCCTGGATTCTTACCCGAGTGCTGTGGGTTTAAACTGGAGTCTTCAGGCTTACATCGCAAGCGATCTTGCTCACTATAAGCCCCCTTTGCTTTTCTTTATTCCCCCTTTCTCCTCCCTCACTCCTTTTCCTCTTTTTCTTCCTCTTCCTCCTCTTCCATTTCCTCTCATTCTTTTTGATTTTTTTTTTTTGGAGACTGAGTCTCCCTATGAAGCCCAGGTTGGTTTGGAACTCTTGATTCCCCTGCCTCAATTGGCATTGCAGACATGCACCATGATGTAACCCCTCACCTTTCCTTAATCATTTAAATGCTCCCTCCTGGGAGTCACCTATCTGATGACTCCTTGGCTCATTTTTCATTACAATGTTTTCTAGCAATTTACATATTTGTGCATCATGTATATAATATGTAAATCTTCTCTGCATCCCATGTGCCTTCTAATCTCACTAGATTTGACACAGGGAATGCTCTACATCTTTTGCCCTCAATTCTTGCATCAAGCCTCTCTGTGCTCGCATCCGCCTGCCTTCCCCCTATAGAATCAAGCTTTTAATCTTCTCACATGTGTGTTGTCAATGTTGCTCTCCACCTAGTTGTGGGCCTTTCATTTTGCTTAGATTCTTCACGCAGATTATAACATTCAGCTTTTATGAGTAGCTGTACTTATCTCTCTCATTCTCAGTGATAGTCTTCCTTTGTTTACACTGACAAAGTCCTCTCAACCAGGAACGATTGTTAGCTAGCTGTTCATTCCAGTCAGCAGAAAACCAGACAAAGCCCTTCCCTGACCCCCAAAACCTAAAGGCACCCACCCACTGTTTGCTTCCTCCTCTCCTCTTTCCTGATCACCAGACTCTCACTGCTGTTGTGTATCTCACATGCCCCCATAGCTCATCGCATCCCCTCCTCATGACCCTGACAGGTTCTTGTCCTTCAGCTCAAAAACCTCTCACTTCAACTGTGGATCTGACTGACACTCTCAATTCTGAAGTGCCACACCTTCAGAGGCTACCATGAGGGAAGGCCAGGCCTTTCTCTTCTACACCAATGACCTTAGCACAAGCACCTCGGACTTGTATGGTCCCCCGACCTCCAAAAGAGCCCCTCCGTGATAGCAGGGCCCTCTTTATCCCCTACAGTTCCTCTGGCCCCCAGGGCAGCACCTGGCCCTTAGAAGATGCTCACAGAGGCTGAAAGAATGAATGAATGAATGCTAATTGCCCACCCAGCTCTGCACTATTCCTCGCCAAGCTAACTGCAGGCACTTAAAGCTTCATTACCTCCTCCAGAAGCCAGCTCAGAATTCTCAAGGCAGCCTCAAGTATGCTGCAGCCCATTCATCACTCATTCTGAACAGCGATGGTGATATAATGGTATGTGTGTGTAGCTGTCTTCATCAAGAGGTTCCTGGAGATCGTATTCAGATTGTTTCTCTGGTACCCAATCCAATAATAATTGGCTGTAGCAGAAACTCAGTACATAGTTTTTGAGTAGATTGACTGAGATGAATGAGTCTTATTATAGCATTCTGAAAACACCCACCAACTTCATTGGCCTATATTTGGGTTATTTGGGAGGTGGCTTAATGAACAGGTTACAGCGATAGAATTCGGAAGCCATAGCCTTGGATGTAACTGTCACTCTTTCCCACTTCCTACCATATGAGCTACTTATTTAAATTCTTTAAGACTTAGTTTCAACACTTTCAAAATGAGCCACCACACTAGGAAGGTGGCTCAGCAGATCAGCTTGTCATACAAACCTGACAACTAGAATTTGATCCCCGGAACCCAAGGTGGAAGGAGAGAACTGATCCCCAAAACTTGACCTCTGATCTCCACGTGCACTGTGACACATGTACAAAGAAACCTTAGTAAATAAATAAAATGAAGTAAATAAATAAGATGAAACCCACTTCTGTGATGGCTATAGACAGACAGACAGACAGACAGACAGATGTGGTAACAATCATATCACTAAGAGCTCAGTAGAGTACTTGGTACACAATAAATTCCAGGAACATGGACCATTCTTTATTCAAATCGTACCCCATCTTGCTGTGGTTTTGCTCAGAAAGTTATATACTTTTTTTTTTTGCTCTAGCAAATAACATTTTTCCCTATTTTTTCTATTATTACTAATATACACAAAACCTATTGGTTTTTACATATTCTTCTCACATCCAACCAGGTTCTTAATTCTAAAAATTTCTCAGTTGATTCCCTTAGGTGTTTTAGGTACACAGCCATGTTGTCTACAAATAATGATAATTTCTTTTGAGGAGATAGCTCTTTTGAGAAATTTGGCAGGAAAATTCAATTCAATTCTGTAAATATTTATTGACTGATAAGGTCAATTTTGGACAAATTTAGTTGGAGATACCAGTGGGACACGCAGGCGAAGATGGCCAGAAGGCAATTAGACTGGAGCCTGGAGTCTAGGAGTTCAGTCTGGGTGGATGATACAGACTCGGCAAAGCCTTGCAGTTAATGAACCTGCCTGAAGAGGAATCCCAGGAGATGGTGGCAGATGCCGGATAAATCATCATGACCAGAGGTGTCCGACTGGTCACAGGGACATCACTAAACACCTCCAGGATACCACTGGCCACTGGCCCATCTCTATGATGCTTCTTGGCAGGGCTTCTTGAATGCAGATGGCAGAGGCTGGGCCCAGCAGCAGCACTGGCTCTTCAATAACCCTTTGAGGAAAGAGCCAAGGACTACCCCTAATCCGGCATGCTGGTGGCTAGACTCAGTTTAACTCCTCTCTCTGTGCCTCTTGGGCTTTTGCACATCACAAACAGATTCCTTACTGTGAAGTCACCTAGTCCTTCAGGCCTTCAGGTGCTGGATTGTTTGTCTGCTCTACCCTTCCCTGCTGTGTCTAACTCACTGTTCCATGCTCAGTCTATAGACTACCTCCTCAGAGCCTTCCTAGTGTGGCTCCTCCCACCTTCTTTATGATCAGGCTCGCTCTCTCTCTCTCTCTCTCTCTCTCTCTCTCTCTCACACACACACACACACACACACACACACACACACACAGCTCCATCTTTTCATCCCCGATCATTTCTCAGTCCAGCATGGTCTTCCTTCACCCTGAACGCTGCACAGAAACCAGTTTCATCCACATTGCTTTGACCCCCTCATGTTCTGAGCCGGAGTTTCCTGGTTTATTCTTGATCTTGCTTAATTGCTCTGGAATATCTTCTCCTAGGCAGCCTAACTCATGGTTCCACAATCAGTTTGCATGGCAACCTCACTGATGTCCTGGGTGCAAACAGGTTTCTCTTCCCTTTCCAAGAAACAAAGACTCCCTGTCACTCTATCCTGAAGCCCAGCTGTTCCTCCCTTGATCCCAGTCGAGGAACCCATGATTTCTCAGGAGCCTGACCCTGCTCTTTTCCCACGAGTTGCATCCTGCCACCTCTTAAAGGATGCTCCAGCAGGAGTCAGACCCCTTTGGGGTACTTTGATGCTCCCTGTTCTCAGTCACTCTGAGATCTGGAACTTGCTTCTTCCTCTGGTTGAAACGTTCCTTCATTGTAGTTTGCTCTCACCAACTCCTCTCACCCTCCAGTTTACAGCCCCCAAGAGAACCTCCCGGACCCTCACACTAAGTGGTACCCCACAAACACACAAGTCCCTGCTGTATATTCTCAGTATCCATGCATTTCCACTGGCTCATCACACATTGCTTAGCCTCTTGTCTTTCCCTAAGGGTACAGGTCATGTGTTCTCCCATCTAGCCTACTCCCAAGACAGGGCATTACTACCTCACATTGCTTTGTTGTCCATTTGGAATATAGGTTGGAGTTTTTCACATCAGAAGGATCCTTATGTGTACCTGTGCAATCACTTCTCTAATCTTCCCTGCCCTCATTGGGATCCATCCAAATCTCAGCCTTGAATACCTGCTTAAGGGACAGTGGGATGTGACCTACCTAAGTTGCTCCATTGGCCCCCTAGACCCCACATGGACTGTGTAGATCATGACATGGTCTCCAGGACCTTGAACCTGATTGCTCTAAATCAACCAGTTGTACATGTGTTAGAGAAAACACCTGGATAACCCCAAAAAAGGCCTTGACTCACAGGTTCATTTCTCTGACTACTGCTCCCCACCCGCTGAGTGTGTATGTCCCCCACCATCCTTCCTTCTCATCGGCCCAGTGAGAGAGGCTGTTCTCTTCTCTCTAGGTCCTACAAGCAGTAAACACGAGGACTATATGTGTAATATAATTAATGAGCACCAATTCCGGTATTCCCAGCACTCCTTTGGGCCGCTTCCTGCGTGCCTCACCTGACAGGCCCAGGCAACCTAACTCTCCTCCCTGTCAGAGCACTCCTAGAGAAGAGCTGTTGAGGAATATATCAATAAGATGAAGTTCAGACAAAAGAAACCACAGATGCCAATGTGCCAAGTCTCCTTCAAGAAGATCACAGGTTGGCAGTCATTAGGATTTCTGCAGAACAAAGAGGTCCCATGAAAGAGATGTTGTAGACATTCATGTCTTCCCATCAGGGCCCAGCTAGACCTTAGAGCCACTGCCCTGAGACAGAGAGCCAAAGGCCAGATCAGGGGAAGATATGTCAGCACACTGCCTGGCATCCCTAAGCACCTTGCACAGAATTTCACAAGGTCACGTACAATTACCCTGCAGCCACAGAGCGGCTTCTGCACACTTCACCTCTATGATCCTGGAGAATCCACATTCATGAATGCATAGTAGATATGCAGTGGGTGTTCCATGGGTGTTTCTAACGACGTCCCATGCTACTTTTCCACAGCAGCAATTAATTTAATAATTAGAGAACCAGAGGTGTCCAAATTGACTAAGCAGCTAGCCTGGTAACTCTCAAATTCAGCACTATGGACATTCTAAGGGTCTGCTGTGGGGCCTTTCCTGTGCAAGGAGAAAGCTTAGCAATGTCCATGGCCTCTAGTCACTGGACGACCTGTATACCACCTCCCACTAGGACAGCCAAAAACTGGTTCCGAACTGACAGGTGTGCCTTGGTGAGAGTTTGGGGAATCACACCCAGTTGAGAACTGCTCTAATTTCCTAATGCACACAGGAGCCTATCCTCCCACAAATTGGGGAAATTTTCTTCACTTTTTTTTTTTTTTTGTACCACAGTCCCCTTGGACAACATGTTGATCCCTTTGCAAATGATGTCTTCATTTGTGTAGGGGAAAAAAAACAATACAAAATATTTCAAAAGGCAACCAATTATGCCGGAATATAGTTTCCAAAATATTTTGAGATTTTGTTATGCAGTAATAGAAGCCTGCCTTTGTCCAGGCACTGCCACCACAAGCAAGCAGCAGAACTGATAACGGCTGTCATTTGAAGCCTGCTTTGTGGAGATGGTTTTAGCAACTGTAATATTTTATGGAAATAACCTGTGATCATATCAGGGGCAAATTCACAGGTGCAGCTAATCCTAACGTGCTCTGTAGTCTGTGTTCATGATTGATAGAAACACCAAGTTTCAAATAAAGATGTAATTTCCCCCATCCCAGTTAGGAATTCCCCAGATTCCAGTGAGAATCTCAGAGGCACAAATTCAATCTTTCATTCAGTGGGGCTGGGGAGGGCTGCTTAGTTCCAGGCAGCTCTGGTTTAGGGAAGAGCCTGTGGGCAGTCAGAGGAGGGGAAGGGAGGAGGAAATGAAGGGAGGCAGAGCCTGTGGGCAGTCAGGGAAGGGGAGGGGATGGGGAGAAGAAGGGAGGCAGAGATTATGCAGTGGCCAATGGCTGTTCCACCTCTGGCCTTGACACTTCAAGGTGAAGACCTTGAGTTCTTCAAGGTTTAAAACTGCATACAATGAAATTATGTCATCTGCAGAAAAATGGATGGAGCTAGAGAGACCATTGCATTGAGCAGATCAGCCAGACTCAGACCAACAAATATCATATGTTTTCAAGATTTATATATGGAATTTAGATTTAAAAATATATATACACAAAGATAAAGTACTGATAAAGTACTTGCTGTTGCAACCATGAGGGCTTGCATTCATATCCCTGCATCCATGATGTTCATAATAATAATAATAATAATAATAATAATAATAATAATAATAACAATAATAATAACCTGATGCTCCTGCATCTGTCTGCAACCCTAGTGCTGGGGGAGAGGGGCCTCACTGGGACTCTATGTAGATAAACCATCAAGTTCCAGGTTCAGTAAGAGAACCTGCCTCAAAAAACTAACATGCAGAGTGAGTGATAGAGAAATAGGCCTGATGTCAACCTCTGACCTCCAGGTGTGCAAATATAAGCAGATACGTCCCCTTCCATACACATACTCCTTGGTGTCCATAACAACACACACACACACACACACACACACACACACACACACACACACTACAAAGCCACTAAAGTAAGAAAATAAAAGGGAAATTATTTGAGATGAAGAAGGGGACAAATGGGGGGAGATGAGAAAGGGCAAGAAAGTGCAATGTGTGTGGGGGGGGGAGAGTATGACCAAAGTGCACAACATACATATGATAGTGTTACAAGAAACCCACTATTGTGTACTGTTACTGTATGTCAAGGAAAGGTGGCAAGGGGACCACTTCAGGGTTAAACTGGGGCAGCTGTGCAAGAACTGGGATTCAAACCCAAAGCAGCAAAAGCAAAGTGCAGGAAGTTCCACCCCACGGCCCCTCCCCTTGGCTAGCTCCAAGGGCTTCAGTCACCACCTGGGGACAAGCTCCCAAAGCCATAGCCCTGGTTACTTTCTGCATCCAGCACCACGGGTCAGAGCCTGGGATTTACTAGAAAGAGCTGAGCATAGTCATGGTGCTTCAGGGACAGGGAAGCAGACCAGGGGCTCCTTCTTCCTCTCAACATGGGCAGCAGAGGCAGAAGACAATGCATGGCTGGAGGGACAAACCAGCAAGCCTGTCTGTCCCTGGACCACAACCAATTACTCGGTGGGAATAATTCCAAGCCAATCGGCTTCCTAATTCTACCTCCAGGCTCTCAGATTCTCTCGGATACACAGAACATGGAAGCCACCACTGTGGACCAAATATGATTTTTCCCTGCTTGGCTGTCCAGATGCAGTGTGTTTTCCTGACCATCAGCTGCCACTAGTCAGGGGCTGTTCTCTATTGGGGGAATCCTGGATTCCAGGCTGCAATGGCATCTCTTCTCTGCTGATGGCAGACTCTTGCTGAATGGGTTATGCCAGGTGGGTCTGGGGACAGGTATCTGTCTGTCTGAGCCTTCTCCTTGCTGGACGTTTTACAATGAGAGCAGGGGACTATTACTGAGTTGCCTGCATCTGAGAAGATCCCTGAGCAAAAAACAACAACAACAAAAAAAAAAAGCTATGCAGAAGAAGCAACATTCAAGACACAAAGGATTGACACATCCCATTCCCCCATCCGAAGAACAGTACTGGACCTGTTGTGTCCAAAGCATGACCTCTGCTCTCCTGGGCCTTTGGGTCTAGTCATGGGTCATCCAATGTTTTTTTTTCCTGTCTTCTGCATTTTACATGTTAGCCATCCATTCCATATGTCCTCATAACTGCATTAGATGGGTACTATTATAATTCCTATTTTACAGATAAAACTGAGGTTGAGGAAGATTGAATAACTTTCCTGGGATCAGTGGCTAATAGATTATCAAAACAGAAATTAACCCTAGGCAATATGAGGTAAAATTCCACTTCTCTATCCACTACTCCATCATTCATGAAGGATGCATATGCATAAATGGATGCATGCATGCATGCTTGCATGCATCCATGCATGTGTAGATGGGTGCATGGATGGGTGCGTGGATGGGTGTGTGGATGGGTGCATGGATGGATGCATGGATGGATGCATGCATCCATGCATGTGCAGATGGATGCATGGGTGGGTGCATGGATTGATGCATGCATCCATGCATGCATCCATGCATGTGTAGGTGGATGCATGCGTAGATAGATGCATGTGTAGATGGATGCATGTGTAGATGCATGCATACATGCATGCATGCATGGATGGAAGATCTGAACACTTCATTTTGCACAATGTAGGAAGCTTAAGCAGCTCTCCCTGGAGTATTCTCTGTGTACCCTTGGCTTAAGGAACTTTTCCATCAGCTATCAATCACATCAATAGGAAATCCTAGGTTCCTGCCTGCCTACTTCCTGTCTGTCATTTAAGGCATGAGCCCTGAACAGCAAGTTTTGACATAGCAACCCAGGGGAAACCACACAGGGAAAGCTGTGCACATAGGTCCTCCCAGGAGGAAAATAAGAACCGTAATTTGGCAAACAGAAATGAGCCAGTGAAAGTGTAAAACCACAGTGGGTTTGCTACCCAGTCCACAGCCACATTGTGACACTTCATGGAGCTCCATTTATATTTGCTGAATGACAGGACACCTACTCCATTTGCAGCTTTGTCCATTAAAAACCCATGAACACTGTTTGGCCTGATATTTTCATAGTGGAAGTAGCCTCACTCCAAAGGGAAGGAGAGCAATGAGTCCTTTGCCTGAATGAGAATAGGGCCAGTGGGTTACTTGCCCTCAAACCTGAAACCCTGATCAAACTCCCTGGGACCTACATGTTAGAAGGAGAGAATTAAGTCCCACAAGTTGCCTTTTGGCCCCTACAAAAACACACAATGGCACCTATGTGCTCATGTGTGTGTGCATGCAAACACACAAAACCTAAACAAATATAACAAAAAGCTGCTAAATAAAGCAAATGGTGAAATTCCTAGTGGTATAACAGAAAGATTTTTAAAAGCCTGGGCCCTTAACTCTGCTATATGCTATCAAGGGATATGATTGGAGCCCTCAGTTGCACAATATCCCGTTCCATCAATAACATGGGGTTCTCAAAGTCAGCTTGGCATAGATGGCCCTAGAACTGTGACATGGAAATGTTGGTGACTGGCTGGTGTCCTGTCCATGGTGCTGAAGCACTGAACTCCTAGGATGTGGCCGTTTCTCTCGACCATGAGATCCTGGGGATACCAGGATTTGTGTACAGGGTGGGAAATAAAAAAGAGCTGGTGACATGAGGGGAGAGATGGAGTAAAGAAAGGGGAAGAGAAAGAGTGACATTGACTCTGGAAACATGTCCCCCAGCCCTTCTTCCAGATGGAACCAGAGGCCACATTTAAAGTGATTCATCATAGGAATCTGGGGGTGAGTGGATGGAAGAGAATGATGGCACCTCTGTGTTGCTTTCCTGAGGTTATTGGCACTCAGCATCCAATAACAAGAAGGAGGAGAGGTGGGAGGCTAGCTCCCTAGAGATGAGAGGAAGGAAGCTCCTATCTGACAGCACAGGTCTGATGCCCACAAAGACCTGTCGTCCCTAGCTGCTGGGCACAGGCTTCTCTTTTCCTTCAGACACTTTAAAAATGTCCACTGGTAGAGACATTTACAACAACTATAAGGCCAGCTCAGCCCAGACTTTTCTTTAAATGAAGACACTCAGGGGCCATTTCACCCTGTTTTTCCCAATCTACAGCAGATGTGTTGCTCTTTCTGCATGCAAAGGAAAGGGCTTTGTGTTTTCCTGCCCCTGACTGCACATTTGAATTGTACATGAGCTCTGTCGGTGATCTGAAAATTGCTCCCATCAAAAGGGAAAGCCCAAGCTAATTAGCAAAGGGTCAGTCCTCGGCTGGCTCAGATCAGACCAGCCTGGATGCTAATAGGGATTTATCATTCAGAGGCTGTTTGCTTCTGTCCCAAACTAGGAACGGAATAGGCAGTCTCTGCTCTGCTGGAGCTTCCTGCTCTAGCTCATACCTCTCCAGTCACATCTGGATCCCTGGAGCTTCCTGCTCTAGCTCACACCTCTCTAGTCACATCTGGATCCCTGGAGCTTCCTGCTCTAGCTCACACCTCTCCGGTCACATCAGGATCCCTGGAGCTTCCTGCTCTAGCTCATACATCTCCGGTCACATCTGGATCCCTGCTTCTCCAACAAGTGGGCCATGCTTCCTCGGGGGGTCTTTGAACCTGATTGCCCTCCTTCTTGCAGAATCATTTCCTCCAGAAAAGCCAGACTCGTTTTGTTTTCTTCCTTTAAATCTTCTCAGCAGTGCCTTCCTGCATGAGGTCTACCTGACCATCCTCTCTAAAAGATCAACTCACTGAGCACCCCTGACCTTGACTCCTTGGATGCCCCTACCTGTCCTATATTCTCTTTCTTTGGTAGCACTTTTCCCTTTAAGGAACTCTATGTCAAACTACTTCCATACTGTGTTTATTGTTTGGTTTCTCCTGCTAGAACATTCTTTGTTTCATTCACTGATGCATCCCAACCAAATAGAGTAGTGCTTATCACATAGGAAGCCCTGAGGAAACAATTGCTGAATGAACAAAGAAACAGGCTACAATCTAGTGGATTTACAAAAACAAAACTCATGTGAACTCAACTCACTACAGGCTCAGAAAGAGCAAGCAGTTGCCATGGCTGTGTGTGAAGGTATCAGGGGACAGTAGAGAGCCAGAGACCAGAGAGTGCTCAAGGCAATCCTAGTTGGACAAAGCGGAATCCAGGTGCAATCTGCCCACTGCTTCCCAAGACATCCCTCCGCCATATTGAGCTCCTGATGTCTCAGAGTTTGGCCCGCATGGAATTCAAATGTCAGTGAGCAGAAGGTCAAGGGAGTGAGGCCACCCACAGTCAAACACTATGTGAGCTTCTAACATGCATTGTTTACTCTTAGCCCTGGCTACCAAATGAGGATGAGGGCAAATAAACCAGCAAAGCCCACACATACAGTAACTGGGGACCAAATGCGGCTTTTATTTGACTTGAGAAAGAGACTTAACATATTTGTTCTATACTGTAGTGGAGTGACAGAGGGAAGGACAAAGGAAAGGGGCAGAGGGAGAGAGTGGAGGACAGTAGGACTAGAAGTGCGCCACGTGCATCATGGAGAACTGAAATACTGACTGGAGCTAAGAGTGTTTCCCCTCAGCAGGATATGACAAGAAGGCTATGTCTCCATGACAGCCTTTTTCCCTTCCCCCTGTCTCAGAGGGAGGAGAATATAGTACATCTTAGCCTGGGAGGGAATTTATTTTTAAGGTATTCTTCTACTCTATCTCTCTGTCTCTGTCTCTGACTGTCTGTCTGTCTCTCTCTCTGAGACACACACACAGAGAGAGAGAGAGAGAGAGAGAGAGAGAGAGACAGACAGACAGACAGAAAGAGACAGAGAGACAGAGAGAGAGAGACAGAGAAAGAAGCAGACAGACAGAGATAGCTTGAGAGAATGGAAGGACACATATTTCTAAGTAGGTGATAGATAACCTACAGATATTGTCAGAGGATAGTGAAGAAAGATCTCTGTAGAAGATAGTCCTATCGGTGTCATTATTGTCCTTTTCCCACATACAATAGAACTGTGGTGAATGACACTTGTGGCTGGGGATATGTAAGTATCTGCCTCAGAATTCTCTTCGGTGACCCCAGTCTTCCAGCAGGAGACATCATTCCCATGGCCATTTCTCTAGACATCCAGATCTGGCCCTGGTGGTCTCTGTTTACCCAGGACCTCACTCACCCTGATGAGCTCCAGCTCCAGGTGATGTACTGGATGCCCCAGAATCCTCCCTACTCTGGCACAGTGTAGTATCCCTGTACACTTCTCAAAGGATTCCCAGCCAATGGGTTCTAGGTATAAAATGTTATGAAGTATAATGTGGGGAGGTGGGTATCTGGTGGGCCCATGCCAAGATGGCCCCCTGAGAAATTAGTCTATGCAACAAACCTGATTAAAAAAAGAAAGAAAGTAGGGGAGTTTATTGGGGGAGGGAATGAAAATCTGGAGAAGGGGCAGAGGCAGACAGACTCTAGCAGAGCCATGAAGGCAGAGACGGGAGGGGACAGAGAAAGAGAGGGAGAACTGGGATAAGGAGCAGTCCTTTTATATGCCAGGCCACTTGCACCTAGCAGTGGAAGGGAACAGTGGCAGATGATGACATAAGTTAGACCCCTGGGAGGTACCAGTAAGCTAGTATAAGGGACTAAGGCCTTTGAAGAGCTCAAAAAAAAAAATCTCTAACACCAGTCTCCTTTTCCTATGAGTATGCTAAAGTAATGTCATCAAGGCACAGACTAGAACACAAATTCCCACCTTTGGAAAAATCAAAAATATTTACCAAATAAAGGAATGAATATGTTTGCCTCCCAACAGGGGAATTTGTATAGAACATAATCTAGTAGGAGTTTCTAGAATCCACATAGTTCCCATGCTGAGGATTTTATGCAACAACTTCATGGGCTTAAGGAATAGTGGATTGTGGCAGGTGAATGCATCCTCACTGAGGGTCACTACCAGACAGCCTGACCCTCGCCAGCTGAGGGACACGTGGTCACCGAGTGGACCCAGCCTCATCCCTGCTGTGATGACTTAAGCTCTGTCTCCAGTCACCCACTTCAGGCCAGCTGTAAGACAGGAGTTTATCAGTTTGGCAAGAGCTATGTGAGTAGAAGTCCCGATCCAATGGCCTCTACTGAGGGTCAGTGGGAATGGATACATGGAGGGAAGGACATTTAAAGGTGGTGAGGCATAAACATAGTGGTTACTCCAGCACTTGGAAGGCTGAGACAGGAGGATCACAAGTTTAAGGTCAACATGGGCCAGAGAGCAAGATCTTGGCTTGAGTCAATGCAGAGGATAGCACAGGGAATAACATTACCCAAATGGCAGGATAGGAAGCCCAGGATCTTGTTCTGCAGAAAAACAACCTTAACAGCAATATATGGTCTGAAGATACCTTTATGAGAACTATAACACATATAATCTCACCACTTAAGGGGTTGAAGTAGGTGGATTGCTGCAAGTGTCAAGTCAGCTCGGGCTGTAGGGTGAAATATAAAAAAGGAAAAGGAATTACAAACCCCAGGGTCATCATATCACAGGAAGAGCCAAAGTCAGGAAGAACCATACTGAAATATGTAAAAGAAGGTTTTCTGTGCTCACTGCTCTCAACCCCAAGCCAGCAGAACTCAGGGCGATGAGAAGTCTACCTATTGGGTGGCTTCTCTTTCTTGAAAAACAAAAGGAGAATCTAATGTCCAATGTTCCAGCCTTTCCGGAGGGGTATGGGGGAAACGTTTCTGTCTCACTGAACGTAGAGGGTTGACAGGGACCAGCATAGTTTAGATATTTGCAGGGGGTGGGGTGGGGGACTCTGTAGGATATAAGAGAGCCTGGTGGCTTATAGCAACCCAGAGAACCCCCGTGTTCCAGTAAGAAACCACAAGGAGTAAAAGACTACAAATTCAAGGCAAAAATATAGCAAATCTCTCTAACTGGGACATAACAGAAGATACACACCAAGAAAGGTTTAAGGGAACGTAAATCCCCCAGCAGACTAGTGGAGGCTTTGCACAAGGCCAAGGCAAAAAATTTGGGAAAGATGAATGTTTTTGTTTTGCCAAACACACAAAGCAATGTGGTCCAAGCAAAGGAAGCAGAAACCAACATTTGTAAAACAATGCACTTGTGAATTTCCAAAGAATCCCAAATGGTCGTCTTAAACAGGCCTCTAAGCCATGGACCACACAAATAGAAAAACCAGCAGAATCTGGAAAACAATGAAACAATGAACAAAGCAGCCATATCCACAAGATGAAATACAGAAAATGAACCAACAGACACCATGCAGCTGAAGAATATAATAATGAGTTTAGATTTTTCACTGCAGGGCTGGAAAGATGGCTCAATGGTTAAGAGTACTTCCTGCTAACCAAGAGAACCTCAGTTTGGATGCCAGCAGACAACCACTTGTTACTCCAGCTCCAGAGGATGTGTTGTCCTCTCTGTCCTTGAAGGCCATCCCTGGACACATGCATGTACCATCACAAAGAGACATGCACACTGAGACACAAAAATAAAAATGTCTCTAAAATAAAGATGTCATTGAAGAGCTTCAAAGACCAACTCAAGGCCAAAGAATACATGAACTCAAAGACAAGCCCCATGAAATTATTGAGTCATAAGGAAGGCAGAACAAAAGAGAGAAAAAAGCAAATAAAACCCATAAGACTTGAAACCATGTGGTAGGCTGATCTTAGAACGTAGAAAACGGGAGCAGAGAGCTTAATTTAAAAAAAAAATTAAAAAGTTGCTGGAAATATCCTAGCGCTAAAGAAGGAAATCAATGTTCAAATTCAAGAAGCTTTTTAAGGATTCCAAATATAAGTCCAAATGGGGTTCCATACCAAGACTCACAACCATCAAAAGTCAAAGCAAGGAGAGAAACTTGAAAGAAAGAGGAAAGGACTCACCACACACAGGGGAGGTCTCTTAAGATTATCGACAGATTTCTCAGCAGAAACATGACAGGCCCAAAGGGAAGGGGGTGAGGTGTTCAAAGTGCTGAAGGCAACAAACTGCCAACCAAGAACATATTATCTGGCAGACACTGTCCTTCAAAAATGAAGGAGAAATAAAGACCTTCCCCGGTAAACAAAAGCGGAGGCGATTCATTACCACTAGATCTCCCTTACAAGAACTACTGAAAGAGCCCTTCAAGTTGAAATGAAAGGACATGCTAGACAGCAACATGAAAGTGTACAAAAATCATGCAGCTCCCTGGTAAACATAAATATATAGACAATAGAGCGTCTAGGGGGAAATGTAATATAGGAGCATAGATCACTGTCTTCCTAAACAAGGTTGTAAAAATGAAAGCGTAAAAATCAAGATAACAAGTAAATTATGATAACTGATGCGAAATGCAAGGAGGTGCAATTTGTAACACCAACAAGATGGGGGGGGCATGTAAAGGAGTAGGGTTCTTGTACATGATTGACATCCACTTGTTGACAGCTTAAAACAGCTTACTATAGTCTCCATTTAAATCCTAAGGAAAATACCTACAGAAGATACACAAAATAAACAAATCAGATCCTGTTATAACAAAACAGAAAATCAATAAAACATAAAGGAAAGGTCCCACTTAGCTTTCCTGTCAATCTGATGTAGCCTAGAGTCAGCTGAGAAGAGAGTCTTGATTAAGAGGTTGCCTAGATCAGAATGGATCGCGGCAAGTCTGCGGAGGATTAGCTTGATTGTCTTAATGGATGTGGGAGGGCCCAGCCTATTGTGAGCAGCACCATCACCTGGGATATGATCCTGGCCTGTATAGGGAAGCTGTCTAAGCATGAGTCTATGAGAAAGCAAGCCAGCGTGCAAGAGTCATCCACACCTTCTGCCTGGAGTTCCACTGGAGTTCTTACCCAAGTTTCCCTCAGTGACAGACTGTGATCTGGGAGTATAAGACAAATAAAACCCTTTCTTCCCCTAACTTGCTTTTTTGGTCAGTGTGTTTCATCACAGCAACAGAAAGGAAACTAGAATGGGTGGGCAGCAAGTGAGGAAAGGGGCGGGGGGCGGGGGAGAAGAACCTTAGGGCAGACAAAAAGCAATTGGCAAAACAAGAATAAAAGCTTCGCTCCTGGTAATTGTTTCCTATGGCAATGGATTAACTCAGCAACCAAGAGATACTGTGTAGATAAGTGGATTTACAAACACGCTCTAACTATGTGCTCTCTGCAAGGGATTCAGTTTAAATACAAAGGCACGCATAGTCTAAAAGTAGAATGTCGTTTTTGAAATGGTGAAGACAGATGAGTAGCATGGCCAAATGCGCTGTGGACAAAGCACAGCATCAAAAACTGTCCTCGGACATAAGGAGAAACATTTGATGAAGAGGAGGGTCTGTCCAAGAAGCTTGTGATTATAAACGCGCATGCATCAAACGGCAGGGCGACTGAATGTACAGAGCAAACACTGACAGAATTAAAGAGACAGCAGACACTTTCATAATACAAGATGAGGTTTCAACATCTCACCTCCCATAGCAGATAGGTCAAAGACACAGAAGATCAATAGAACCAAAGAGGTCTGCATCTCAGATAGACCGTGGAATCTTTAGATATACACAGGATGCTATATCCAACATAGAAACTATAAGAATATTTTCCAGACTAGATTACATGTTAGGACAAAAAAAAAAAGTCTGATGAAGTTTAAGAATGGTGAATAAAAGGGCTCAGTGAATAAAGGTGGCCACTACAAAGCCTGGCAGCATGGTTTCCATCCTTATCCTCAGGCCCCACATGGTGGAAGGAGAGAAATGACTCACCCCAAGTTATACTTTGACCTCCACATTTATGCTTCAGCATAGACACACACATGCTCGAAAATTAATTAATTTCACTTTTTAAAAGGCTAAATCATACCAATTACTGTTTCCAACCACAACAGAACGAAGCCAGAAACTGATAGCAAAGGACACATGGGAAGGCTTACAAGTATGTGGAAACTAAGCATTTTACCCATCAAAATAAACGACTTCAGGAAGAAACCATGAAGGAAGGAACTTACAAACCTCTTAAATGAAATGAAAAGACAACGTTCCCCAAACTTTACAGACTTTCAGGAAAGGCAGACTGCCAGCACTGCAGTGCCTAACGAAGAATCCCAAATCAGCCATTTACAAACAAGCCTCACATGTCAAAGAACTAGAAGAACAAACTAAACCCCAAATCAGAAGAAAAAAATAGCAAAGATCAGGGCAAAACCTAAATAAAGAATAGAAAAAAAACAGAATAAATCAATAAGACTAAGATTGCTTTTTTTAAAGGTCCAACAAAATTTACCAACTTTTAGCTAGTCAATCTGAGAAATACTCAAAAATCATAAGTTTAAAAATAATACAATTTATGTCACATAAGTAAATTTAAAAAAAAGATAATAGGGATTATTTGAGAAAACTCTAAGTCAAAAAAAAAAGGCTAACTTAGAAAAATAAGTAGATAAGCTTCGAGAAACACAAAGACTGAATCATAAAGAGATTAAAATATGAGCAGACATAACCAGAAAGTAGATTGAATCTGTAATCAAAACCCTCCCCCAAATGAAAAGCCAGGACCAGATGGCTTCACTGGAGGACTCAACCAAACATTTAAAGAAGAATTAACACTAATCCTTTTCAAACTCCTTCCCTTCAAAAAAAACTGAAGTGGATGGAGTACTTCCAAAATAACTTTATGCGGCTAACATTATCCAGTTAGCAAAATCAGATGGACTATAGAGAAACTAGGAGCTAATATCCATGATAAATACTGATGCAAAATTCTCAGCAACAACAACAAAAAAAATAGCAAATCAAATTCAGCAATACATTAAAAGGTTTAGACACCATAACCAGAGTTTATCCCTGGAATGCAAAGATAGCTCAACATACAAAAATCAATCTCAATATGATTTGTTAGTCAGTACAATAAAGGTCACATACCAAAAACCAACATCACATTTAATAACGGAAAACTCAAAGTTTACCCTGAAAAATCCACAGCAAGGCAAGTATGTCCTTTCTCATCATGCCTGTCCCATAAATTATTGGAAGTCCTAGCCAGAAGACAGATAAAATAACAGATAAAAGGTATTCAAGACAGAAAGGGTTAAAATAGTATTGTTTCTGGTTGCCGAAAGGATCACATGTATAGAGACTAGAAAAAGTAAGAGAATGAATGAGTAATATATATAATCATAAATATTACATAATGTAATTACATTTTGTGCACCCATATACAAACTGGTCAGAAATACAGACTAAATCAGCGAAGTTGCTGGATATAGAATTGTAGATACACAAAAGTCAACCTTGTTTCTATGTACAAGTAAGGACCAATTTTAGGAAAGAATTAAGAGGATAGTTTTGTTTAAAATGGCATCAAAAAGGATAACATACTTAATGAATAAACTTAATCAAGATGCTAAGAGACACAAATAATGGAAAATACAAACATTTTTTTTAAAAAAACTAACAATACCACAATGGATGGGTTCCTAATCCTAAGCTCCTGGGTCAGGAGAAGTAAATTTAAAGCACTCGTATTGCCCCAGTGCAATCAATAGACTCAGCGCCGCAACCTGAGTCTCTTGCACAAATAACCACAATAGCAGATCTTGCTGAGACAGAAAAAAGAAAAAGAAAAGAAAAGTGTTCTAACATTAGTGTAGAATTTCAAGGACCCTGAAGAGCCAAAGTAATTTTGAAAATTAAAAAAAAAAAAAAAAAAAAAAAAAAAAAAAAAACTGCATTAGGTTTCATTTACCCTAGGCTACAGAGCGTATTCCAGGACAGCCAGAGAGCTACACAGAGAAACTCTGTCTCAACACACACACACAAACACACACACACACAAGTAAGAACAAAAGCTACTAAGGATAAGGAAGGGAGGAAGGGAGGGAGGGAGAGTGAGAGACAGACAGACAGATAGACAGACTCAGTCCATTAGGCTTATTCATTCACTACCAGTGGGGAATATGAGTTAGTGTTGTTATTATGAAAATCTGTATTATTTATTGTATTATTGTATACAAATTAAATAAAATGCTCATATCATCAGGCATGCCACTTTTGGTGTACTCTCAAAAGGTTCGAGATCACCTGTACTATTCCCAAGAGCCAAAATTGGAACCCGGCCTCGCTGCCCACCAAGAAATGAAAGGATAAAGAACACAGCCCTACTCAGCCATTCAAAGACAAATGGAATCATGTCGCTTGCAGAAAACCTGGCAGTTCTGGAGATGGTCACATTACGTGAAATAGGCCAGTCCTACGTTTCCTCCAGTATGTAGAATATCAGCTGGGACAAAGGACAGCATGGCCTTGTTTGCTTCCGCTTGCTGTGATAAACACCATAGCCAAAAGTAACCTGGCAAGGAAAGGTTACTCACACCTGAGTAGGTTAGGGCTAAGGCTGATCGTCAAGAGAAGCCTGGCAGAGACATAAGCAGCAGCCTGGAGGCAAGAACAGAAGCAGAGGCCACAGAGAAATAGGCCTTACTGGCTTCTCCTCATGGTTTCCCCAGCTCGCTTCCTTTTACATCCCAGGACCACCAGCCCAGGAATGGCGCTGCCCAGTGTGGGCTGGAGCCTTCCACATTAATCATTAATCAAGAAAATGCCTGAGAGATGCGCCACTGGCCAATCTGATGGAGGCAATTCCACCAACTGAGGCTCCCTCTTCCCAGGTCTATCTACTTTGTGTCAAGTTGACAAAAACTAGCCGGCACACTAGGAAAGAAAAGGGGACTGAGGGGAAGGAGTAAAGGAAGAGTTAGAGAGAGTGATACAGACACACTAGAGACTGTTCAGAGGTTTAGAGTGTGCACTGTTCTTGCAGAGGCCACCAGTTCGGTTCCCAGCCTCCATGTCAGGGGGCTTATGGTTGCCTGTAACTCCAGTTCCAGGGGATCTGACATCCTCTTCTGGTCTTTGTGGGCTCATGCACTCACAAACACAAACCCACAGACATGCATAATTAAAAAATTAAAATAGTCATGAGGGGATACGTATGATCAAAGCATGTTACAGGTATGTATTGTAAATGTCACAACAGAACCACTTCATACAATGAATCTACACTAATACAACCTGGGAACGACTAATGGTGGAGTCACAATGATCAAACCTGTATGATCCTGGAAGAAAAGCTTATGGACTATTGAAAAAGAACAGAATACCAGAAACGCACCTTGGCCAACATGCTTAATAGCCTGTGACAAGGCTGCCAACATTCCATTAGAGGCAAAGAGAATACAGTCAACAGACGATGCTGAGACAGCTTGATGCTCGCATACAAAATACACCAAAGACCTTAGATGAGTGTTTCACAACCTTCCTGATACTGCAACCCTTTAATACATAATACCCCCATGTTGCGGTAACCCCCAATCATAAAATCATTTTCGTTGCTACTTTATACCTGTAATCTTGCTTCTGTTGAGTCATGATGTACATATTTGTGATCTCTGACAAATATTCACAGGCAACCCCTGTGAAAGGGTCAGTCAAATCCAAAGGGGTCACGGCCCACAGGTTGGAAATGGCTGCCTTAGATGGAATCTTGATTTATACCACAGAGGGAAATTAGCTCAAAGTAGATTTTAAAGTAGACAGGTAAACCTGAAACTATGAAATCCTACAGGAACCATGAGGAAAATGTCATGGCATTGTATCTTGTAGTCACGTCTTAGGTACGAAAGCAGAGTTCAGGCAACAAAAGCTAAACAGACAAACAGGGCCACATCAATCTTAGAAATGTTTGCCCAGCAAAGAAAAGACACAATAAGATGAAGAGGCAATATATGGGCAGGAGAAAATGCCTACAACCTGTGTCTCACGAGGGCTGAATATCCAGAATATATAGACAACTCCTTGGTGCCGGAGATGGCTAAGGGGTTAAGTGAGCTTCCTGCTCTTGAAAAGACCCTCAGTTAAGTTTCTGGATCTTATTTCATAGGGCTCATGAGCACCCATAACTCCAACTCCAAAGGATCCAATGCCCTCTCCTGGCCTCTGAGGGCACCTCCATGCACACACATACACACACACATACACACACACATACACACACACACACAGGCATACACATACACATACACACATGCATGCACACATGCATACAATTTTAAAAGTTTTTTTCAAGAGCTACAATGTAACAACAACACAACAATCTGGCTAAAAACAAGCAAATAAAATTTCTCCAAATAAATTTGGTAGCTAGACAACATGCATGCGAAAAGATGCTCCTGCCGGATCATCGTGGGAATGTCAATCAAAATCACTCAAGGAGTACCATCTATCTCACAACTGTTAGAGTGGCTGTGGTGGTTTGACTGAGAAGGGCCCCCCAGGGGCTCATATGTTTGGGTACTTTGTATCCAGTTGGTAGCACTGTTCAGGAAGAATCAAGAGGTAACATCCTGGGCTGGTGAGATGGCTCAGGGGGAAAGAGCACTGACTGCTCTTCTGAAGGTCCTGAGTTCAAATCCTAGCAACCACATGGTGGCTCACAACCATCCACAATGAGATCTGATGCCCTCTTCTGGTGTGTCTGAAGATAGCTACAGTGTACTTACATATAACAATAAATAAATCTTAAAAAAAAAAAAAAAGGTAACACCCTGTTGGAAGAGGTGTCCTTGTTGGAAGAGGTGTGTAACTGGGGGCGGATGCTGGGGCTTCCAAAAGCTGGCTCCTAGTTAGTTCTCCCTGTCTCCTGTTTGTGAATCAGGACGGAAGCTCTCAGCTACTGCTCCAGCACCATCCCTGCATGGCGATTGCCATGCACCGGTCATATTGGCTATGGATTCACCCTCTAAAACTGCAAGCCCCAAATAAACTCTTTCTTCTATAAGTTGCTTTGATCACAGTGTTTTGTCATAGCAATAGAAGAGAACAATGGCCATTATTCATAAAAGCAAGATAGGACAGTACTGTGGAGGAAGTGGGGAAATGGAGCATTTACTCATTGATTGACAACTGTTGTTTTTGTTTGTTTGTTTAAAGTATGAAAGTTCCTGAAGGTTTTTTTTTAAATAAAATTATTATTTGGTTCTGGAATCCTACAATTGGTTGGTTGTGCCTATGAAAGAATCCAAAATGTGTTCTTAGAGAAACCTGTCTGACACTGGTCATCACTGTGCTCCCATGATAGCTAATGGATTAAAGATACAGGAATGACTACTAATGGAGGAGTGGAGAAAGAAACTGTGGTGGACATATTAACAAGCATATTATTTGGTCTAAAAAAAAAACAAAAAGAAAGAAAGGCTTTTATCCATGCCATCCCCGATGGACCTTGAAGAGACTATAAGAAGTACAATAAGCCAGTCACAAAAATGACAATACTGCTAATTCTTCTTATAAAAGTACCCAACAGTGGCTCAGAAACAGAAAACACAGTGGCAATTGCCATAGATAGGGAAGGCAGAAACAGCCTTTGTGCAGAAATCAGATTGATCTAGTTTGGTTTCAGTTGCTGTGATGAAACATGGACTGAAATCAACTTGATAGAGGAGAGAGATTCTTTGACTAACAAGTCTAGTCCATCATTAGGGGAAGCCAGCATAAAGCTCAAGGCAGGAGCCTAGGGGCAGGGACCATGGTGGAAGGCTCCTGGCTGGCCTGCTTCCTAGGGAATTCTCCTCAGACCTGCCCAGGGATGGCATCACTCACAGTAGGCTGGGACCTCCTCTGTCAACCACAATCAAGCAAAAGCCCCACAGTCGTGCGAACAGGCCAATCTGATGGAGACAGTTCCTCGGTTAAGGTCACCTCTTCCTGAGTATGTCTAATTTGTCTTGGGTTAGCAAAAGGTAGCTTTTCAGTTTTACAAGATGAGGATGCTCTGCAGGGAACTGGGGAGATGTTCAGTTGGTAAATGCCTGCTATAGAAGCATGACGCCCTGAGTTTGGATCCCACAGGATCCGTGTCAAAGGCAGAGCACAGTGGAAAGCACCATTGACCCCAGTGCTGGGGCTGATTTGGACGTGGGAAGACAGGAGGATCCCTCAATCTTGTGAGCTGCTGTCCAGCTTCAACTTCAGGGAGAGACTGTCTCAAGAGAGAGAGCAAAAAATAAAAGTAAAACGGAAGGTAGAGAAATGATCAAGGAAAGGTATCAAAGTCAACCTACACACACACACACACACACACATACACACACCTTCTAGAGATCTGTCATACAAGCCAGTGTCTACAGTTAACACTTGCTTTCCCCTTGATAGTTATGGCAGTACATTTTATGTTGCCCTTTTTTTTTAAGCCACCATAAGACTGGGGAATTCAAGTGAGATTAGTAAAAAAGCAATCTGAAGGGTTGAACAGGGTAATAATCTCAGCTGGTTATTTTAATTGCTCTAGCAATTAAGGGGGAGGGGCCTGCCACTCCCTCATCTATGTGTTCTGAGAGATCTTCCTGTCACTCTCCTTGGCTTCTTCTTCCTCACAGCCATTCTCACCACTCAACACAGTATTATCTATTTAACTACACTAATTGCAAATTCCTAGACTCTCTGAGCACAGGAATTTTCTTTCCTTCCTCCCTTCCTCTTTCACCTTCTTCATCTGTCTCTCTATCTCTATCTCTGCCTCTGCCTCTGCCTGTCTCTGTCTCTGCCTCTGCCCCTACTTCTATCTCTCTTGCCTTTGCATCCTCAGTGCCTATAGGGATGCATGGTACTCTCTGTGCCTGAAATCTCTGATGCATAAAGGTAGGGAGGAGCCTGAACTTTCTTTCCTTGTTCTTCAGTCTTCTTCATAGAGAGAAAAGAGGAGAGGGAGAAATACACATAGCAGACCAGAAGGTGATATCTTTTCACCCAGCTGATAGAGGCAACTGGACCACCTTCCAAAGCCCAAGGATCAGGCAGACACATCTATGATGCTGCCCCAGTCCCTCATCCCTTCGGCTTTGGCAACAGAAAGAATACTGTGTCAGGCTGATGTAACTGTTTTTCTGTAAGAAGGCTGACATCAACTCCAGCACATCCCTCTTCCTGTATCCCAAGCCAGTGCTTTCCAAATTATGTGTATGATGACCATCAAGGCATCAGGAGGTCTGGGTTGGGGCACAAGGGGCTGAAAGCCTGTAGTCTTACCATGCGTGCTCACCCATGCTTGAGGTTTTGTGTGCTTTTTTTTTTTTTTCACAATGCTGGAGATTATAGTACAGGTCCCTGCTTATATTACACCATCCCCACCCTATAAACTCTTGCTTAAACAGGGTGGTTTGCAACTATGCAGCACCTGGGAATTTGTAAAATTAGTGTTCAGACTCCCTACCCCAGACCAATGTCACTAAACACCCACAGCGGGACTCTAGCTGTGGCATGACTAAAATTGGGACTCAGGAGTTTGCAGAGGGGTGCCTGCTCATTTGAGCTCTAGAGTACCTGTCTAAACACTGTGTCCTTTTTTGGCAGAGTCCTCACATCACGATGGTGCCAAAGGCAACGTGTTAACATAGGCCCATCTAGATCTCAGATAGGCAAGAGTGTTAATGTTCTAGACAGCTACAAGGGATTGTGCTGTATTTTTCCCTCCCTCCTGACTTCTACTTCTTGCTTCCTTTCCAGCTGGTAGAGAGTTAGCATCCTCTTCCAGGCCAGAACAACTGTTCTCAACGTGGGTGGGGAGGGGGGGTCTGAATTTGCTCCCAGAGAACATTCAGGAATGTCTACAGAGGCCTAGTTTGTCACAATTCTGGAAGAAGAGGGATGTGATGGTGGTAAATGCTTGGTGGGGACCGATGGGTGCCTACAATGCTCTTGTCAACACTCAACAGTAACATGCCCGGCCCAACGGCCAAGGCTGAGAACCTGCAGAACAGATGAGGTTTAAACTGCTGACCTTCGGCTGATATGCTTGTCACCTTTTCCACACTGCCCTCTTCTTCAGAAGGCAATGTGGTTTGGGAGACACAGAGGAGACACTCTCGGCCCTTGAGTCTGGGCTCTTGCTGTCTGGCCCCTTCATTTTCCTGCAGCTCCTTGTCCACACCTGGTATTTTAACTTCCATATGACCTTCCTCCCCAACACAGTTGATGCCTTCACATAAGTCCTACCTATGCTAAAGATTCAAGTTCTTCCTTGTGAAGTCCTTCAACACCATGGAAATCAGGGGTACACCCAGTTACTGGAAACGTAAGGACCAGCTCACTGGAGAGCACATGCTCTGGTTCCTAAATGCCTTCACATCTGTATCTCAGCTAAGATATTCCAGTACATGTGTCCTGTGAGGTACATGTCCTACACTTATCCCCATGTATAGAGAAGCAAATTCAGACACAGAGCGAGGCATTCAGATACAAAGCAAAAAAGTGAGGGAGGACTCAGGAAGTTTGGGTCCAGGGCCCATAAGTTTAGTCACTGTCCTGAATGGCTCCTTGTACATGTCTTATTAACAACAATGTGAACAAGCTTGGGTTATATTCTTGGTTTTTATACATAGAAACCAGGAGAGTAATTCTTCAGAGTCCCACAGGTAACAGAGACCTTCATTCAGGTCAAGTCCGAGATGATGTGAAATCCTATGCTCAGTTCAAGGGAAAGAAGCTATAAGCTTTAGAAGACAATTCCATCCATTCGTTTGCCCACCCTGCATCCATTCGTGCTTCCTTCATCCAGCCAGATGGCCAGCATCTGTACAAACATCTACCTACCTACCTTCCTTCCTTCCTCCCTCCCTCCCTCCCTTCCTTCCTTCCATCCACCCATCTATCCATCTATCTTCCAGTATACCACCTTCCATCTATACTCTATCCATTTACCCACCTATCTATATTCATATATACTGTATCTATACTCTATCTTATATACTTCCATCTATACTCTATCCATCCACATCATCTGTCCTCATCCATCTATCCTTCTTCCATCCACCCTTCTACCACCCACCCATCCATTCTCCATCTATCCAATGTCTTCTATCAATCCATCCATCCACCCATCCATCTTCCATCCATCTATCCATCCATCCATCCATTCTCAATCTATCCAATGTCTTCCACCCATCCATCCATCATCCATCCTCATCCATCTATCCTCCTTCCATCTGTCCTTCTACCACCCATCCATCCATTCTCCATCTATCCAATGTCTTCCATCCACTTATCTATCCATTTTCCTTCCATCAGTTTATTCATTATACAGTTAGTATACACATAAACACTTCTGGTAGGTCAGGCCTGTCCTGTGAGGGTCCAGAGAGAAATCAGCTGGGCTCCCTATGTGCAGGAGATCACATCAGTTAGACAGGATGGAAACATGATACAGGCTGAATGGACTGAGGAAGGTGGGGAACATAGAAAGATCTGTTTACACTTGTTCTCTGGGCACTGGCCTGATGTAGAAAAGATGTCTAGCAAACTCCAAGAGGCTATCTCATACTCGGAGTGATCAGTTGGGGAAGGCTGGCCCATACTCATTTGCACACCCATGCTGTCTTGTTCTCCCAGTATGTTCTCTCTGCTTGCTCAGATCTCCCCAATTCCTGAGCACAGCTTGGGGAGAGACCAGGTGAGGCCATGCTCTTCCTCTGCCAATGGATCAATGTAAGGATGACATCTCAACTTATCATCCCGGGGTCCCAGAGGGAAACCAAACTGTGGCTGTCAGGAACATGACAAAACTGTCAAAAGCAGACAAAATCAGCCCTGTAAATTGTGAGGCCAGAGTCACAGTTCTATTTGTTCTGAGAGAGTGAGCAGCTCACTTTCCCCCCGTTTTTTGTCAAGTTAGAAAACAAAAACACAGGACAAACTAGGAGACTTACAAGCACTTCATCTCTGTGAGAGGGAAAAAAGCCTACCACCAGTCACCAAATCAGCCACACCCCCTCAACATGATCCTAAGTTCACTTCTACTCAGGAACAATCTAGTGGTCTTCCAGTAGGACTGGTAGACTCATTCTTAGAAATCATTAAGATCAGCGGGGCAGTATGGCACATACCTTTAATCCCAGCACTTGGGAGGCAGAGGTGGAGGCAGAGGCAGAGGCAGAGGCAGGGGGTCTCTATGAGTCTGAGGCCATCGTGGTCTACAGAGCGAGTTCCACAACCTCCAAGGCTATTTAGAGAAGCCCTGTCTCAAAAAAAAAAATTATTAAGATCCAGTCTCTGCCCTTGGCCACTTCATATCAAACTAACAAAACTGAGCATGGGAGCTGGAGAAACAGCACAGTGGTTATAAGTGCTTGCTGCAAAGATAGGAGGGACTGAGTTTGGATCCCAGTGCCCATCTATAAAGGTGGATGTGATGGTTAGAGAGGTGGCTCACTGGTTAAGAGCACTTATTGCTCTTTCAGAAGACCTATGATGGCATCCCAGTACCCACAGCAGGCAATTCACAATGGCCTGTAACTCCAGGTAAAAGAAAATCATCACCTTTGGTTCCTATGGGTTCCTGTACTCATGTGCACACACCCACATACAAACACACAACTATGCAAATTTTAAAATAATTAAAAAGTAGCCAGGCAGTGGTGGTGCAGGCCTTTAAACCCAGCACTTGGGAGGCAGAGGCAGGTGGATTTCTGAGTTCAAGGCCAGCCTGGTCTGCAGAGTGAGTTCCAGGACAGCCAGGGCTACACAGAGAAACCCTGTCTCAAAAACCAAAAACACAAACAAAATAATAAAAAAAAGTAATATTTTAAAGGGTGTAGGCTTGTATGCCTCAGTAAACCCAGAAATGTGATGGGGTGGAGACATGAGAGTCTCTGGGGCTTGATGGATGCCACTTGGTTCAGGTACCCAAATAATACCTGGCTAGGAAACAAATCTGTCCCAAGGGAATAAGGCACAGAGAGATAGAACATCTTTCTGCATCTTCATTTGGCCTCTGAGTATACACACACAGGGTACATATACACAGGATGTACACACACACACACACACACACACACACACACAAACATACAGTACACACACAGAGAGAGACAGAGAGGGAAAGGGAAGGAGATAGATACATACACACAAACACACACGAACATACAATACACACAGAGAAAGATAGAGGGGGAGAGGGAGGGAGATAGAGGGGAGAGGGAGGGAGATACACACACACATACACACACACACACACACACACACACACACACACACACACACAGGGTAGGTAGAGAGAATATAGAGCAGAATCAAATCCAAACAGGAGTGTGAGCCTATGGTGGAATCAGAGCTGGCCTCTTGACTGAGGGAATGTCTGCACTGGTCTTTGGAAGATAAATACAATTTCACTGATAGGAAAAGGAAAGGAAACTACCAGGATGGGGAAGGCAGACATAAACGAACAGTAACTGGAACAGGGAAGGAAATTGACCCAGAATAAGAGGGGTGCAATAGCCAGGCTAGGAAGACTGAACTTGCTAGAAGACCCTGCTGACCCATGTGGGGACCCAGGCTCCATCATTTGAAAAGTCGGTGCTGCACTCAGGCAATGCAAACACTCTTCTGTTCAGCTTCAGTCATACACATGCATGTGTGGATGCATGCATGCAACTAGGGATGTGTACATGCATGCGTGCATATGCCTCTGTGTGTGTATGTGTGTGTATGCACGTGTGTGTATATAGCTGTAGATGTGCATATATGTGGGTGTGTGCATGTGTGTGTGTGTATGTGTAGCTGGAGACGTGCATGTGTGTATGTGTGTGCCTATGAGTGTGTGTGTGTGTGTGTGTGTGTGTGGCTGGAGATGTGCATATATATGTGTGTGTGTGCGTGTGTGCATGTGTGTGTGCATATACGTGTGCAGGTGTGTGTGTGTGTGTAGCTGGAGATGCGCATATATATATGTGTGTGTGTGTGTGTGCATGTGCGTGTATATGTGTGTGCCTGTGTGTGTGTGTGTATAGCTGGAGATGTGCATATATGTGTGTGCATGTGCATGTGTGTGTGTGCATGTGCGTGTGCGTGTGGGTGTGTAGCTGGAGATGTGCACATATATGTGTGTGTGTGTGTGCGTGTGTGTATGTGCATGTGCATGTGCGTGCATGTGTGTGTGTGTGTATGTGTGTGTGGCTGGAGATGTGGGTGTGTGCATGTGTGCATGTGTTCAGGGCGATCTGCCAGGCCTTCCTGCAGAAGCCCTGCAGCACTGCTGTTGCTCACCAAAATAGAATCGAGCAATTTAGGTCAGGAAGTAAAGACTATGTTATTATTACTAGTTACTGGTGAAGTTATTTAATAAGAATGTCACATCCAATTGAGAGCATAGTGGGAACTGTCAGCAGGAGGGATGTAATTACACTAACCTGAGGTGCTGCAGGGCCTGATGCTCTAACATCTCCACAGAGCCACAGAGACGGACTCCCCTCAGCCCCCAAGCTCCGTAGCCACCGGAGGGCATTTTCCTGACAGGGCCACAGTGCCTCATCCAAAACAGCCAGACTTACACTACACCTGTCCAGACCCCTGAAGAGGCTCTTGGGGGGACTGACAAAAGCCACTGGGGATTCCCTGAAGAACCCCTGATCCAGTGATGCTCAAGGGAGAAGGACCCGAGCATCCTCAAATGCATCTAAAATCTATCAGGCATCACGGTAGACATAGGAGCTCCAGAAGCCCGTCCCACCTGAGCTATGGTCCAGAGCAGCTCTGGAAGGCCATCTACTAACCTGGTTTAGAAACAGGCCCTAGCCACCCTCGTTCCTCAGCCGGTGTTCGACTACCTCCACTTAACCTACTGTTACTGAAACTCTTATTTGAGGTCTGCCCAAGTGATCTGGGACCGGCCACTTACACTTCACGCCCTTCCCATGCCCAGCACCTCTAGTCCACTGCCTAGAAGGTAAAGCCAGGTTTTGCCCCACAGTTCCTGGCTCAGCTCACAACCTGTCTCCTGTTTGTTGAGTGAGCCTGAAAACGAAATAC
This sequence comes from Mastomys coucha, assembly GCF_008632895.1. Taxonomy (NCBI): domain Eukaryota; kingdom Metazoa; phylum Chordata; class Mammalia; order Rodentia; family Muridae; genus Mastomys; species Mastomys coucha. The sequence goes on along the minus strand of NW_022196900.1, from coordinate 84,424,913 downwards.
CCTTCCTTAGCTGATCAAGGTGGAGATCAGGACCCTTGGCTGGCAGAGCTTCTGAGATGCCTAAGGCGGGGGGGGGGGGGGGGGGGGGGGGGGGGGGGGGGGGGGGGGGGGGGGGGGGGAGGTCTGTAGGGGTGCCCAGCATGAAGCCGCTATCCAATCACCAAGTGTCATCCCAAGGATGCAGAGGGTGCCTAGTTCCCTTTTTGTTGCAACATTTACACCCTGTGGGGTTTCTAAAAAGTCATGAGCACTGACTTCCTTGTAGAGGGAGGCAGCTGGATATAAGATGATAAGGAGGAGGGGTGGGTGGACGGAGATGCCATGTTCCACAAAAACCATGGTTCTCAGCCTTTTTAGTGTTGCAACACTTTAATACAGTTCCTCAAGTTATGTAAACTGCAAAATTATTTTGTTGCTATTTCATACCCGTAATCTTGCTAGTGTTATGAATCATATATGTAAATATCAGATGTGCAGGATATCCGATATGCCACTTTGGTGAAAGGGTCATTTGGCGCTCCCCAGAGGGGTGGCGACCCGCAGGTCGAGAGCAGCCCCACTACAGGGAGTGAAAGCACATTGTCCTGATACTGAGGGGGGTAGAAGGGAGACTCTGGCCAGGACTGTAGGAAAGGCACACAAATGAAGCAAGGGATGGACAAGAGAGGGGACAGCTGAGACAAGGACACGGAGACACACACGGGAAGAAAAGGCAGACAGTGACAGAGAAAATGAGGGACTCGGAGAAAAAGGCCAGGATCTAAAGGAGATGGGCTGATAGACAAAGAGACACAAAGGCAGACCTGAAAGGAGACAGTAAGAGAAAGCTGGAGCCAGGGGAAAGAACCCGAAAGGTGGAAGTGTCAGAGAAACAGCAGCGAGGCGGACGTGCGCAGAGACCAAATCAGGAGCAGCACACAGCAACCGAGTGACAGAGGCAGACAGGAGAGAAGCCAGGGTTCCCGAGAGGGTCCCATGACAAAGGCCCTGTCACTGTCACCTGCTGTTCAGAGCCCTGTGCAGGAGTTCCTGGGGAGGATAAGGAGAGGACATATCCAGCGGGCAGCTTGGCTCTAAATGGAAGCAGGGCAGAAGCCAGAGCGCGGTTCAAGGTCCAAGGGAGAGAAAGAGGCGCACCTGCCCCTTTTTATTGTGAACTTGCTTTAAATTTAAAGAGGCAATGGAGAAGAAAAATAAAAGGAGATGGGTCAAGGGGAGGGAGAGAGAGAGGGAGCGAGGGAGAGGGAGAGTGAGAGAAAGAGAGAGAAAGAGAGAGAGAGAGAGAGACAGAGAGAGACAGAGAGAGACAGAGAGAGACAGAGAGACAGAGAGACAGAGAGACAAAAAGACAGAGAGACAGAGACAGAGACAGGGAGAGAGAGAGGAGAAGAAAGAAGAAGAGGGACCAGGGCTCTGAGTTCTAAGAATCCTATTAAAAAAACAAACAGTATGTATGGGGTGCCCCCCCCCAGGGACAGGAAGTGATTGCATTCTCTTCATTTCCTTTCTCTTCATCCCCGCTATATGTGTGTATACTTCTGTGAAAGGTGTGCACACAGGCACATAGAGGTCAGAGATCAACACCAGGTGTCTTCCTCAGTCGATTTCCACTTCAAATACATATTTTTCTTAAAGATTTGTTTTTATTTTGTGTGTGCGGGAACGCTTTAAGTACATGTGGATCTGTGTATCACAAGCCTGCCTGGTGTGCTCGGAGGGCAAGAGAGAGTGTTGGACTCTCTGGGACTGAAGTTACAGATGATTGTGAGATACCATATGCATGCTAGGAATCGAACCTGGGTCCTCTGGAAGAGCAGCCCGTGCTCTTAACACTGGGCCATCTCTCAACCCCTCCACTTTAGTTTTTGAGACAGGGTGTCTCGCTGAATCTGGAGCTTGCTGACTGGGAAGCCCCGGATCTTCTTGTCTCCACCTCCCCAGCCCCGCATCACAGACATGCTCATCATACCCAGCTTTACATTTACTTTTAGTTTAATTTTATGTTGATGGGTATTTTGCCTGTGTGTCTATGCACCACTTGTGTGCCTAGTACCTAATACCTACAGAAGTCAGAAGAGGGCATCAGATCTGCTAGAACTGGAGTTACAGACAGTTGTGAGCTGACATCTAGGACTGGGAACTGAACCCATATCCTCTGGAACAGTAACCAGTGCTCTTAACCTCTGAGCCATCTCTCTACCCCAGCCACAGCCTAGCTGTGTGTGTATGTTTCTAATGTGACTTTGGAGGATCAAAAAGTGGCCCTTGTTATTATTAATCACTCTTAGCAAGTGCTTGAGGCTATCCCAGGATAGGGATTGGTAGTCTGACAGGAACAGGAACGTGGCAGGTAGATGATTAAACTAGACTTAGGATAGGGTCTGTGGAGTCCTGGTGGCAGTAGGTTCCACATTCCAAAGGCCAGACAAGATCTATCTGTGGGACTGACCCAGGCCAGGGAACATAGAGAATGAGGAAGTGCAGCCCCCTAAGTCAGTCAGCAGACATACACAGCAGAGATGATCCTTGCTAATGAAGAAGGAACAGGGAGAAGTCCCCCAGAGAGGCCCTGGGGGGTGGGTCAGCCCACGACTCTGGCAGACCCCTGGACAAGAAAGCAATTGACCACCCACACCTACCCTCTTCTGGTACCTTCTCCACCCTTGGCTTCTGTGACCACAAATTAAGGCCAGTGATAACCTTAGTTTGTTGTTGGCTGTGGTTCTTGGTTTGTTCCTCCCTCCTGGGAAGTGGTGTAGCCTTCCATCTGCTCAGCACTCAGCGACACTGCTGCCGGGTGCCACATGTGTGACACCCCCCAACCCCCAGTGTAGGTCATGGTATTATCTCCCACCTCCTTTCTGGGCTCTAAGCTCAGCATTTCTAGTCTCAGAGCTTCTGCACGCCTCCAGACTGGACAGAGCTCAGCAGCTGGCACTGCATGCCCAGAAACTTCTAAGGCTCTTTAGAGTCCTGAGGCAGGAAGCAGGGATGCTGAAACTTGGCGCCTGTGGTGACTTAGGAATTTCAGGGGAGCACATTTCAGATGTCTATGCCCATGGCAGGGCTGCTTGGTTGAGCTTGAGGGGATGACCAACCTCCCCTTTCCATCAGAAGTCACCCACGGCAGGCAGCATGGGCTCCAAGGCCTCATGGTATCAAGAACGGCTGCACCAGTGAAAGCAAAGTCCTCAGTGCCCAGTGAAAGTGGGAGTTTTCTGCCTGCTGGCCTCGGTGTGCCAGGCCATGGCCTTCCCAAGCACCACAGGGCCCTGCATGCCCCACCTGATGCCAGCTTCCATCATCCCTGCCTGTTGCCAGGCATGGTTGCCAAGCACAACCTCACATCCTGGGTCTTCTGCAAGCTGCCTGGAGACAGAGAGCAGCAGGCCTAGGCTGGGAGCTCTTAGGGGCAGGATAGACCTAGCTTTTGTTTCCCAGTCCAGACAGAGGGGCAAGAAATGGCCCTGAGATGGCGGTGGGATGGTGTTCAAAGTCAAGGCCTGATTGTTCCTGGGGTCATGCCCCTCAGACTGGCAAGATACTCCCAATGCCAAAGTGCTGGCATGCAGAATTCACATTTAGGTAAATGCAAACACACACACACACACACACACACACACACACACACTAGCTGCAGGGGAGGCATCTATCTTGCACACACAGCTTTTTAGTACCCAGTCACACACCAAGTACTTTTATCATGGACCCCAGTTGTTTTTTGGAAGAGTACTTGGAAAAACTCTGGATATCTCTCTATTCATGCCTATGTTTGCATCTCGCTGGTGAAATTGCACATGTGTGAGCGTATGTACTACACAAAAGCATATCTGCATATGTGTGCTTACAAGAATAGGTTACCATGCCTGGATGGATAAAGGGAAGTATGAAGGACTTGGGGCCCATTTGGGTTCAGCCTTCTATTACCCTCATTTTGCAGACATCCACATGCTCAGGTATACACACACACACACACACACACACACACACACCCCAAACACTGTCTCCCAGAGCCTGACAAAGCACAGTAGAATGGATCCTGCTTGGCCTATGGAGTCATAGCTGCTCTCAGCTATGTGCTGGCTGTGTGACCCTGGGCACCAGTTCACCCTCTCTGAGCCTCAACTCTATCAGCTATAAGGGCAGCATACTGCAACTCCCCTTACAGACACATTGGGATGATTAAATAAGATTTCAGATAGGAAGCTCGGGCCCTAGGGAGCTCAATAAACACTAATCACCATTTATTCTCCATCACTGCCACCCACCCTCAAGCCTCTCATTCATACGAGTGATAAATATTTATGTGGTATTAACTGTGCATCAAAACTGCTATAGACAGTGGGGGTTCAGGCTCCTTGTCCTCATTCCCCATGTGGTTTGTTGCCTAGTGAGGGAGGCAAATGACAGCAAGTGACCAATTCACATGAGCATTGAGGTGAAGGTTAAGAAGAGGGTGACAAGTATGAGCCTTGCCTGCAGGGGTCACCTCTTAGGGTGTCACACCCAAGTAAAGACAGGCAAGCTGGGCAGGAGTGAGCCATGTGAAGATCAAGAGGGAGCACATTCCAAGGAAGGAAGGGAGGAGGGGGGAGGAGGGAAGGAGGAGGGGAAGGAGAGGGGAGAAGGGGAGAAAGAGGATGAAGGATAATGAAGAAGGAAGGAGGAGGACAAGAAGAAGAGGAAGAGGAAGAAGAAAAGGAAGAGGAAGAGGAAGAAGAGGAGGAGGGGGAGGAGGAGGAGAAGGAGAAGGAGAAGGAGAAGGAGAAGGAGAAGGAGAAGAAGAAGAAGAAGAAGAAGAAGAAGAAGAAGAAGAAGAAGAAGAAGAAGAAGAAGAAGAAGAAGAAGAAGAAGAAGAAGAAGAAGAAGAAGAAGAAGAAGAAGAAACCAGGCTTAATGACTGGAGGTGGACACAAGCTTGCTATATACAGGGTAGCAATGAGATCCTAAACTGGCTATAAACCTCAAGACCAGGCCTACCTCCAATGAACCACTTCCTCCGTCCAAGTTTCACCTTCTAAAAGTTCTACAACTTTTCAAATTAGCATCACCAGATAGGAACAAAGCATTCAAACACAAGAACCTATGGTGGACATACATGTGTCCTCAAAGGCCACCACTCCAGAACAGTCTCTTTCCCCCGTTGGACCATGAAAGGCAGTCTGTGTTCTTGGTCCAGTGAGGCTTACTTCCGGAGACCCAGTAGAAGATTCTACAAGGGACGTAACAGTAAAGCCACGCCCCAAGACATAAGACTGCTGACACCACGAGCCCTCACTCCAGTATCCTATGGCTAGACAATGCCTCAAGCTCCCAGTATTCTGGCAGGACTCCACCCCCAGTCAACTGCCCACAGCCAGGTATGCCCCACCCCTGGGAGCAGAAAGGTAGCACCGTATAAGGGGCTGTTTGCCCCTCCTCTCTCTCTCTCAACCTCTTCTTGTCTTTACTCTCACCTCTTGTTCCCTCTCTCCCCTTACCCCTCTCTCCACATGGCCACGGCTGGTCTCTACTTTTCTATCTTCTCTCTCTCTCTCTCTCTC
>NW_022196900.1:84417549-84419360 GCF_008632895.1 Mastomys coucha | reverse complement strand
CTCTCTCTCTCTCTCTCTCTCTCTCTCTCTCTCTCTCTCTCTCTCTCTCTCTCTCTCCTTTCTATAATAAACGCCTTAAGACCATGGATTGCCTCCTTTCATCTAGAATCACCATGCTGGGGAAATAGATTAGGCCTTCTTCTACAGGAAAGTTTCCCACTCCAGCTTCGAGACTGGACCAAGGACCCACACCCGCCTACTGGAGAACCACTGGGGGCTGCCGCTTCCTCTCCTCACACCCTTTTCTCCTTTCTGCCCAGGGCCACTGCCACCCTGGAGCCCCTGCCCCTTTCTCAGCTCTTCTGTGGTATCCTGTCATCCTTGGCCTCCGTGAGGCCCAGGGACCACCTGGGGTTGTCCCCTTTCCATTCCCTGTGGAATGGGATATTGATCATGCCAGCCAGACACCTACCCAGTGGAGTGGAGAGCAAGGGCAGCCTCCTGCATATGCCCCACCAATGTCTCCCAAGCTCCAGCTCTCCCAGGGTACCCAGCGGTCTGTGGTACTTTAGGGCCGGAGCGGAGACTGCTCATTCCATACCCCCTGGGCAGCTGGTACCCGTCCCATGACAGTTCTGTAGAGTTCCTCGCCAGTCTCCTGAGCTCTGGCAGGATGTGGGTTTTCCTCCCTGCACCTCCTTTATTCCCCCACCGCCTGGCTGTGGCAGCACCAGACATTCCCCCATCTCTGTGTGCCCAACTACAGTCCATACCTCGTGGCTTAGAGAAGAGAAGACCCACCCAGGACTTGAGAATAAGCACAGGCTGTGACACAGCTTTGACCTACAGGAGGTAACACTGTAGCAGGAAGGATCTTGGAATGCAGACTGAACTTGAATGGCAGCAGAGCCCATGGCCCAGACCCTCCATCACTGAGTTCAGAATGGAAGCACCATGCAGACCTGTCCGGTCTAGCTCTCCAGCTTTCCCCTTTTCCATCTCCCCTGTGGTTCTAAGACATTGCCTGGATTCACACCCAGGTCTTCGCAAGCAACAGACTGTACTCACAGGTATCAAGTGTGTGTGTGTGTGTGTGCGTGTGCGTGTGCGTGTGCGTGCGCGTGCGTGTGCGTGCGTGTGCGTGCGCGTGCGCGTGCATGTGTGTGTGTGTGTGTGTGTGTGTGTGTGCGTGTGTGTGTGTGTGTGTGCGTGTGTGTGTGTTCCCACTTCCCTTGGTCACTCTTCTTCCTGTTTATGACTCCAGTATCCCCACCTCAGTGACCTCTACAGCAGCCTGATTCCTCTTCTCAGTTCTGGTGATGGGTTGATCTTAGGTGCCAAGGTGCTGCCTAGGCTAACAGATACATCTGAGCAGGTAAGGCATTGCTGCTGCTAAGTCTGAAGATGCTTCTGGAAGAAGCTCGTGTATACAGCAAATGAAAGAGACTTGCCCCACCCCGTCTTCAAGGGTAGGTCTCATCCAGGTACAAAAGGGCACAAGAAAGGCAGATGCATCCTCTCTACTTGTTAGAGCAGTTTTCCTGTCTATGAACATCAGAGTTCTCTGGGGGCCTGGTTCAAAATTCCCCTTGCCCATTCCTACAAGCTGAATTATACCTGCGCTTCTCAGGGATGGGGCTCCTGGATGGAAGAGTGGGGGTAGACCATGGAAGCCTCTCTCCTGTGTACATAGCTACATAAGTCCAGCTGGATGTGTTCCTCAGGGACCACTCAGATAAATTCAAACCCATTCAATCCTACTTGTCAGATTCCTCTGTATCCTAGGCTGACTGGCTTAGAAATTCCAACCCTCTTCCTCCTCCTCCTTTTCCTCCTCCTCCTCCTTCTCCTCCTCCTCCTCCTCCTCCTCC
>NW_022196900.1:84388926-84417457 GCF_008632895.1 Mastomys coucha | reverse complement strand
CTCCTCCTCCTTCTCCTCCTCCTCCTCCTCCTCGTGGCTGGAATTACAGGTGTGAAGCACCATGCCTGGCTCCCACACTCCCAGCACTTCTGCCCCGTGCAAGCCTTAGGACAGAATGATCAATAGCACATTGTGCCGGTCCCTTCATAGATAGAACCATCCGGAAAGATATCTCTTACTTTTTAAAATATCTCTTTATTTTCCTTCCTAGCTATTCACAGATTGCCAGCCCTCCCTGCCATGAGCCCAGGACTCCACACCTGAAGCGGTCTAAGGAACTGAAAGCAAACACCGTAAGTCCACCTCGGGAACGTTCCTTCAGTCAGTCCATCGCTAGGTTGTCCAAAGGGCTGCTTCCCTAATTTCTGTTTGCAGCTCCTTTCTGATAGCAATCCTTGAGGCTCAGTCAACGGGAGCATGGACAGGTGACAGAACCCGAGGGGACACCTCTGACTAGTTCCTCAGCCCTAGCTACAGAAATAGGCTGGGGAAGTCTGTGTTGCCTCTGCTGCCTCAGGCTGGCCATATCATGCTTCTCCGTGTCTCCATCTCTCTAGAAACATCTACCTGCCTGAAAGCGGCCACCTTACTTTGACATGTTTTGCCCTCACGCATCAAAATTTTTTTCTTTTTCATCTCAACTTATCACAGCAATAGCCTGAAGAGGAAGGGAGCATCAAATGGAGACGCCTTTTCTCTCTATAGTCCCAAGGGATGAAAAGGCTGCAAAGCGCCCTTTGGGTTAATTCAGAAGCGGGAAAATTTCACATTTCCATTTTTTATTAAGCAATTACTCTATTGCCACAGTAACATTTGCTGTTCTGCTTCAGTTTAGAAAGAAAAATGAAGCATCAAGACACATTCATCGCCGGGCAAGAGTGGTGCACACCTTTAACACAAGTACTTGAGAAGCAGAGGCAGGTGGATTTCTGAGTTTGGGCCAGTCTGATCTACAGAGTGAGTTCCAGGATAGCTAGGGCTACACAGAGAAACCCTGTCTTGAAAACAAACAAACAAACAAACAAACAAACACACGAATACCATCAAAAAGACACATTTATTTATCTTAAGAAAGATCTTTGTGCGAGTATGACACAAACCCATGCAGAGCTTCCATATATGTAAAAATGCAGATACCACAGTGGGTCCCGACAGCATCCAAAGGGGGGAAGGTTTCTGCCAAATGAGTGCAAATGCACAGGACGTGCCACTCATATGCATAGAGTTCTCACAAATCAATAAGGAAAGCATGACTAATGCTATGGGAAAATGATCAAGAGCCCATCAAAAAGCACAGGTAAGTGAAAAATAAATACATGCAAAGATGTTTATGAACTGGAGATGAGCTGAGATGGCTCAGTGAGCAAAATGCTTGCCACACAAGCAAGAGAACCTGAGTTTGACTCCCAGCACCTCTGTAAAAAGCAGAACATGGTGGCACATGCCTGTAACCACAGAGCTGGGAGACGGAGACAGGAGGATCCCTGTGGCTTACTGACCAGCAGACTCCAAGACTCAATGTGGCACCCTATCTGAAAAATAAGATTGGAAAAAATAGAGGAAGACAATTGATAATGGTGTTGACCTCTAACTTCAGTATACACAAACAGAAACACACATCTCTCTCTCACACATACACACACACACACACACACAGAGAGAGAGATACACAGACAGATACACACACACACACATACACACAGATACACAATAGACATACAGACAGACATACATACACAGAGAGAGAGAGAGAGAGAGAGAGATGTTTGGTCTCTGTTTTAATTAAAATAAAACAAAACTTCGATTCCTATCTGGTGTGCATCAGATTGGGAAGTTCCCACATGCTACTGGGGACACAGGGAGAGGGACCAAGATGGCTGCTCAGAACCCACTGGAAGAGTAAATCCCCTGACCATACCCAAAACCTGCTCTCCAGCAGACATACCCAGCACCAGGCCTGCTGAGCCATGACCAATTAGACCTTGAAACTTGCATTTTAACAAGACTTCTAGAAGACTCAGACACACCATGGAAAGTCACTAAGAACTCTCAGGTACACTTGATGGCATTTTTGTCTTTGTTTGTTTGTCTGTTTGTTTTTGTTTTTCAAGACAGGGATTCTCTATACAGCCCTGGCTGTCCTAGAATTCACTCTGTAGACCAGGCTGGACTTGAATTCACAGAGATCAGCCTGCCTCTGCCTCTGCCTCGCAAGGGCTGGGATAGAAGGCTGCATCACCACTGCCCTGCCACCCCATGCATTTCAGCCCATACAGTCTAACCTGTTTATCAACATAAATGCACACACCTGCTGGGGTAACATATCCATACGACAGCTGGGTTTGCTCCTGTTAAAATCAGACACGCATACTAAGTTCTTTTGTTGTGTTGTTGGGAGTAGCCAGAAACTAAGATAGGTCTAAATGATATAGAACAGATTGACTAATTAACAGCTATTTATGAATATTATGTAGCCACTTAGAGGGGAGGAGTCAGTTTATATATGCATACACAGAAAGATGTGTAAGGAACATTGCTAAGTGGAAAAACCATGCACCTTACAGAGGGGTCTGCTCAATATTCCCCAATGACTCTAGTTTGTTTTATGATTCTATTTTCTTATACATTAAAATTTTTCTGGAATATTTAAGAGACACTTTTAATAATCAGAGCTAGGAACTGGGGGCAATTTTCTTGTTTTTTTTTTTTTTTTTTTTTTTTTTTTTTTTAACCATCTGCTCTTCTATGCTGTCTGGATTTTTGCCTTGAGCATGGATCCTTTTTATAGTAATTAAGAAGTAGTTATAGCTAATTAAACTTATGGGAAGGAGAAAGAGCAAGCAAGTGATAGACCCATGGCTGGGGGTGGGAAGGAAATGAGATCGTTGTGGGTAACTATAGCACGAGACTCTTTGGGCCCTGCTGAGAAGCTGTAGGACTGCACTCCGGCTTTGGCCACACAGAAGGACTTGGAGACAAAAAGCTTTTGAAGAACTTGGTTTTGCTGAAACAGTTGCTTTAAAATTAAATTATTTGTTTCCCAAAGAAAAATGCCCCCATACCTCTAGCAGGGTTGTGAATTGTTTGTATAAGTTTGGCCCAGAGAGTGGCACTGTTAGGTGTGGCCTTTTTGGAGTAGGTGTGTCATCACTGTGGGCGTGGGCTTTAAGACCCTCTTCCTAGCTGCCTGGAAGTCAGTCTTCCACTAGCAACCTTCAGATGAAGATGTAGAACTCTCAGCTCCTCCTGCACCATGCCTGCCTGGATGCTGCCATGCTCCTGCCTTGATAATGTACTGAACCTCTGAACCTGTAAGCCAGCCCCAATTAAATGCTGTCCTTAGAAGAGTTGCCTTGGTCATGGTGTCTGTTTACAGCAGTAAAACCCTAAGACAAGGGTCACTCTGCCCAGGCAAGTGTGTGTGGATGTGTGGTTTGCATCTTTAAAAGCACTGGGGTTCAAGGTTGGACCTTCTTGAAGCCTTGAGGAGGGCGTGTTGGAGGGGAAGTAATTGGATCTTGAGGACTCTGACCTCATTTATGAGTTAAGCCATTGATGAATTCAGAGGTTCTGGAGCTAGTGGAAGTTTTTGGAGGTGGGGCCTAGTTGAAGGCAGTAGATCCCAAAGGTGTGTCATTGAAAGAGATGTTGGAACTCCCCCTCCCTCCTTTCCCCTCCTCCCCTCCCCATCTCCCGTCCACCCTGGCCACCATAATATGAACATCTATCTCTGCTTCACCATAGATGTATCACAGGGGTGGAGTGTTTGCCTAGCCTGCACGAAGTACTGAGTTCTGTCCTTGCCATCACACTCACCACACCCATTCTCACACTGAGAAGGATGAGGCAGTAGGACCAGAAGTCCAAGGCTATCCTCAGGTGTATGAGTCTGAGGCCAGCCTGTGCTACATGAGATTTGTCTCAAAAAGATGGGGAGAAGCTCGCTGGGAAAATAGCTACCTCAGCCAGTAAAGTACTTGTCCCATGAGCAAAAGAACCAGAATATGTATCCCTAGAACTCTCACTTAAACTCTAGATAGGTTTAATGTCCGGCCTGTGCTCCCAGCTCCTGGGAGACAGAGACAGAGACATCCCAGGGCAAACTGTGGAGCCAGACTAGCCCACAGGGAGCTCCAGGTTCAGTTAACTCTGGCTCAATATATAACGTGGGCCATGATCAAGAAGGACACATGACCCCAACCTCGGACCTCCACAGACATATCACACACATCTATACACACCTATGCCCCAACCCACCCACATGCATACATATATGCACACACATACATATGAAAAAATAGGAAGCACATGCTCCCCACCAAGTTTTGAATCAACCAAAAACCAACCCCAATAGGACCGGAAACAGTGAACAGAAACCTTGAAAGCGTGAGCCCAGATAAACCTTTCTTCAATTCCACTGGCTTACCCCAGGTGTTTGTCATAGCAGTGGAAGCTAACTGACATAGGACCGTTAGCAGAGTCTCATGTGGCTCCAGGCAGAGTCCCACCAGGTGGTACCCATTATTGGCAACATGTTGAGTGTGGACAAACCCTGCATGTGTGTGTGTGTCAGACACAGTAAAGATTGTGCATGTGAGTTAGAATAGACATGGCCCATTTCTATGGAGCTCTATAAACATGGTCTGTGTTGGCCTTCCTGCATAGTGCCAGGAGTTTCCATGAAAAGCATGAGAGTTGGTAAAAGACAGATTCAGAGCCCAGACACCAAGACGCAGCCATTCCCTCAAAGGCGCTGGTATATGTTACCATCCATCTCATCCTGCCTTACCTCTTAAGGCTAGCCAGTCCTTAGATTGGTTTGTTTAAGAAATACATTATGAAAGCCTTGTTCCATCCATTGTACAATCATCATTCCACAAGCCTGTCCAGGGTTCCTTTCTTTGGTCCATTTCTCTATCCAATCGCATGAGTGTACTCACTGTCCACTCCATTAATTTTTTTCCATTTAGCTACTCCACATCATCTCTTTAATCTCTGACAATCCTTCCGCCTATCAATTCACTCCTCCACTCCCTCTTCCGTCTACTCATCCATTCCGTCCCACCTTCCTATCCTGTCAGCCTTCTGTTTTACAGGCTCACCCATCCACCACTTCCTTTGCCCGGCCCTGCTCATCCAAGCGTCCATCACTAACTCCACAGCACAGTCCATCCAGCTGTTCATCTGTCTAATCAAGCTCAATCCTACATAGTTCTCTAGTTCATCTATCTACTATCCTTCCATCACTTACTATCCAGCCAGTCATTCACTCAACAACTGCATCTCTCCATTCCCACCCAAAGACTAGAACTGATTTTGCCCCCAGAATCATCAAAGTCTAACAACTTTACAAGAGAAGGAGTGTGGTGCTTCCTCCAAGCCCCACGAAGTTCTTTGTAACATAAAAACTCCCTTAGCAATAATTCATTATCCAAGCTTCACATCTTCTTCTTCCTTCTCTGTCCAAGCTTTACCACTGTTCTCTTATTAGGGGAGACTTTGGGATACGGACAAGAGAAAGCACAGCAGATTTAAAATTAGCCTATAACCTCCAGGGTCAGAACCACATAACTAACCAAGTACCCCGTTCCCTCCTTCACTCTTGCTCCACCCTCGAGCACTAGCCTAGGATGTCCTGGCTGTGATATCCGTGTCTCTGGCCCAGTTTCACCCTGGTCTGACCTATTCAGCCTAAAGCCACTGGCAATGCAGTGGCATTCAGCAAGACTTCAACCAGAACGTGTGTGTTCCAACTGGGAGGACGAGCAACCTATCACACAACAAACATCCCCCATGCAGCAAGGCAGGGAGAGGACACACAGGGGTCTTTTCAGTTTGCATCTGCAATGGCCGGACTTGGGCAGAGCAACTCGGAGGGCTTAAGTAACTCATTTATAATCACACAAGGCCTGAGAGTGGTCCAGAATTTCAATCCAGATCTGACTCCAAAACTTTAGTTCTTTCCACTCCAACAAGCTGCCATTAAGAGGACAATTTCCCAGCTACCCCAGGGAGAAGAAATTAGAATACCCTGGTTTTTTCCAGCTCCCTTGCTGGCTACTACAACATGACCATGCGAATCAGTAGTTAAAGTACTTATAAAGGACTCTGTTGCCAAAAGGCTTCCTTTCTAGAACTCCATTTTTAAAAGCTGGGGCGAGGCAGCATGGATGGTCTTTCAGGAGATCCCTCCACACACCATGGCTCGACGAGTCATAGGTTTTAGGGAACCGGGGTATGCACCTTGAACCATGGAGTTGGTCTCCACCAGGACTTGGATTAAACAGCTGGTCCACCTTCATCACAAGCCTAATGGTTACATCGTATCTGAGCCTGAGTTTCCCCCCACCTGCAGAATGGAGACAATGTGAGTGTCCACTATACAGGACAGTCGGGACACCGCGTTTTTGAGGAGGCAGCCTGTCTAACCTTCCTCTTGTATTGAGCTACTGAATTTCTGTTCCTCTTGTCTATCATGAAGAACAAGATGTATCATATACATAAATGGTCGCCTGCGCCGACAGTTATTTCTTCAGGGTAACTCTTTAAAATGGAATACTGGCCCCAAATATATGAATATTTTATAGGCTGTTGATAATGCATTGCTAGGTTGCTTTCCAGAAAGTTGGCAACAATCTACACTCCTACAGGGGGTTTCATAGAGTGCCTGTCTCCCTGAACCCTTGCCTGCAGAGTCCCTTTCTCCTGCCACATTCTCTCCCTTTCTTTCTCCATACCCACTCACAGATAATGTTTCCCAAATGCATATGTACAATCTTCTCATGAATATTGGAATTCTAGTACATTGTTGCCTTTGATTTTTTCCCCCTTTTTCCACTTGGTTGTGTCTCCTTTACTTCCCCCTCCCCCTCTCCTCCATCCACATCATCCTCTGGGACAGCACACAGTCTTAGGTGCCTGGTTAAAAAATCTATTTTGCATTGCTTTTATTCTTGCTCGTAAATCATACGTGAACATAAACTGACATGTGTGTGTGTGTGTGTGTGTGTGTGTGTGTGTGTGTGTGTAGATACATAGATGGGTATTTTTTTGAGACAGGGTTTCTCTGTATAGTCCTGGCTATCCTGGAACTCACTCTGTAGACCAGGCTGGCCTCAGAAATCTGCTTGCCTCTGCCTCCCAATTGCTGGGATTAAAGGCAGGCACCACCACTGCCCGGCGGGGTTATCTATTTGTAAGAAGTATTTTTATTTTAATTGAAGGCTGTGTGTGTGTGTGTGTGTGTGTGTGTGTGTGTGTGTGTGTGTGTGTGCATACATGTATGAGTGTGTAGTTTCATATGTGCATACATGAGTGTGGAGGTCAGAGGACAAGCTCAGCTGTCACTACCCAGCTTGTGTTTTGAGACAAGATCTGGAGCTTGTCAAATAGGCTAGGCCAGCTGGCCAGGGAACTCCAGCCATCTACTGGGACCTGTCTTTACCTCCCCAGTGCTGGAATTACAAATACATACCACCATGACCTGATTTTCTCATGTGTATTCTAAGGGTTCAAACTCAGGTCCTTATGCTTGCAAGGCAAGCACTTTACCAACTAAGCTGTCACTCCAGCCCCGAGTCATTATTGATGGTAGCCGAGGACTGGCTATTTCCTGGGGACTATCTGTGGCCCAGAGACTAGATGAGACACAAAGCCAGATGCAGCTTACTCTCCTGAAGTTTGCATTCCCACAAAGGAAGACCTCAGTAAGAGATGAGCAATTTGGGGATATAATCAACTGAAGTAAACCCTTTGAAGACAAGGGATGCAAGTTTGTGTGGACAGGCTAGGCTGAGTGGTCCAGGAAGATATGAGATCTCAGTCATAGTTAATGATGTTTAAAAAGTGGGGTGGGGCAAGCATCCTCCAGGGAGAGGGATCAGCACATACACAGTCCCTGAGACGGATGGACCTCAAGGTCCTGGAGGGACAAAGCAGCTGACTGCAGGCTCCCAGTAAACATGGCGCCCCTCCCACTCGGGAGCCAGGACCACCTGCTGCCACCCCAAGAGCTTAAGGAACAAGTTTCCTCCCAATGTCACTGAATTCAACAGGCCCTGTCACCTTGGCAACCAGGTCTTAGGACCAAGCCAGGCCTAGCTAAGTGCTCTGTGCACATTGTCTTTCCAGCTTCACTGCAAAGACTGTAGATTAGGGATCAGGGTGGAGAATGGAGGTCTGAGGAAGTGGCAGTCTCCTCTGTTGGAGGGCCTGGCTAGGAGCTCTGTCCCTCCAAACCTCTTATACTTCTGACAGGCTCACACTACGCCCTGAGACTCTCCATGATGATTTATCAGCCACTTCCAAGAATGACTCACAGGGCTTTGGGAAACCTATGTCCAGATGTCACTTTTCCATGAACACCTACCCACCTGCCCACCTTCAAACTCACTTCCTGCTCTCGTCTCGGCCCCAGCTCATGTGGGTGCATGCCAACCATGGGGACTCTATGTCTACAAAGGACTGGAGGTTCTTTCACAGATTTCCCCCCACTAAAGATCTGCTCCCCTTTTTACCCCCTCTTCTAACATTCTCAACAACAGTAGGCATGCAATGCTTCTACATCCACAAATAGAAATATTCATAAGAACCCCTCCCTACTATGTGTAAGACATCTTCCCTGGTGTTGAGTACACCACAGAGAAAGAGATAAGCTCCTTGGTGGTGTGATGCCCAGGGAAGGAGACCAACAGGAAGTTGGAAGGAAATGTGCGCATAATCCAATGGGTGTTCAAAACACTCTGAAAGCACCCAGACAGAGGACACGAAGGAGTGTGCCACTGCAGACAAAGAAAGTGACATCCACTGGGTGATGAAAGGGATGAGGCCCTAGGGGACAGGGAGCCCTGTTACTAGAGAATATGCCTGCTAAATTTGAACAAGGGCAACAAAGACCCTGGTCAGAGAAGAGCAAGGCAGAGGTAAGGCTGAGGTCTGGGTAGAGGAAGGCGCATCCCCACTCCATGGTTTGAAGCTCTCCAGCTGCTAGACTGGAGGAGAAATGGTAAGAGAGGGAGGCCACCAAAGATGTCCTCCTGTAGGGATCTACACAAAAATAAAAATAAAAACCAAAGCTCGGGTTCCAGGAGAGTGACAGAATGGTAGGAGGGGGCTGTGGCATGGAGGTTTTGATGGTGAGGCAAAGATGCTTGTGTTTGGGTGAGAAATCTGTGGAGGGGGCTGCCTGGTTCCCAGGTCCCCACCCTATGCAGTGATGCTGCAATGTGTCCTTCACAGGTGTGTGAGCTCAGCAAGACAAAGGCCACATCCCTTCATCTGTGTAAGTTGTGCAGAGGGGACGCCAGGCAAGCAGATGAGTCACAGAGGAGTCCCTGAGCAACTTTTCTGAGCCCTTCCCACCACTACATGCACATAATTATTCCTCTGGCCTTCAGGAAAGAGATGGGTCATCCTGTCCCTATGGGCTCTCCCTCCATTTCCAAATAGCTCCGTCTTTCTCCATCTGGTGGCCATGAGAAGATGACATACCCAACCAAGGGACAAAGGACTGTGAAAATGAGTAGGACAGTGTGTCCATGGAGCTGAGGCCCAGAAGTGGTTGCTTTGCCTCTTCAGCCTCCTCTCAGACAGACACTGGCTCTTTGGGAGAAGGCTGTTGTAAAGTTCATCTACACGCACCTCACCTGCCCAGTGGAATCAATATTCACCAGGCCTCTCACCCACTCTGTTCAGTAGGATTTGGAGTCATGCATCTTTGTGTGCCTTCCCAACACTGACCTTAAACTGTAACTGAGCATCACTGAACCTCAGTTAGCCCATCTGCAAAAGGGAAGCAATAATGCCATCTACCACAAAGATCTGTTTCGGGACTTCCGTTAGTTGGTAAGGAGGCTCACCACAAAAGCTCTGTGCACAAAGGAAACCGTTTTCCTATAATGATAGAATCCGTGTAGCCGGCACCTGTATTCCTGAGCACTAGGAATCATGCTCGTTGGCTGAGTTGGGCGGTAGGAAAAGCTGGAGAAAGGCCATCAAGAAGCTCCACATGGGTATTCCATTTCCTCCTTTGCTGTGGGGCTTTGGTGGGAGCTATTCCATTCCTCCAAACCTCACTTTCTAAGTCTATACAGATGGAAACATTCCCACCACCTCTCTCACTGGAGTCTGAAAACCATGGGACCCTATCGTGTGTATTAACCACCTAGCATAATGCCTGGACACAATGGTATACCAGACATCGTCAAGAGTCAGAACTGAGTCCACGGGTCCCTGTGAAGGTTCATCCCACAGCAGCTGCCTCTCAGACCATTAGCAACAGCAGTGGCCAGTGGAAAATAACCCTTATTCTCTTTTCCCAGCCTTGTCCAGACTACCTCCAGGTCTCAGTAAACAGGGCCACACTCAGGGAGTCTCCTCCTCTGATCCCTATCCTCCGTCCCTCCCATAATCCCCTCCCGGATTCTGCTAGTCTCCGGTGCCAAGCTAACCACCCTGTGTTTAAATTATCTGTTTAATTATCTGATCACTCCAGAGGTAATGTGTTGGAATGAACGAAAGCTTAAGGGACAGAGTGGGGTGACAGATACCGTGAACACCTTCACTGATTCCTCAGAACAGAGCCTGCCACCATGAGCATGCAGCAGCACAACCTGATCAGATGAGTACCAGGGTAGATGTACAAAAAGGAAGAAGCACAGTGGGAGGGAGAGAAAGAGGATGCTTGAGAGAAGAAAAGGGTCCTGGAAGGGTAGGTCTCCTGCTTTGAGCGACCTTCCTTCTCCCCAGCCGGCTCCTCTTGTCCTGCACCTGTTTTTGCACCCCCATTTTGTCCCTTTACCTACAGGATAAACAGAACGGCCCCAGCCCTAGTCCAACATGAAGTTGTTTAACCAAGGCAAATCAGGCCCTATTCCAGCACCACCGTGTGTTACATGGCGGTCCCAGGTCCTCACAATTCACCTGCTGATGCATCTCCCTTCCCCCATGCACTCTTCCCAGGAACAAGGAAGAGAAAGAGAAAGATGGTCAATTTATTTTCTTACTCAAACATGTCACAAAGATTAGTGAGCCAGGTCATCATCATCTTAGCCAACACCTCCTCAGTTTGGATAAGGCCTTTCCAGGAGCCTCTTCAGGAGTGGCATCTATAACAGAGCCCACGGTAGGTAGGGGTGTTCTTCCCCAGCAGGTGTAACAGGAGTTACCAGCCCCATCTCTGCTTGACTGGCAGTGTGGTACTGACCCATTAGGGATCAGCTCCACCTGCAAAGATGTATGAGAGAGCTGATTTAAGTCCTGCTGGGTTGGGGTGGGATTTCAATTCCTTGTCTCAGTAGGCAGTACAGCCATGGCATATGTCTCCTTCTGGCCTGTCTCTGTTCTCTGTTACCCCCTAGCCTGAAACAGAAATATCTTGGGGGGCAAGAATTTGGCCCACTGAGATAGGATCCAGCCTGCCTCTACTCTTGACCCTTTGTCCATCAGCCTGATCCTGTGAGGAAGCCTGAGGTCATCACAATTGTAGGACAATGACTACAAATGTCCTTCTGATTCAAGAGGAGTATTAAGAAGCTAACTTGGCCACATATCAAAGGCTACATTCTCCAATCTGCTTGACCAGCTAGAAAGCATTTTAATCTCTCCAATGGACTGCTCTTGTGTTTTCCACTCCTTTGGTTCAAAACTAAAGAGGGGAAGAGAGGCATGGTGGAAGAGAAAGGCATAGTGGGGAATTCGACAATGTCTGGATTCCCTGCCTGCCTGGGGTTCCCAGACCCCTACAGGTCTTTAAAGGCAATAATGAGAACTAGGGAGCTATTTTCAATATTTCAAGGCTCCTAACAGAAAGTGCATTTACCCATGATCAAAATGCAGAGGCCAAGTAAGAGCCAAGTGCCTGCTTCAGGCTGGACCAGTTCCCAAGCAGTTAGGTCACACAGCTCTTTGTCTATTCTGATTGGTGGGACTGAGCTGTGGCCCTCTGGGGACTATGGAGGTCTGATGGTTAAAGGATGCTATTTCCCCCAGGCAGGCCCCTCTGCTTGACGGCATGACAAACTCTCCACCTTTTGGCAAGACTGCCTGAAGTTTTGAAAGAAGGAATTGAAATGAGGTGCACTAGAAAGAATGGATAGGGTAGCTTCAATCTTAAACAAAAGGAATGAGAATAAGACCCCCCAGAAAAGAGTTCTTCTTGAGACCAAAGAACAGAATCACCCAAGTAAAGAAAGGGATTAATTTAGTGTCAGACATGACATGCAAGGGAGGGATAAGAAAGGCCTCATTCCTCACCCAGATGCAGCTTTGCCCTCACACAACCTCCATGAGTTCAGACTTTGCATAACTCCTAAACCTTGTCCCTGGCTCAACAGAAGTCACCTTAACACGGCTGCAGGGTGGCATTGTGGGATAGAGCTGATATGAGCCAAAAGACCTGAAGTGGAAATAGGGACGGGAAAAGAATTCATATACTCTTAAGAAATGTAGCCTGGGGCTGGAGAGATGGCTGAGGGAGGTAAATGTCTGCTGCACAAACAGGAAGACCTGGGTTTGGATCACCAATGTCCATGTACAAAGCTGAATGTAAGCCCAGTGATAAGTTGAAGAGGGAGATCACTGAACCTCTGGTGAAAGGTGTGTGTCCGCGTGTGTCTGTGTCTGTGTGTGTGTCTGTGTGTAGGTCTGTGTCTCTATGCATATGTTGAGAAGAGCCTCTCTTTGTACGGACTCAGAATATCCATAGCCATGACACAGAGCAGCATCATATCAAAGGCAAAAGAGATACCTAGGCATCTCACCCCTGTCTAGGTGACAGGGTCAGTGTCACCATAAGGAGATGGAGCTGCTCTCTTCTGTCCATGTAAGCAAGGGCTAAAACTGCAACTTGCCCTCTTTCTTCTGTAGCAAATGCCCTGGGCTCTTCTGCATCTGGCAGATGCAGCAAGACCATGGTGCTGATGTTGAGGGCTACCTAGGAAGTGCAGGTTTGAGATGGAGGCTCAATCCTTACTCTAGCTCAGCATATGTTTTAATTTTGATGCCCAGTGGAAGGAGGGGGAAGAGCTTTTCTACCTCAGGGACATCTCTGTTCTCTACTGTGGGGCCCACTGGTCTGTGTTTGGAGGATATCTCATGCGCCCATCTACCAGGAAAGGAATCAGCTTATGCCCTCAGTTCGCTTGTTGCTTAACATCTGGAACTGCAGCTATGAGAAGATCCCAGTCGCCTGCCAGCTCAAACATCTTCCATGGCTATGCTTACCCCCTTTTATCTCACCAGCTTCCCACTCTTTGCTGCTTCCTCGAGAATACCAACCTCTCCCCAATTTTGATCTTGCCCCCAAAAAAGTCAGCCTGGCTATTGCCCTCTTGATTCACAGTCTACCAATCAAAAACAGTCAAAAGAGAAATGGCAGGCAATGGTACTGTAGGTACATGGGCAAGACAGTGGGTCCCCATAGTCCAGGATGAAAAGAGTGTGAGTTCCAAGCCAAGGCAGAAACAGAGACACAGGTGCAGGCTGAAGGACTGTTGAGGAGATAAAAAAAACCTCCAAGACTTGATTAGAAAAGGGGTTAGATAAGAGAGGGACTCAAAGATGACTTTTGGAAAGTCAGGAAGACTCATGGCTGCCAAAGCCATTCATTAAGGTGTGGCAAAAATGAACGTGGGGTGTAAGGGGGGCAGGCACAGAGGCGATGACAGACTGGAAAAATTCCCTAAGGTGTGGCTCTTGAACACAGACCATCATTTGCAATGTGGGTCTGAAGAGCAGTAAGCAGTCACTATTTTTCTCCAAAGACCTAAAACAGAGCCAATCAGCATTCATGTGAGCCAGAGAATGCCCCCAAGAGCCAACAAAATGGCGAACAAAAGCAGAGCCAGCTCAAGGGTAGGCAACACTGGGAGAGGTTTAAGTGGGAAGAAATGATGAGGATCATCAGACCAGAGCAGGGAGGCGAGCTGAAGAGACAGTCGGAAGGTCAAGAGGCAGGCTGCAGCCAGACTGGTGATAGTCCCGAAGTCAAGAGAGCTGCCTGGAGTTGGTAAATAGGAAGTCACATGGGGCCCTAGGCTGGAGCACTTCCCCTGGGCTGAGGAGGGTGAAAGCCAGATGACAAGCTCTGAGAAAGGACTTGGCAGACACTCTTACAGGAAGGCAGGCTGGGAGAGGAAGGAGAGGAGAGAGACAGGGTGAGAGCCAGAGGCGGCTGCAGAGTCAGGGGAGGGTGTTAGTGTATTTTTAAGATTCAAATCAAGTACTCAGCTGGGCTAAGAGGAAACAGAGGGGCTGGAGCACATGGGAGGACATGGTAAAAATGGGAGGGAGGGTCCTGGGTACCACAGAGCACATGATCTTCAATCCCCTGCTGCACACACTCAGTGGCAAGGTGCACACACATCCTTGAGCATCTCCTTCTCCATGAATACAGAGACAAAGGTGTTCAGGAAAGGTGGAGGTGACAGGGAGATGTGAACAGTCTCAAGATGGAGTTTTGTGTGCAGAAGGGTCAAGAGCCAGGAGTATGACACACCAGGGACAGGAACAAATGGGAGGGGTGTTGAAGCCTGGAGCAAAAGGGGAGGGAGACAGAAAATTGGTTCAAATTAACTTCTGGGTTCAAAATGTGATCTTTCTCTTTTTAAACCCACTAGTTCATTCTTACCGAGGCTGGCTAGCATCTTCTTATTTCATTGTATCTGTGGCCAACACGCCGGTGATAGTAGGTCTTCCTGGTACCTAGTCTATCTCCTTGCCCCTTAACTAAAACCTTCCCTGCTCCCTTGCCCCGCTTCTGAACAACCCTTGACCACGGAATATCTGCCACACAGAAAACAGAAAGAAAAATCTTACTCGCTCTGGAAAGTAGCCTCCAGAGTGTCCAGTTTAATTTGACAACTTCCTGATGAGCAGCCAGTCATTCATTCACTAAGTACTTGCCAAGCATCTACCAGGCTACGGACAATGTCCTAGGCACTGGAGGCAATGAAAGAAACTAAAGGTCCAAAGCTCACTAATCTGTAGTCAAGAAGATCTACTAGGCCCTTCGCAAGCATTATATTCGCAAGCATGACAGAGTAAGCATAGTCTCAATCCATTTTACCAGTGCCACGGAGGCCCAGGATAAACCAGAGTCAAGTTTCAGCCACTGTTGACTTTCAGTCCAGAGTTTGTGCTCAGAGAACATCAGACCTGGTGCTCTCAGATTCTTGAGGGGATGTAAATTACCTACAGATTTTGCTAAAATGCAGATTCTGGCTCTATAGGCAGAGTGGAACCTAGGCAGCTGGATTTCATCAAGTGTCTTGGGGGCATGTTGTCAGTCAGTTTTCTATTTCTCATGCCTGTCCTCCTGAGCATTCATTAGCACTCATTTCTTGAATGGCTGAATAAGTGAATGGGTGGGTGGGTGGATGGATGAATGGATGGGTGAGTGACTAGTTGGATGGATGGATGGATGGGTAGGTGGATGATAGATGGGTAGATAGATGAATGAATGAGTGAGTGAGTGGCTAGGTGAATGGATGAATGGGTGCATGGATGGATGGATGGGTGGGTGGGTGGGCGAGTGACTAAGTGAATGGATGAATGAGTGCATGGATGGATGAGTGGATGGGTGGGTGGGTGAATGAATAGGTAGAAGGGTGGGTAGGTATATGGGTAGATAGATGGACAAGTGCTATCCCTGAACCTCCTAGGGTCTGTGGATTTCCTATGTGCATAGCTGACCACTTACCTCAGTTTCCCTAAGCCTCTGACTTTTCCGGGGAGTATTTCTAAATGCACTGTCCTGGCCTAGGGCCCCTCTGCTCTGGTGAATCTCTCCCACGAAGCTAAGTGAAGCTCCTTCCAGGATTTAGGGTGGGTCTTGAAAACTGGGCGTGGTCACCCCACTCCAGAGCCTCCTCCTGCAGCCTCCCGTGCTGCCTCCCACAAGCAGATCTGAGGGAAACAACATGTAGGTGCTTCTGTCTGCCTTTCAGCGAGGGCTAAATCGAGACTAGTGGGAATTAGTACACAAAGAAAGCTGAGAGCCAGGCTTCCAGAGTGTCCTGAGGTATCACCTAACAAATCCAGGCTGGAGGAAGGACAGAAGGAGCTCCCTCACCCTGAGGCTTATGTGAAGCGTGCTGAGCAGTTCAGCAATGCTAAGCTTGCCCAGTCTCCTAGGGTGAATGCGCATCTCACTAACACAAGGTATCAACCTGGTAATCACCTCCAGGGTGCAGTAGCCTAGAGGGCAGGAGAGGCAGACGGGCAGGAGGAAGGAGAATGAGTATGGGTGGAAAGGCAACCACAAAGACAGCAAAGGATGGTCCAACAACGAGGATGGTCCAACAACGAGGACCTTCTGAAATTCCTTCATGGTCAGGGTCACAGGAATATGCCTGCTGATTGAAGAGTTGAAGTTGATCTCCAGTAAACTTCACCTTTGGTCCTGGAGAAGTGAGTACCTGAGTGGCTCCTGGACAGGGCAGGCAGGCTGAGGGACAGATGGACAGACAGATCAGAGAGATGGCAGGGCAAATGCATGAAAGATGCAGGGATCCGACTTGCTCCTAGATACTTATGCAGAAGATGAGAGGGATGCTGGGACTTGATGCCTTAACTGGAAGCCATGGACTGGTCGAGTCCTTGAGCTTCTGAACTAAGAATTCTCAAAGGCAGACTCTTCTTCTTCCTGCCTGTATGGGCTTGGATAAGTAACTCAATCTTTTTTAGTTTGTTTTGTTTGTTTGGTTGGTTGGTTTGGTTTGGTTTAGAGACAGAATTTCTCTGTGTAGCCTTGACTGTCCTGGAACTTGCTCTGTAGACCAGGCTAGCCTCAGACTCAGACAAAGATCCACCTGACTCTGCCTCCCCAGTGCTGGCATTAAAGGTATGTGCCACCATGCCCAGCTAAACTGAATCTTCTTATGCCTCAGCTTACTCAACTACAAAAAGACCCATCTCTTTGGAGTGCTGTAAGGTATAAGAGAGAAATATGCAGTCA
This sequence comes from Mastomys coucha, assembly GCF_008632895.1. Classification (NCBI taxonomy): domain Eukaryota; kingdom Metazoa; phylum Chordata; class Mammalia; order Rodentia; family Muridae; genus Mastomys; species Mastomys coucha. The sequence continues at coordinate 84,400,503 of NW_022196900.1, read as the reverse complement.
CACATGTGAGAGTTCTGTAAGGAACAGCTTTGGAGAAGCAGTTACAATGCAGAGGGACAGATGCAGATGTAATGGCACACAAAACAGTCTGCTACTCAAACATCCAGCCCTGTATTTTTTGGCATCAACTATTCACCTGCTCATGCTTGAAGAATCTGCAAGGTGAAGCCAGCCTGCATGGCCTACCCCCATTCCTAGCTTTGCTTGGAGCTCCCGAAGCCCATGGTACTTAACAACTGTCCCTCCTGGAGTGAACTTGGTTTGAAATGGCATTTGTATCTGTGTCCCCGGCTCAGGGCCACTGCACTTGGTTCTCAGTTAACGTTCTAGTTCTAGCGAGCCAGCCCTTGGGTCATTAGCAGATGGAGCAAGCAGAGGTCTTAAAACCCCACTAGCTGGCAGAGCTGCTGGGCTGAAGGAGAAGCCATAGAAGGGAGACACTGGGGTGGAAACAATGAAGCCAAGTTGTGGAAGAGGCTGTGAATGATGATGAGGGGTGGGTAGAGAGATGATGACCACCACACAGAGTGAGGGTCTTGATATCCACGGAAGTACGGGACTAGGAAAGAAAGAGTACCAGAGAGGACTGGGAGGAAGGGAAGCAAAGAGCAAAGCAGAAACAAACTGAATGGCTCCCACAGATGATGTTGCACACCTCCCCACAAGTGGCAGCGGTGAGACGCCTTGCTAAACCGGCCCCAGTCAGGTAGGGGCTCTTGTGTCATTTTTCTCTGGTGACACAAAGATTGTAACACTCATGCAGAGGACATAGGATCCAGGATCTGGGCAGGGGACGGGGTTGCTCATGCACTTTTGACAGCTCCTTCAGATCCAGGAGGTTGGGACACAGCTCAGAGACATGGGAGGAACAAGGACCTCTGGGTCCCTCCCACTTGTCTCTATGATCCTCTGGGTCCCCTGAAAAGCACCCGTGTTCCCCAGACTCACCCTATCCTCATCCTCATCCTTCCTTACGCTTTCAGAAACCTGTAGTTGGAAAGCCACCAAACCACCAGTGTCTGCCCCCGGCTCCAAGTTTCCCTCTTGCTCGTGGGCTTTCCCTCCACTGAACTCTCTGAACTTGAACTTGCGCTTCGCCTGCTCAACCAAGAACCTATCTGTGCCTACCGGCTGCCTCTGCCTCCTTCTCTGCCTATTTACTATTATGAATTCCCCCAGGACTCATCTCCACATCATGTTTTCTGGGTATTTTCCCCAGCTCTTTATGTAGCTACACACAGTCATCTCCTGTACATTTCAGTGTTGTTGTGTTAACATATGTATAACATCAAATTTATCATCTTAGCCATCTTTGAGGACTGTGGTAATTAATGCTTCAGTACATCTGATGTACCATTTAAGGCCGCAAAGCTCTAATAGGCATGTGGAGAGAGGAGAAATCTAGAGGGCTTCTTGTAGCAGAGGGCACAGAGGGCCAGGGCCCTCATAGCCTACCCAAGCCTGTTCTCTGTACCTCTTCAGGGGCCCTGACTCCCCAGCAGCCCTTCAGCACGAGTTGTGGAAGGGCACACAGTAGCTCTGAGCTGCAGGAGTGGTCTGAGCCCAGCACCTGACTCTGGCTTCTCTTGGTACCTGAGTGGAGCTCTGCTTCTCTGGGGATCCAGTAGCTGCCTCCTGCTCCCTGCAGCCTCCAACACAGATGGAGGTTTATACTACTATAGAACGCAGGCTGGCCTCAGCACCAGCTGCCTCTCCCTGCCTGCTGTCTTCCTCACTGAGTTCTGTGAGCTGGCCTGGCTACTGGCCACTGCCTACTGTGTGAGATCCATTGGGACAACCAGCCACCCTTCCTTTCATATCCTCCTGACCCTGTTCTGGCCTGGAGTCCATATCAAAGAGTGGTCATAGGCCTATTGACCTACTACATGCATACATACTACACATGTACATACATACATACATACATACATACATAGTACATATATACTGCACACATACTACACAACACATGCAACATACTTACTATGCATGTATATACATACTACATAATACATACAACATACATACTACATGTGCACTACATGCATACTACACACAGGTGTCATGGACCTATCAATATACTTGATACAGTTTAGACTCACCATGGAAACAAACCAGTGGGCACATCTGTGAAATAATTTCTAGACTGAGTCAAATCAAGGTGAGAAGACCCACCCTAAATGTGGCAGCACCATTCCACGGGATTGGGGGTCCTGGACCAAATAAAGAGGAGAAAGGCAACTGGGCAACCGCATCCATCACTCTCTGCTCCCTGACTACAGATGCAAATGTGACCAGCCACCTCACACTCCTGCCTCCGTGACTTTCCCATGCCGATGGACTGTACCTTTCGGACTGTGAGACAAAACACATCTTTCCTTCCTTAACTTGCTTTTGTAGGATATTTAATCGCATCATGTAGAAAATGAACTAGCACTGGGCACAGTTCAACATCACTAAGAGCGTTTGTGTTGGCCTACCCTCACCAGCACATGCTCTTCCTTATCCATCCGCTCACATTTACATTGCTACCACCTTTCACTGAAAAATGATGCTGTGAGCCTGTGTAAGATCACAGAAGCCCAGCTAAGGGTCCAGGAAGAGTGCACACCCTCAGTAACCGCCTGCAAACGGTCTCTATTGTCTCATATTCTCTAAGTAGAGCATCATCCATTAATTTGTACTTTTACTTGGGTCTTCAAGTAACAAGACCTTGAGCCAGAGGGAATCTCTTGTAGAACCTGTGAGTGCAGGATGGGTAAGAGGAATCTGTGAGACAGTGGGCCAGGTGGGACTGGGAATGTACCCTGTCCCCAAGCTCCCCAATGCACGAAGATTCCTCAGCTAACTCCTGCCTTCCCTAAAACATTGCTGGGATCGGACTCAGCTCACTTGGTGCAATGCTCATTTAGCATGAAAATATCCCAGCTCAGCTTCCAGCTGGATGTGGCAAGATGTACCTATAATCCCAGAACTTGAGAATTCAAGGCAGGGAGATCAAAAGCCATCTTAAATAACAAGTTCAAGGCTATGCTGGGACACAGGAAACGCTTCCTCAAAAAGTTAAAACAAACGAGCAAACAAACTAACTACCAAACGACAATGATGCATAGGACTGAGTCAGAGCAGAACAGCTCTCTCCAAGACAAGAGGTGGCAGACAAGACAGAGCAAAGAGAGAAGTTATTTGTGACCTTTAAAATGACAAGAGGCAAGTGCCTTCAAAGTATACAGAGTGTGAATCAACCCCTACATATTTGAGAAACAATTTAATTTAACTAGCGAGATGGCTCAGCGTTGATTGCTCTTCCAGAGGACACAAGTTTGATTCCCAGCACCCACATGGTAGTTGATGACTGTCTGGAACTCCAGTTCCAAAGGATCCAACACTCTCTTCTGGCCTCCACAGGTATAGGCACACCACATGTGCACTGACATACATATAGGCAAAACACCTATTCACATGAAGTAAAAATAAATAAATCCTGAGAGACAGAGACAGACAGACAGACAGACAGACAGACAGACAGACAGACAGACAGACAGGCAGGCAGACAGAATCCAGTTTATCAATTTGCCTAAGCCCTAAGATATAAGCCTATAATTCAGCTACTTGGGAGGCTGAGACAGGAGGATCACAAGTTTAGGACTTGTCTGGGCAACTTAGAGAGATCCTGTCTCAAAGTCAAACATGAGGGGGTTTGAGGTTTGTAAATGCAGCTCTGTGGGAGAGCTCTAGTGTGCCTAGAACACTAGTTCAGTCCCTAACTCCGCAGAAAGTCGTACAAATTTAAAATAGGCAAGGCGTCTGCATGAATTAGTCACAGAAAGAAAAACCCAAGGACTGACAAGCACATAGTAGACTTTCAGATCCACTAGTCATCCGATGACAATGGGACAGCTATTAAAACAGTGGATGTCACTCACACCACTGGCAGGACCAGAAAAGCGGGTAATATTAAGTATTGATGAAGACTTGGGAAAGCAGAAACTCAAAAGTATTCAAAGTATTCAAAGTAGAACCAGGTCCTGCCATATCAACTTCTATGGTAAATACACACAATTAGCCTGACAGTGGAGACCCCAGACTCCCATTCCTAATAACAGTTCTCATCAAGCGGGATCCCAAGAAAACCCGTAGGAAATATAGAAGATAAATGGAGTTCTTCAGCACTTTGCTTGGTGAGAGGTCAAAAAAGACAAAGGTGGAGAAATGGGTGTAAAAGTATAACATGTAAAAAACTTCTAACATAAATCTGTTTTAGAAACCCAAGTCCCAGGCTAAACACACAGAAGGAGCCCAGCAGGATCTTCAAAACACAGTGTGGAGGTAAATCAAGTAGGGAACTGGAAACCAGAAGCCGGGTGAAATGTGTATTCCCCTCCATATTTTATAAGGACAATTCGTATTTCAAGGCCTATATCAAATATATCAAGCTGTGTAGAGACCACAGCTCAGATCTTGTCCCCTGAATGGATGTGTTTGTGAAAGTTTTGCTTCTCCCAGGTTGGCAGAGTATGGCTGCCAGGGGTCAGGGGTGTTGCCCACAGGAGGCCTGGTGAGCTGTGGAGTAGGGTGAGTTCTCTCTCCTTTCCCAGTTATGAGGGGGAGCAGTTGTTGCTGGCTTTGGCAAGAAAAGGTGGAGGAATGGGATACTGAGATGGTCTCTCCTCACCTACTGCCCTGAGCATCCCAAACCACAGGCAGGCAGACTGTTGAACTTACACCCATCAGCCTGGCCACTGGACAGAGCTAACAGTAGTGAACTCTGGGATCTCGTGTAACAATGCTGGCTTCCTTCTGTTTTGTGGGATCAAGGGCTTATAAATCCATCCTGGTACAGGCAGGGTGGCCCTGACTGTTGCTCCCATTTTACAGGTAAGGAAATAGAGATCCAGTTAAAGAGAGGAAGTGGTTCCCATTATCTCAAGACCACCCAGGCTATAAGCCAGATGGAAGCTGGAAAAATAGCTTGTTGACTTCTGGGTCAAACAGAAGTCTCTTCCTTTCTCCTGGCCTCTCTGCCGTGAGCCAATCTTCTAGGATTACACACGTGATAAGGACCACACAGGTCCCAGGAAGCCAGGTTGTTCTTGTGGAGGTAGCTGTTTTAAGCTCGGGACAGTTTAATGGGGAAAATAAACCAATGCATTTGTACCTTCTCATTTGATACAATGTATCTGACCACACCCACTCATTCCCAGGCCTGCCAATCTCTGAACTTTGACCCCGACTCCTCATGTGGTACATCACGACTGTCAGTGAGAGTCAGGCTGAGGTGGGGGTAGGCAAGGAGACCGACAGCAATGGAAAGACAAACCTCCAGAGGCTTGCATCAACTCTATCACACTCGATCATCTCAGAAAGTGCCATCAATCACTGGGAACAACATGCCTGCGTGCCCTCTGACGAGACACTCCACCAATGGTCTCAACTTCAGCGGCTCTCTTCTTTCTCCTTTGAAAGTTACGACCGTCACACTTACTTACTTTCAATCAATAAATAGATGTAGCTACTTAATAATGGAACTTACTCTGTTTGTCTCTTTGAAAAACCTAGAAGATGGACAGGATTCCCATTTTGAAGTTCCTGGGTTATAATTGCACTTGAGTGGGTCTGAAGCAGACACTGGCTGGGGAAAAGGCTTGTTGTGCAGCAATGGGAGCCCTAGACCACACAGAGAGCCTCAAATAAAGTTCTAAGAGTTACTTGGCACTCTCAATAATTTACCTATGTTATTTTGAGCAACACACACACACACAAATCCTTAAAGTGATTTCTAGAAGAGAGCTGACAGCCTCTTAGAGATCAGGTTCAGTTTCAAATTTGCCCAAGGATACGGCAACAGAGAGGTGGAAAGTAAAATGGAGTTTTCAGAGGGAAAACCCACACCAACAGGAGAGCCAGGAGTCAGAGCTCCTGCTCCACCCAGGCGTCGGATGCCGACGGGCTCAAGAACTGAAACGATGGCTTTCAGTGTGTTGGACTTGACTTGATCCTCCTGGCTTGTACCAGAGGCACTTCTCCGATTATGGCTCCTGGGGGGTGGCCACCCCGGACTCTCCCTGAAAAATGATCCATGACAGTTGGATTGGGAAACCCCATACCATTTTAGGGCCTATGCCATGAGGAAGAAGGTATAAATGAGGGCTGTGCAGCCCCGGAAACTTCAGTGTTCATGGGGTCTTTGTGAGAAAGATGAAGGTCTTATTCTCACACAATACAGGGAGGCCTGACACCAGCAGCAGAGTTCTACCTAGATAGGTGTCGGGCTTAACAGCAAAGTGGCTCCTCTCAGACATTTGCACTGCAGATGGAGGAACCATGGCTTTTGTGATGACTAAAAAAGTTCAGCATCCACGGCAGAAGGATTCCAAGGGGCTGATACTGCTTGTGTCCCCAGAGATGAGTGACATCTGAAGGAATGTGTAAGGGATCTCAAGTCAGGTAAACCTAGGTCCAAACCCTGCCTGGGCCACTGCTGTAGAAACCGACTTAATCCGTGACAGTGCTTGAGACTTTACCAGTGAGCAATCGGGGAATCTCAGCTAAAGGTGTCACCCCCCTGGCTGTCCAGACAAGTTTCTGAGACCCTAACTTGAAGAATGCATGCTAAAAGCACACAGCCTCCCTGGCTGCCTCCTTTGGCTTCTGTGTTGCTGCTCAGATCTGCCCTCCCCTTTAAGCTGCATCTTCCCAAGGCAAGTGCAGCCCTGGGCAGCTTCCCTTCTCTTCTGGAATCTTATTCCTAACAGAGGAATGACTTGTCTCTTTGGGCTTGGGAGACCCTGTGCCTCAGAGAGCTCAGAAGATCAGCCGGGTCTCTAACAGGAGCATGTGTTCCACTGACCAATTGGACTCCCTGAAGCCCGTTCTCGTGACGGTGACAACAAAGTGGGGAAGCCAGGCACAGAAACAGCTGCTACCAAAGCCACCTGCTGGATTCTTCTGAACCAACAGAGCCCACCAGTGTCTCAGACCCTGCATACTGGGCTTTCCAGTCCTTTCGTCCTAGCTTCTTCTCAAACAGTGTCATACAGTCACCAACCCTAGATAGGGCTAGGACAGCCTACTATACTATAGTCAGCCTATTTATTAAAACACACAGCAGTAGTGGGCAGTAGTGGCTCACGCCTTTAATCCCAGCACTTGGGAGGCAGAGACAGGCGGATTTCAGAGTCCGAGGCCAGCCTGGTCTACAGAGTGAGTTCCAGGACAGCCAGGGCTACACAGAGAAACCCTGTCTCAAAACACACACACACACACACACACACACACACACACACACACACCACTTGTAAATGAGACTTCAAGCCCAAGCACACCTTGGTGACTGAGTAGTTAAATGCCTTTCCTTGGGCATTCCCCTGTGGGGGGCCAGAGGGTGTTGAGGACTTGTTGCCATGCTTCCAGAACCTAGAACATTAGCTCATCAACCTGTGACATTTAGTTGTAAGGTAAAAACAACTGGGAACTCAGGGTGTGTTACCTCTGCACACCAGCTGGCTTCCTTCTTCCCTGAAACTCACAGTCTTGCTTCAACAGTCCCTGGAAAACAGTCCAAGGGAGAGAATTCTGAAAACCATCTGCCCGTAGAAGAGCTGTCCGTCAAACAGCAGTTCTGTGCTGAGCCAGCCTGGTGGGGCTGGGTGCTGGGGCTACCAAGAGAAATAAAGCACCAATTCTCGGTGCTCACAACTTAGTAGTTGAGACAAACACTTTTACATTAACTGGGCACCATGACAGAACATTAGGTCCTCCTGATACAAGAGGCAGACTAAAAGTTAACCCTGAAGTGGCAAGCAATGCAAAAGACGTTGGCTAAAATTTAGTTTTTAAACCATAAGGGTGAGGAGATGGGAGAAAATCAGAACTCCTTAACATAGAATTTAATATCTGTCCTAATTGTAAGCACTTCTTAAGGGCAAGAGGACACCCCAGCTTTCTCTCTCTCTCTCTCTCTCTCTCTCTCTCTCTCTCTCTCTCTCTCTCTCTCTCTCTCTCTCTCTCTTTCTCTCTCTCTCTCTCTCTCTTTCTCTTTCTCTCTTTCTCTCTCCCTTCCTTCCTTCCTTCCTCTCCTTCTTTCTTTCTTTTTAGGTTCTCATTCCAAAGAAAAGTAGCAGTTCTGAAGAAGAAAGGAGAGTGTCTAATTTCAGGCCTCAGTGGCCAATCACATGGAAGAAAGGGAGGGTTCACCTAAAGCTGGGTACCTGGGCAGCTCTGGAGGAAAGATATGAGTGCTCTTTCCCGAGGAAGATGCCCCGAGAGCAGGTGCATACCCAGGCTGAATGGACTGAACTTATCTACAAACTAGGAAGCCAGCAGACACCACATTTGGCAGGACAGTTCTGTCTGGAAGCATGTGAATAGTATTAGAGGACTAAGCAGGGGGAGCTCACCAGGAGAGTGAGGACAGAGTGATTCTTCCTGGGCACCACCATACTTCAGGGAGGAAGCTGAGTGTTCTGTTCGTATTGGAGAGGAAGAGATGGTGAAGCAATCCCAAAAGACTGCAAAGGAGACTTCAGAAGGAGTGGATCAGAGGGGCCAGGGCCATGGACATAGGCAGGGGAAGTACAATGGGATCGGCAGTGAGGTGATCAGGTGATGACAATGGTCTCTCCAAGAACGTTTCAATGCCAAACTGCAGAAAATGGCTGGGAGCAGAGAAAGCGAATGAATACCCACCTTTGAAGAGTTTGGGCAGACCAAAAGGTGGTTGAATGGGGTCAGGAAGGCCAAGCAAGACATCTTCTCGGTGTGTTTTATGTGAAAGATACATGTGCTTACAGGCCGAGAGGAAGCAGGTTTCAAGGAGAGAAGATAACTGAAGGAAAGTAGGAGGGCAGGTAATTGAAGAGAGTGGTTTCTAGGGAGGCTGGGGTCCTACAGAGGTGAAGGAAGGAATGTGACGGGCGGCAGGCCAGGAAGGATGCAGAGGAGGGAAATAGGCATGGACAAGGAACATACACACAGACACACACACACAGACATACACACAGACACACACACACAGAGAGACATACACACACACACACAGACACACACACACACACACGCACACACACACACACACGCACGCACACACACACACACACACACACACACGCACACACACACACCCAAATCCTCACAGTCATTCTATCCAGCCCAGGGAGGTACTAAATCCCCAAAGTGCATTTCATAGTCAACAGGGTGCAGAGATCACAAAAGGAATGCCTCTTCCATGCCTCTCACACTACTTCCTGCCCACCTCCCGTCACTAACTCCATTTCCAAATGTCTGCTATCTACAAGTCAGGATAATCCGTGGAAATGCACAGGAAAGCTTCCAAGAGAAACAAGCGCTCTCGGAAAGCCAGAGCTGGGGCCGCCAGAGAGCAGCTGCCCCTGTGTGTGAACACACACACTCCAACTTATGTACCTACCCAAGAGACAACGACAAATGGATCTCAAAAAGGCAGCCTTCCAGCACTGCAGAATACTGTGCAGGCCCGGGTGAGTCGGCCTTTTTCTCTCCCCAGGGGCATGGCATGCTCAAGGGGGCAGGGACAAACCCAGCAAGGAAAACAAATTTGGCAATCCCAAACAAGTTCCAGTTGGCCAAGGCAGAGGGGGCCTTTGCCTGGACAAAAACATCCAATTGGCCCCACAGCAAGTGACAACGGACCCTACAGAAGTCTTGATGACCAGAAGCTTTTGGTGTGAGCAGCCTCCCGGTGGGTGTGGGTGTGCGCAAGAGGCCAAAGCTGAAAGGCACGCGCACCGCGGGCGCCCCTCTCTGGGTGTCAGTGGCTATGACTTCTTAGGATTACCTGAGAAAGTCCGGTCAAGTAGGGATAAACAGACAAGACTGTTTTGGGGAGCCCTCCCTGACAGGAAACCCCAACACTGGATGGTTATATAGTGAATGACAGAGTCTGAGGGAACATTTCACAAGATGCTGAAAGCCAAAGAGGGCCTGAGAGTTTTTTACCACACACTGGCCAACCACGGGAGGGGCGCACTTTCCATGAAGCATAGGGTTTGGGGATGGCCCAGGACAAGGCTTGAGACGCTCAACCTGTGGTTTTAAAACACCAAGCAAAGAAGCAACAACAAAACAGCTACTGTGTGCCGGGGCGTCCCGGCTCCAGGCCCAGGCATCAGGCGCTTAGGGTTTTCTTCCCCAGCGGGTGTCAGCATCTAGTGAAGTGAAAACGCAGCGCCAGGCATCCCTGTTTGGACCGGTCCCCACGCGGCACAGGGAACTTTCTAGGTTGTGGCTAAGCATCTGAAGGTGCCGTGGGTAAAGTAGGAGAAAACCAGTTGAAACTAGCAACCCTTAGAGTGACTAGGCTCACTAAAAGGTCCACATGCCTCTCCCCCACGAACTGTAAGCTGCAGCCACACATCCATCCTAAAGTCCCGCGACTCTCCACACCCTTCAGGTCTGTCCCGGCTGGCTTAACGAGATCGAGTCCGCCACCCGGGCCACGGGTGCCGCAGCCCAGGCGTTTGGCTGCAGCAGGGCGCGGGAAAGGGCACTTTGGCGCGGAGTAGGAAACGAGCAGAGGGGATGTGTCGGCGCGGACCCTGGCAGCGACATTCCCCCACCTCCCTCCCCACCCGGCACGACCTCCTCCTCCACCTCCAGTGATTCAATTCCCCTTCATATCTTCACATGAGCCCTTCAAGAAAGATTACAAGGACCACCGACCTGGGCGCGCGCCCACCTGCATCCCGCCCCCAGCCCAAGCACCGAGGGGGCGGAGGGTGTGTGAGGAGGTGGGTGGCGACCGCAGTCTCCGGGCTGTTTGGGCGGGGGCAAAGGCTTTGGTCGGAGAAAATGGGCGGGGGCAGGGAAAGACAGACCCTGCAGACCCGGAGGGGGCGCGCCGAGCCTCTTCAACCCCCAGGACGGGTGTGCCAGGCGGAATGGGAGAGGTGGGGGAGTATGGCTCTGGGAAAGTTTATCCCGGAAAAGCCTGGCATCTTGGGGGGCTGGGAGACTGGAGAAACTGAAGCCACAGTCCAGGTGCCCAGCAACCCGCGGAGGGGGATGTCTATCTCCCAGGCCCCCCACACGGGCCGGATTCGGCTAAGTTGCAGCCGGGTTTGGGGACGTCCATGAGGGTAGAGGTGAGGATGTGGTCGAAGATGGAGTAGGTGATCAGGGGAAACAGAGGAGGATGAGCAGCAGGGTGGGTAATCGGAAGAAGGAAGCTAAGCCGGAGTGGGGGAAGGGACTGGGACCGCGTCGAGGTTGGGTGGGCTCGGGTGGGGCGCGCGGCGAGACCAGACTCACCCGCGGCAGCCGAGGCACTGAGCAGCCCCCAGCCCAGCAGCAACAGCAGTGGTGGTGGTGGCGGCGGCGGCGGCGGTGGTGGCGGCGGGCGGCCCCAGCGACTCCCGGTACCCGGCACAAGCGCCCAAATCCCGATTTCGCCGCGAGCCCTCCCTGCCGGGCAGCCGCAACATCCTTGCTCCGGTCCCCGCGAGCGCGGCATAGCGCGGCCGGCAGCCCGAGGGAGAGGCTTCGCTCGCCGCCGAGGAGAAAGGAGGTCAGGAGAGCTCTGTAGCTTTTTTTTTTTCTTCC
>NW_022196900.1:84385129-84388443 GCF_008632895.1 Mastomys coucha | reverse complement strand
ACACACACACACACACACACACACACACACACACACACACACACACGCATACACGCCTCCTCCACGTTTGGAGTACTGTCTGGGTAGAGGTAACCAAAGACGATTGCAGTTCCCCGAGTCGTGGCTCTTGAGAAAAAAAAATCTTGGGTATTGGCTTTGAACTTGTAGTCGTGGGTCTGGGAAGGACACTCTGGAGCTCAGTTCTCAGTAGCCCATCCCATGGGATGGGTGAGCGGACAGAGGAAGACAGGGTTAAGAATTGAAGGATGAGTGAAACAGGGAGTGAATGGTCCCTTCATTCAGTCCAGGGCAGCCCTACCCCTAGCCTAAGACAAAACCGCAGGGATGTATACTGAGATTGGGGGCGGGAGGGGACATCGGATTGGTGGAAGGGCTGTTTAAGAGTCCTTTGCACAATTCGCCCTCTAATTTAAATGACTGGGCCTTGCTTGTCCCCCACTCCCACCAAGCAGGGCCCCAAACCAGATGAGTTTCTCCTAAGGAAGTGAGCCCTTAGCTTTCACAGGCTGGTAGCAGCTGCCTTCAGACCCACAAGGGCTCAGCGTAGGTTATCCCCCCCAACCCCCTCCTCCTCAGCAGCGGTCTCAGGCTGGTCTACCCTAGGCTGCTCTGCCAGTCGCGAGGGCCCCTTCGTTATCTACGCCAAACTCTTGCCTAGAGCGAATAGACGCCTAGGGAGATGAAAGAGGCCGGAGAGGACAGCGAGAGACAAGGCAGAGGGAGGAGGCTCCGCCGCCTGGCGAGCGCAGCGTAAAAGCACCTGCCGGTGTATACCCCACCCCCCTCTGCCAGAGTCACCCAGAGAGGAAGAGCTTGCGTTTAGGCATTCTGGCAATCAAGGGATTTGGCCAAGGTGGCGTTCTGGCATCCCGGAGGCTCAGAAGCCGGGGACACTGATGGCGGGCGGCGAGGCCGAAACATTTCCTGGGAAAAGGCTAAGAGAGGGACTACAGGGTTGGCAACTTGGGTTAGTGGGTATGTGCAACCCAAGTTGACCAGCTGCCGGTGAGCCTGGGAATTTTCCAGGAAAGGCAGGCGAGAGGGCTTCGGGGTTATCTCTGGGATTGGAGAGATTTCTGCCGGAGGAGTGGATGCTACTTCTTATTCCCACCAAAAACTTGCTCCACAGAGCCACACTTTCTCAGAGCGCTGATACGAGTCTTTCTCTTCCCCCCCCACCCAGCCCCGGTGGTTCCGGTTTCCCTGCATGAGCTCATCCCACAGCTGGGGAACCCGCCTGGTGGCCCCCGGAGTGGGTATGGAGAATTCTGTGAATCGCGGGTCCCATTCCCCACCCCCACCACACTGGCCCATCCCGACACAGTCTCTCTGAGTGCCAAGAACCAACTGAAGCAGCCAGAAAGCCTCAGTGAAAGGCCTGCTTTATATGCCTAGGGCAGCAAGGAGGGGGCTGTAGGCTTCTCATTGTCCAGACCCAGGCCCCCAAAGAGCTCAGCTTGCTGAGGCTGGCTATGCCTTCCCACCAGCTCTGCAGAGTGGGGGAGAGGATACTGCTGCTGTGGCCTTCGGGGAGGTTGCCGGCTGCCTGTGTCATGCCAAGGGTGCACGCAAGGCTCTTCTCCTCCCTCCTAAGTAGGGTTCTCTTCTAGGGAAAAGCACGCAATAGTGGCGAGACCTCTGCCGCCTACAACTGGGCTTTTTCATAATTCTGAGGCTCAAAGCCAATGAATTTTCTCCTACCGAAGAAACCAGCTCTGACTGGAACCGACAGCTGAGGGTCACCCTTTATTCCTCCGGGAAAAGGAATGTTTGTCTCCACATTCTTCCTAGGGGCTGTGGAAGGCAGGGGCACACTTTTCATCCCTGAAAACGACCCATTTCTTCCACCTCTGGGGCTTACTCTGATCTATTTGGGTCTGCACAAATTTACACAGCGCCTCCTGTGTTCAGGGGCCCTGCACTAGGCTGTACTGTGAGCCCTGTGGAGATGCTCAGTGTGTGGTCCTGGTTTGGGAGGAAACAGAGGTGGAAACCCACAGGTAACTGGTACATCCAGACAGCTATAATCACCACGGATGAAGAAGAGGCATGCTATACAGAGCCATATAAGCGCACTAAGTGGTCTTTGAACTTGGTATATCAGACAGCTAATTCAAGGAGGATCTAGGCTGGACCTTGATGTATGATAAGGACTTGGAGAGCATGAGAATTCATTTACTCAACAAATATTTACTGAGCACTACTACATGTCCAGGTGCTGTTCTAGATAAGAAATACAGAGGAAAATGGATGGCTCTTGACTCGATGGAGCCATTTAAGTAAGCAAACATGCCTAAGGCTCCCGATGAAGGAAACATGAGCGAATATGGAGTGAGTTTCACAGGGTGTGTCTGGGAAGCCCTCTCTGACGTGACCCTGAAAATGGTCCTAAAATTGATCAAGTTGCAAAGGGGTTTCTTTAAAGAGGGATCAGGCAAGACCTTTCTGTGGAAGACTCCACATGACTAAGGGTGTCTTAGTTACAGTTTCCATTGCCGTGACCAAGGCAGCTCTTAGAAAGGACAACATTTAATTGGGGCTGGCTTACAGGTTCAGAGGTTCAGTCCACTATCACTAGGGTGGGGTGGGGTGGCAGTGTCCTGGCAGACACCGTGCAGGAGCTGAGAGTTCTGCATCTTAACACGACTGCAGTCAGGAGAGACTGACTTCCACACAGCTAGGAAGAGGGTCTCAAAGCGCACCTCCACAGTGACTCACTTCCCCCAACAAGGCCACACCTCCTCCAACAAGGCCACACTTCCTCCAACAAGGCCACACCTCCTCTAACAAGGCCACACCTCTTCCAACAAGGCCACACCTCCTCCAACAAGGCCACTCCCTGGGCCAAGCATATTCAGACCACTACAGAGGGTAAGGCTGGATTGAGATGAACAGAGATGCAGGACTGCCCCATCCACCCACCGTCCACCCACCCCCAGCCAGGAGGCAGAGCCTACAGATCTCCAGGGCTGGTGAAGATTTGGACTTTATCCTTATGCAGTAAGAAAGAGGTACATCTGCTTGCTAGGGCTAAGATAGCTCCCCATTGTGTGGTTTAGGCAAAAATGATTTTCTCACAGCTATGGACTCTCAAGATGTCCCGGGCTTGGTTCCTGGCTTGGTTCCTCCTGAGGTCTCCCTGCTGTGTTGATACAAATGACTTTTCCTCCCATCTTCCCTTGACCCCCCCTTCCACACACAGGAATCCAGGCTTCCTCTTTTTTAGAAGGATAACCATCATTTTGGGTCAGTTTTGTCTAATCTAATCTTTTTTTTTTTTTTTTTTTTTTTTT
>NW_022196900.1:84368495-84384879 GCF_008632895.1 Mastomys coucha | reverse complement strand
GTAGACCAGGCTGGCCTCGAACTCAGAAATCTGCCTGCCTCTGCCTCCCGAGTGCTGGGATTAAAGGCTAAAAAACTCTTAACTTCAAACCAAGTCATATACTAAAAATGGGTGAGGGGGGCATCAAGTTTTGTCTGTTGTGAAGTGAGAGCACAGCTCAGCCCCTAACAAGTGGGGAGGACTTTTCCGGTGGAGGAGCAGCAGATGGATGGATGGCAGTCAGAATACATACGTAAGGAGGTGTCCGTTGGGGATGAAGGTGGAACTCTGTGGTAGAGCGTTGGCTGGCAGGCACGATCCCCAGCATGGAGGTGGGTAATAGAGTAAAAGAGAGAGGTTTTGTTGTTGTAGTTGTTTGTTTGTTTGTTAGTATGTGCACATCACAGGGGTCTGTAGCCGGACCTACTGTAGAAGGTGGATGAAGTACTGATTTAAGAAGTATATTTCTATTTCTAACCCATTGGAACCAAGTGGCACAGCCCTTCATATACTCTTGGCCTCTCTATGGGAAATGAAAAGGAACGAGAAGAACACAGGAAAAGCTTGACTACTCAGAGGCTACTGCATTGAGTATGTGGCGAAGGCAGGGCTGGAGAGGTGGGAGCAATGGTGAGACCTTCAGAGAGGCTGACAAGGAGGAATCGAAGGTCTTCCAGGCCCTCTTCCCTCAAGCCTGGCATAGTGTGGCTGTCAGCCTGGAGTCAGCTCTTTGCCCACCCCTTCTATTCCCCAGATAAGCCATAGGCAGCCCCAGGTCGAGGTCTCTTCATAATATCACATTTCAGGGAGAGAGAGAGAGAGGAGAAAAAAAAGTCTAATGCAGTGTAGTGACTTGCCAAGATAAGCCTAATATCTAGATAAGATCGGAGTTTGTTTTAGAAAGAAAACAAAGCCTGATGCTTTGGAGAGCTCAGCTTGATTCAAGTAAGGACTGTGGTCTGAGTGCCCTGAAATTTTCATGCTGACCCAAAAAGAAAATAAACAAGCCTTCTAAAGCTCAGGGAGAGAGAATGAGAGTGGGGAGGTGGGGTGGGGGCAGGTAATGGGTGCTCCAGCCCTGTGAGGGTGCCCTGTGAGGGCTAGGGTGGATATGGACGCTCAGTGATGAGGAGTGAGTCTGCCGAGTCTGCAGAGGGAATTTGGAGCCAGGGCTGTGCACAGAAGGAAGGCGGGGTGTGGCTGAGGATGGGGTTCTAATCCTGAGTGTGATTAGATGGGGGGGTGCGGTTCCCCGAGCTGAGGCTGGTCCTCTGCTACCGTTAGGACAGGCGACATAGTCATGGGTGAATAGCCCAGGAGGAACCACATCAAGCTCCACAGCGCACAGGAAGAAGTGAGCAGGGCCAGAGGCCACGCTACCCTCCAGTGTTACTGAGTGTTGGGGCCACCAAACTTTCCTATTCTTCTGGGAAAATCTCCAACCCTGGAAGTAGGAAAGAAACAGAGCTCATGTCAGGGACAAGACAAATCACTTTTTCCCTTTGTGTATCAAATCATAATCCATAGAAAAGGTGGGCTGTCCTGGGTTATCATAGCTACTTAAAGCTCCCCTTGACAGCCATTCGCCTTCTTCACAACACTTCCCCTGCCTGCACATTTCCTTTCCTAACTACTGCGCAGCTCAAGTGCTACCTCCCCCAGATAATCTTTCATTAGTCCTCCCCACTCTGACCCAAGTATGTCCTTTCTTTCTTTTCTCTCTCTCTCTTTCTTTCTTTCTTTCTTTCTTTCTTTCTTTCCTTCCTTCCTTCCTTCCTTTTCCTTCTTTCTTTCCTTCTTTCTTTCTTTTTCTTTCTTTCTTTCTTTCTTTCTTTCTTTCTTTCTTTCATTTTTCTATTTATTTATTTTTTTGTCTACCCCTCACCCCTGCCACACCAGACAGGATTTCTCTTGGCTGTCCTGGAACTTATGTAGACCAGGCTAGCCTTGAACTCACAGAGATCCACCTGCCTCTACCTCACGAGTGCTGGGATTGAAGAGGGTGGGCCACCACACCCAGCTTCCAAAATAGAGATTCTTAGCAGAGGGTAATTTTTCCTCCAGGGGACATCTGACCATGTGTGTAGACATTTTTCGTTATCACACCGACAGGTGCTACTGGCACCTGGGAGACAGAGGCCGAGGTTGCAGCTAATTATCCTACTATGCCTGGAAAGGCTCCCTCCACCCAAAATAATGATCCCACCCAAACTCAGTACCACTGAGTTGTCAGTGACGAGTGAATGCTCAGGCAAGACTACATCTCCCAGCCACCTTTGCAGTTGGGTGTAATGTGAGACAAGGTTCGGATGGACTGGATGTAGAATGTTGGATGGCTAAACTACAGACAGATGAAGTCTGGCTCTCTAAGTTACCACGGGAAGGAAAAATCACTTGTCCACAAGAAACACCCATCCCTGACCACCCTGTGTGAAATACTCTTTAACAGCAATAAGCCGTTGAGTGACTGGGGGTTGTCATAGCCCTGGAATAGCTTTCTTTGTTTTCTCTGTTTTCCTAGGCAGTCCATTCATTCACTGTTCCATTCATGCCACAAGTATTTCTTTATGCATCAGGCTCTGTGCTAGGGCCCAAGAAGCTAGAGGGAAGAACGAGAGACATCCCCCCCATGGTTCCCACTCTTACTCGGGTGATGGTTTACTAAGAAGACTTAGACAATAAAGCAGAGTTAATTATGCTCTTAGAGGGATGGGGTGGGGTGGCAACAAGAAGAGCTCCACACTCAGCCAGGGCGGGGTTCCTGGGTGAGTAGCAGCATTTTCTAGGAGAAAGCACAGAACAGCTAGTGCGGGGAGGTGAAGATACCATAGAAAGACCCTGCACCAGGCTGTGGCGCTGAGAGAAGGCCTTCAGTCTCTGACATTCCAGGCTTTAAAACGGTCAGCTTCTCATCTGCTATCATCACCCAGGCTGACTGGAAGTTCACACACTTTATCTTGCCTCTTGAGTGCTCTGTGCTGGTGCTTGCATTGTGCCTGGGATTCTTCCCTCTTTGAATGACCCAAGGAGATTTTCCCTACCAGCCTGCTCAGACAGAACTCATTTCTAGTTTCTGTTCAGTCCTCCTTTACCGCAAACACTGTCCACACCCATGTAGACCTCCTCTCCCGCCCCCCAGAACCAGAAGCCTGGAGGATCACTATGGACTCTCTCACTTGGGGTCCATGTCTACCAGATCATTAGTCGTCTAAAATCAGAGAATTTTAACACCTCCTTAACACCTCGAGGATCCCGACCAAGACTCCCTTCCGGTTTACTTCCAACCAGGAAGCCAAAGGTGCCCTGCCTCTGCTCTTGCCTTGCTCTTGTCAGTTATCTTTTCAAACACCAACTTACCTGCCCTCCCTGCACTTTCTGTGAGCCTTCAGGGTGAAATTCAACTTTCTGCCAAGCCCTCCCTTTCCGCTAAGCCCTCCCTGCAAGCGTCTTTGTCTAGACCAGCTCCCATTTCCAGTTTCCTGTGTTCTTGAACACCTTGCTCCGCCCCTCGGAGGCCCTCGCACCTCCTGCTGGGAACCTTCCTTCAGGGCTCCTGCATCTATCTACCTGGGATGTTCCCCTCCCCCTCCTGCATCTGGCTTTCTCTTATTCGCCCTTCAAAACGTAGTGCGGACTTGCGAGCTTGAGAGCGTACAAGCCATCTTCGCCAGTGACTATCGGGGGTCTTGCTGGATTTTGAAGCTTGAAAAGTGAAATGTCTCACGTAGGTTCACGTGCTGGAACTCTCTGAGCTGAGAGGGCTGTGGAACCTCTAAGAAAGTGGCTCCTTGCCAGAGGAAGTGTGGCTCTTGGGGCAGGCCTTGGGGCTTTGTAGCCTGACCCAACTTCCCAGCTCTTGCTGAATATGGATAATCCTTTCTCCTTAAGTTGTCTTCACTAGGGTGTTAGCACCGGAACAGAAAATTAACTTAAACAGTGGACGTTCAGTGAACTTGGATAAGTGTGCAGAGGAGTAGATAGAGGGCAGATGGATTCCTGGCTGGATAGGAAGATGGATGAATAGATGGATGAATGGATGAACAGATGGGGCAGATTCTTAAGAAGGTTCTCGGTAGTATTTGTGAAATTGACTCACTACATTCTCCTAGAACGTCATTGGCCGGATTTCTTAAAGAAATACTTTCCCTGAATTATGATTTCTTGTCACGCTGTCTTCAGAGAACTCTGACATGAGAAACTGACCAACTTAACAGCATTTCTGTCCTTTATGAAAGCAGAATTGAATATATTGCCCACTATGTCACTCAGTGTCCTTTATACAAGGACTCATGATAAATTCATGCTTGGGGTTATTTCTAGGAAAGACTTTGTCTCTGCAGATGAAGATGTGTGCTTTCTGCTGTGAGAAAATAAAATAAATAAAATAAAATAAAAAATCTGTTTCTCTTCTTTGGCTCACAAGCAGGGATCCCTAGCTTTATCATCTTATTACCTCCATGCAGGCAGCCGGTTCAGGGGCCTGGAAGCAGCAGCTCTTCCTACCTTCTTCCAATGGAGTCAGTGTGGGCTTTACTCTGGAATGCCAGTTTTGTACTTGTAAATCCCAAGGCTGCCTTGCAGCTCAGCAGTGAGTTAGTAGAGGTTTGGAAGGAGTGCACATTGGTGACCAATGCCGCCTTGCAGAAGATGAGAAAGGAGACTTAAAACACCTGGTGGCTCACGTAGCATTCATTTCCACTGCTGTGATAAGACACCATGCCCCAAAACAACTTGGGAGGAAAGGGGGTCAAATGCACCCACTCCCTCAGGTCACTCCCCAGGACTAAGGGAAGTCAGGGCAGGAACTCTGGCACAGGAAGAGCTGAGGCAGAGATCTTGGAGGAGTGCTGCTTCCTGGCTTGCTCTGCACAGGGCTTGCTCAGCCTGCTTTCTTCTAACACCCTGGGCCAGCAGCCAAAGTGTGGCACCACCCACAATGAGCTGGGCCCTCCCCCATCAATCCTCGATCAAGAAAATGCTCCATGGGCCAATCTGGTGAGGACATTTTCTCAACTGAGGTTTTCTCTTCCCTAGAAAACTAGGCCTAATCTAGCCAACCCAGCAGGGATCTCATATAGAGTATCCTAAGAAATCGCCTGGTAGAAGGGGTGATGAGCCAGCCTGACTCTGGCTTTGTTGTGGTGTTATTATTGGGCCACCCTTGCAAGTCACTTAGGCCAACTGTTAGATTTCAAACCCAGGCCAAACTGTGGGAGGTGTCTATTTAACATAGCAAAGTGGATGCTGGCCACCTGGTTCCCCCTGTATCCTGAAGTTCTACCTCCTAAAGGGCCCTCCTGGCAAGCGTCCCCTAAACATCTGCAGTCCAGGGGCTAGGCTGCCCGTCCCCAACTCTTCTTCCCTATATAATTCACCATTTTGGTTACGTGATCTCATCTTTTCACTTAGCTCCCTTCGGGTCTCCTGGCTGCTGTACCTGGTTCCCCTCCCTCTCCTCGTCCCTCTCCTCACATGACTCAAGGGTCATGTGCAAGCTGTACTCTCCCAGGTATCCTGTGCCTGACCATGCTCTCCTACACATCTATAATAAACTTCCTCCTCCACCATACTCACGAGAAGTCATGTCCTTTCCTTTTTATTTATTTTTTTCCATTCACCAACCATGGTCTTTCTTTACCCCAACTTTAAGTGCAGTTCTCCATAGACTGCCATTTTTACAAGATGGTTCATAATAATTGTTGATGATAATAATAATAAATGATTTACTTGTACTGAAGGGCAGACCTAGTAATAGGAATATTATATGCATCTGGCACCAGTTCTTAGTTATTGTTTCTTGTTGGTTGGTTGGTTGGTTGGTTGGTTGGTTGGTTGGTTGATTGGTTGGTTGGTTGGTTAGTTGTCTTTAGTACTGGGGATTGAACCTAGGTCCTCACTCATGGAAGGCAAGGGTTCCCCAGCCTGCATTTCCCTATTCAAAAATCCCCTTAACTGCCTGTAGATGTGTGTCCCTTTGCATATGAAGGCACACCAGAGCCATCCCAAAACAGAGCAAGTAAGCAAATAGCAGAGCATGCATTTTAGTTCAGATGCTTCAGTTGCTACCTTCTGAGCTCCTACCTACTTCCTCACCTGTGGACAGCAAGGATGCAGTTAGGAGAAATGATCCCCCACCACAGGCCCAGCAGTAAAGAATTACTGAAGATGTTGCCTGGAGACAGATGGCGCCGAGTCACACAGCCTTGCTTCCAAAACACTGTACGTTCCTTTCCAGAGCCCTGGAAATGGCTGGCTATTCCAGAGCTGAGACAACATGGCATCAGCTTCTTTCTTTTCATTCTTTGTACTTCAAGAAATGTGAAGACCTCAGACATCCGAGACCCACCCTCTGGGCAGTTTGGCTCTTTGGATATCAAGGAAATAGCAATGGTGGGGGTGGGGATAGTCTTCAGAGATTGGTAAGGACTACCAAAAGAATCTGAGGCTTGGGAATTTTATTAGCCTCACAATAAAAAGAAGAAAATGGCAACATGGAAATCAGTAAATATTTAATTAAATGCAAAGTGTAACATTATGTCAACTTCATTAACTGTTGAATTTGGTAGGCATAAAGATTTAATTACATTTGATAAGGATTTATAGGTTAGAGTTTTTCTCTCTGCACAAGATTTCCTGAGTAGGCACCAAGATTGGGGAGAAACTGCACTTGACCATAAATTAAATAAACTACCCCTGGCCAAAAATATTTCAAAAGCAAATGGCAAAAGAGCTTTGTAATGTTCTTTACACTTTAAGAGTATAAAAGAGTGTATTTATTGTGAGCAGTAGGTAGGCTTAGTATCATGCCAGATGAGGAAGAGGGTGGGTGTGGCTTGGGTTTCTGTTTATTTTTATTTTCTTGGTTTTCTGTTTGTTTGTTTGTTTGAGACAGGGTCTTACTATGTAGCTCTGACTGGCCTGGAGCTCGCTTTGTAAACTAGGCTGGCTTCAAACTTGGAGAGATCCTTCTGTCTCAGCCTCCTGACAGCTGGCTTTCTTGATTTATTTTTTCCCTTTATGCACGCTAGGGTATTTTGAGCTTTACTGTATGGTCCATTAAGATTTTAAAAGAGGCCATGCCCACTTTTCTGAGTTTTGTAACCTAGTCCTATTTGTGTCAGATGTGGAAGGAGTCTTTGGCTAGAGGGTGGTTAGGGATGCTGCCTTCCCTTGAGATTTTTCTGATTCCAAATCAAAAGCATGAGGCTGGAGAGATTTGGTAGTGGCAGAGCTTCCCTAACATTCACAAAACCTTGGATTCAATTTCCAGCACCTCATAAGCCAGGTGTGGCGGGGCATGCCTGGAATCGCAGCGAGTCCTTGGGATCAGAGGCTTGTCCTGGGACTACACAGGACCATGGCTTTTGCTTTTATTTTGTTAGAAAAAGAAAAAGGAAGTGGGAAAAGGGTGGGAAGGGGGAAGAAAGCAGAAACCCTCCCTAATGACAGCGAACAGTCACTGGAAACACTGTGTTCGCCATAACTTCTGAGTTCTACCCACGCGTTGCCTCAACTGGCACCAAATACTTCTCTTAGGCCAGTGTTTTTATGACATCTGTTTTGTAGAGAAGCCAACTGAAACACAAAAAGGGTGAAACAAGCTGCCCAGGGTCATAGTCGAAGTAACAGAGAATTTAAGAACTTTTCCAAGTTCAAATACATCATAAATGAAATGGTGTCTATGATGATTAATGCCAGGTTTCAAATTCTTAAAAAAAAAAAAAAAAAAAAAAAAAAGCAGCAGAAGCCAAGCCCCGTCTTGTTCAATACTCTGTCTCCCGCATCTCCACCAGTCCTGGGTTCCGAGGGGACATAACTAACTCTCTGGACAATGGGATTAGCTTCGTTTGTGCCATCCTGCTCTGTGCCACCATACACTGGTGGAATGCTTTGTTCCTTCCTGAGGCCAAAGTCTATCTAAGGTATAGGATTTCCCTAAGCCTTGTGCCTTGCACTATGGGAGCTCATGACTGGTGTTTGGAAGTGCAAGACAGTCGAAGAGGTGGCCCAGTGCGTAAAAGGTGTAGCTGTCCAGCAGCCCCAGAGAACTGGGTACTTGAAAGGGAGGCTGGAAAAGGATGAAAAAGGATGGGTAGGTGAGAGAAGGATGAAGCCAAGACAAAGGTTTCTGACTAAGGCTTAAAGTTTAATATTCAGCTCTCCATTTCTGTAGGGAAGGCGCAGCCTTTGTTTTAGCGGGATTAAGTTACTTTGTTTCAGCTGGATTGTTGCAAAGCAAGCTCAGCAGGCAGACTGCTCCTGTAGGACTCCACAGGTGCCCTGGGACAGAAGACTCCACCCTAAGACACTTAGGTTGGTGGAAGACCAACTACTGCAAACAATTAAGGTCTATTTAGCCTGCACAAAGCTGGGGAAGGGCACAATTGCCCCCTCTTTTGTTTTGTTTTTTTAAAGATGGGCTGGATGGGGGCACAAGATTTACTCATTTTCCATGACCCCATCTAGGGTATAGAGTAGCTAAGTGGCCGTGTCTGTCTTATCTGTCTATATTTCTCCTTATCTGTTCTGGAGAACAAACACAAAAAGGCTTGCTGCACAAGCATGAGAAAGAGTTTGTCTATCCAGCATTCACATGAAAATCACATGGCTGTAGTAACTCTCACATAATCCTAGCATTTGGGAAGCAGAGAGATTTCCCTAGGCAAGCTAGCTAGCTAGACTAGCCCACAAGAAGAGCTTTGGTTGGGAGAGAGACCCTGCCCCAGTAAACAAGGCGGAGAGGACTCAAGGAAGACACCTGAAGTCAGTATCTGGCCTCCACATGAACACACACATACACATACACATGCACACACACACAGAGGTGTCCACACATATGCAACGTTCACACACAGAGAGAGGTGTCCATACACATGCAACATGCACACACACACACACACATACATGTGCAAAAATAATCACTGCCTGGAGAGGTTTATATGATGATTTCCCCAGTACAGTTAAAATTCTCTCGCTACATCTAGCCCAGAAGCTGTGGTTCAGAAACTCCAATATCATACATTTCAATGTAATCAAAAAGCAAACCAACGTACAGTGCTGTTAGGACTCTTCTGTGCCAGGTGATATCCTAGCAAGTACTGTGTGTTAAGCAATCACTTTGTAACTGAGCATCCAACACCAGCGCCATTCTCTCTGCCTCCCTAACACTGGGAGTGGCTAGTACCACTCTGTCCAGCTTTCTCACGTGGGTGCTGAGGGTCAAAGCAAGTCCCGGTGCTTGCATGACAAACACTTTACCAGCCGAGCCATCTCCCCAGCCTCTTTTAAGAAAAGGAGTTTGAGACAGAGCCATGTACAGAGAGCACCCCTGTGAAGACAAGGGAGATGTCTCTAAACTCAAGGGTAAGAGATCCTGTCTTAGTTTCTTTACAGTTGCTATGATAAAATACCCAGACAAAAGCCACTTAAAGGAGGAAGAATGTATTTTGTTCACAATTGTGGACGATAACCCACATTACCGAGGGGATGGATGCCAAGGAAGCAGGATCCTGAAGCAGTTAGTCACCTTACATCCATGGTCAAGAGTGGGAAACTGACTTTCTGCACATAGCTTATGCTCTCCACTCCTACTCAATTCAGGATCCTCCTACAGAGGGAATGGCACCACCCACAGTGGGTGGAACTTCCCATCTCAATTAACATAATCCTTGTTGATTACCTAATCCCTCACAGTACTACCCATAAACCACTGTAATGAAGACAATCCCTCACCAACACTTCCTTCTCAGGTGGTTCTAGATTATGTCAAGTTGGCAGTTAAAATTGATCATCAAAATTCTGAGTAAAGACATCCACATCGTCAGACCTCCCACAATCGTTGACACCTCTATCTTGTAGAACCATTAGGAAGTGAAGTTCTACTTTGTAAGCACAAACATGTGAAGGCCTTAACAAACCAACATGCTAAAGGACAGAGCAGCTCACCTCGGTTTCTGGTGACAGACAACGCAAAACCTAATGAAACCTTAATGTGAACCCAAGTGATTTGACTCTGGAGTCCATGTCTCTCGTAGAATGCTCTCTGTGCCATAGAATATGGTAACCCCCAGACACAGGTGGCTCTTGAGCACGGGAGATGTGCCTAGCGCAGGTGAAGAACCATTTTTCCCTGTTTTATTTTATTGAAATAGGTATGTGTGCATGTGTGCATGGGTGTTCCTATGTGTGTATGTGCATGTGTGGAGGTCAAAGGTCAACATGTTGGGTTCTTTTCTCTACTGTTCTAATTTTTTTCAGACAAGATCTTTTGCTGATCCTGGAGCTTACTGATTCCACTAGACTGGCTGACCAGCCACTCCCCCCAGTGTCTCAGGGTTTCTATTGCTGGGGTAAAAACACCATAACTAAAAGCAACTTGGGGGAAGAAAGGGTTTAATTCAGTTTAGAATTCCACCAAAGGAAGTCAGGGCAGGAACTCAAGGCAGGAACCTGGAGGCAGGAGCTGATGCAGAGGCCAAGGAGGAGTGCTGATTCCTGGCTTGTTCCTCCTGCTTTGCTCAGTTTGGTTTTTTTCTACAGCCCAGGACCTCCAGGATAGAGGATAGGGATTGTACCACAGTACAATGGCTTGACCCTCCATATCCATCCCTAAATAAGAAAATGCCATACAGACTTGCCTATGGGCCTATCATACAGAGGTATTTTCTCCATCACGATTCTCACAGACAACTCTAACTTGTGTGGAGCTAACAGCAAACTTTCCAGGATACCCAGGGATCCTCCTGTCTCCACCTCCTTAGTGCTGAGGATACAGGTATGTGAGGCTGTCTGGCTTCTTCATGTGCATTTTAGGGGAATCTAAACCCAGGACCTCCTGCTTATAGGGCGAGTACTTTATCTATTGAGCCATCTTCTTTCCAGTCCAAGAACTGAATTTTTAAACGTATGTTAAAATACAATTAAAATTTCAATAACCCCGTGTGGCTGGTGGCATTCATATCCGATGTAGCTTTATGCAGTTTTAAAGACAGCACTTAAGGATTTTCAGCATCTTTTTCAGAAGCCTGTGTGCTCTAAGAAAGCTACCTCTGTCTTTGTTCCCTACCCCTGCTTGTCTCCCCTTTTTTGGGTCTGTCCTCTCTGATATAGTCCCCAGTGCTTGCCTGGTTCCCTGTTCGAGGGAAGAGACAGCAGAGGAGAGGGTGAGCCAGCTGGGCTTTCCTGAATCCTGTGGCCTGGGCAGCGCAAGCAAGTCTTGGCACTCTGCTCTAAGCATGGGTGTTAGCCAACCAAATGCCAAGGGGCACAAACACTGAGTGACATTTTCAGAACTATTAATATTTCATCAGAAGTGATCACTCTTCCTTTAAATACACTATCTTAAAAGGTTTTCTACATTCTTAACTATAATTTTATTCAGTCTAGGCCCTCGGAATTTTCCCCAAAGGAGCACATCTTCAATTTCATAAGTGAAAACCAAAAAGGGAATGAAGCTCTGGCTTGCAAAACTCAGAGTCAACATTTCCAGGAACTCAGCCCCTTGATAAAGTGCAAAACTACGTAGCGGGCACCTACAGTTTGCCAGACCATTTACATACAGTGTACCATTAGTTTATCCAAGGTGCGTTTACTGAGTGCCTACCGTGTGCCAGGAATGTCATGGGGCTCACTATGTAGCTCAGGCTAACCTGGAACTTGAGATCCTCCTGCCTCAGCCTCCTGAGTGCTGGGGGTGTTACAGGTGTGTGCCACCACACCCAGCTCAGAAATATGAGTTGTATAATCAGGTGCTTTGCGGCAGCTCTTTGGTCCATCTGTAATCACCACTTCTGGCTATCTGGGTTAATAATACACCTCCTTCCATCAGGATATGATTTCATGAGAGGAAGCACCCTGTCTTTCTCCATCATCTTGCTTCTCCAGTGCTGAAGTGCTGAGCAGTTTACCTGGTGCAGAAGGAGGGTCCATGAATTCTGGAGGAATGGGAAGAAACTCAAGTCACACAGCAAAGAAACACAGTGATGATCAGATCACTGTGACTGGCTTCTTCAGGCCATGGCTATCTGCCTCGACCTCCCACTGGTTCTTCCCAGAGTGGACCCTAGGAGGAGTAACCACTGCTTTGGGGGACCAGGGAATACTTGGCAAGCTGGAGGAGGGTAGAGGGCAAATACCGATCCCTAGTAAAGGGTGCGATTTTTCCCCCTCCCCTACCACATCTGCCTGCCTTCCTGTCCCAGTGCTGGAGGTCAGCTTGGGAACCAAGAGCATTAGATCATGTCTAGTCCCCTAACTTTGAGTTCCAGCTTCACTTCTTGAACTCAGGGCACAACCATTTGTAACTTGGAGACTCAGTTTCCTCCCACCATATGAGCCGAATGAATAAAACGTAGTACAAGCTCGCGAGAGCGCTTGGCATCAGGTGCTCCCGTGGGATGGCAGTTAGGATTAAAGCCAGCAGACAAAGGGGCAGGTCCCCCACTTCTACGCAACTTCTGAAGTTTGTATGCAGTGGTGGGATGAGAACCGTGTTTCACTTTGACTTACTTCTAAGAGAAAGTTCCCTGGAGTCTTGCCAGTTGCACCCCGCCCCCACTCCACCTGCGGGTCCTAGGGACGAACGCCCGGCCCGTGCTGTCCCCCCACCCACTGCCCCGCGCACCCAGCCGTTGCGCTTGAACCCACTGAAAGAATCCCAGCTCTCGACGGCAGGGGTGTGGGAGCTACTGACACGCAAATCCGCTGACCCCGCCCGGGCCTGCCCTGCCCAATCGGCGCCCTTTCAAGGGTTGGGACCCTCTGCAGTGCGGGTAGCAGCTCTGCGCGGGGGCGTGATAAGTGTCCGCTGAGGACCTGGGCCAGGCGTACCAGCACAACACCGCATTGGAGATTTCTTTTTTGGGGGGAGGCAGAGCAGCAGAAAGAGAGAGAGAGAGAGAGAGAGAGAGAGAGAGAGAGAGAGACAGAGACAGAGACAGAGACAGAGACACAGAGAGAGAGACAGAGACAGAGAGAGACAGAGAGACAGAGACAGAGAGACAGGGAGACAGAGAGACAGAGAGAGACAGAGAGACAGAGACAGAGAGACAGAGACAGAGAGACAGAGACAGAGAGAGACAGAGAGAGACAGAGACAGAGAGAGAGAGAGACAGAGAGAGACAGAGAGACAGAGAGAGACAGAGAGAGGCAGCTGGCAGTGGGTCGGGCCGTTAGCCCTCCGTGTACACCAGATCATAGGAAAGGCGGGAGGAGACAATCCTATGGCCCGCACCCACCCAGTCTAGTACAGTGCCTGACCCTTATCCTGCCCTTCTGGTGGCTTGGCAGGCGAGAATGGGCTGAGTCCCAGGCCCTGAAAGGTGTCACAGGGGTGTAGCAACGGGGCTGGGTTCTGTGGGGAGAGCCAGTCCTCCCCTCCAGTCGTTCCCAGATGTCATTCTGCCCGCCCAGGCGCTTGGTTCCTGAGTTCCGGGGCATTCCACGGTTACTAAGTTACTGGTTTTTGTTGACTTTTAAATATTTTCTTCTACGGGAGAGGGGGAGGGGGGCAAAAGCCAGGATAGAGCAAATAAAAACAGGTCAACATAAGCCCCCCCTCCCCAAAAGAAATTTGCCCTCTACTCCTCATCTCCACCCAAACCAAAGGCCTCTGAAACCCATCCCTTGGCTGGAGCAACAGCCAGCCAGAACTGACGACTTCCCAGGCCCGGTCTTCAGCTCCCTTTCTGGTGAATGAGGGCTGGTGGGGGACAGTCCCTTTGTCTCCCAGCCCTGGGTGGACAAAGGGGCTTCCGGAAAGAGAGAAAGAGGATGGCCAGTGGAAATGGACTTCCTCCATCCTCCACCCTGGTGGCCAAGCGTCCCTCCGCCCTGGGG
The DNA here is from genome assembly GCF_008632895.1 of Mastomys coucha. Lineage (NCBI taxonomy): Eukaryota > Metazoa > Chordata > Mammalia > Rodentia > Muridae > Mastomys > Mastomys coucha. Next base: position 84,371,064 of record NW_022196900.1, on the reverse strand, counting down.
CCATTCCCCAGATATGTCTGGATCCACCAGGACACACCCCAGGATAGCCTAGACAAGATTTGCCATGATATCTGGAAGAGAGTTCAGGGCTTGCCAGAGTCCCTGCAGCCCAGGACCTCGCTGGAGAAGCTCTCGGCTCCCGTGACTGCCACTGTCGGCTTTCAAGATGAGTGAGTCCTCTCCTGTTTGGTTGATTATAAAGGGAGGGAGGGAGGATGAAGTCTGACTTTGGGTTGAAACGATTGGGCCCAGTGTTGAGTCCTAAACACATATCCTCCCCCTCCTCACCCCACTTCTGTAATCTTGAGTCTCTTTTGGTTGGAGGAGCTGGCCAAGGTCCTGAAGTTCCAGACGTGAGGAAAGCAGCCACTCCTGGCAGCTTCTTTTCAGCGACTAAGGAAGGAGAAGTTTTCTCCTCCTAAAGACATAGGTGGCTAAGATAAAGATCTGGGGTCCTTGCAGGAGCGTTATTGCCAGCCTAAGGGTTAGATGACTCATTACTGTCCCCAGAGGCAGCTAGATGACCTTTTCCCCCTTTCCCAAGAAAAGTCCAGGCATTGGCACAGATGATCCTGGTGGTTGGAAACCACATCTGGAATCCCCTAATACAGAGAGCAGCTGTCCCATTCAGCATCCACAGAGCTACTGCAAGAGCGCACATCAAAATATTTACTGGGAAGGCATTGACATATTCAGAGGACATAATAGAAAATTAAAGTGCGGGAAGATGGCTGTAAATAGCCGGTTTCCCGGATGGGAAATCCCCTGTCGGGGAAACACAGAGCTAAGTGTTTCAGTACTAGGGAAAAGTTGAGGAGATAGTGTTGGGGCTGGCTATTGGAAAGGAGAGGAAGGAGCAGAGAGGAAGACGGGATCTCATTAGGAAAAGGAGTGCATCAGCTGTGGTGATTAATGCCGCTGCTGAGTACTCTTTTCAAGGCTCTGCATCTTCAAAGTGGGCTGCACGCGTTAATTAATCCTCCCAGCATCCCTATGAAACAGGTATTAGTGTCCCCATTTTACAGATGGATTAAGTGTTAATAATTAAGTGCTAATTAAAGCCTAAGTGATAATTAAGTGTTGTCTGCCCCCAACACATGCTCCAACTCAGTTCATAGATGCTCGGAAGTTGGGGGGGGGGTGATCCAGGCATTTATCAGCTGCCTCTGGTTTCAGAGCTCTCTAAGCATCGCCGAGGTGGAAAGCAGAGTAGAGCTGACGCTCGGGTCTGCACTTGCTGCAAGCTCCTTTGCTTGCTGCAGATGAAGGCAGGAGGCATGCTGGCTGCTCCTGCCTCCTCTGCCCTGTGCTCAGCAGGACCCGGCTCGGATGCAAATGGCCTTTCTGTAGCCAGAATCCTGTGGCTAGTCTGTTCAGTGGCACTGAGCTCCTCTGCCCTATTCACTGCCATCTGCTCTGGGACAGTGCCTTGGCACAGGGAACCTTGAGGCTGCACTCAGCTCTCTCAGTGGCCAAGTAGCTGATTGTCCACTTTCTGGATCAAAGGTCAGGAGCAATTTCCAGTAGATATCCCCTTCCCTGCCAGGTCACACTGAATTCATGGAGACAGACTCTACTTCCAGTCTGCACTTGGCCGGAAATTGAACTGGCCTACCTTTGGCCCGTCGCTTCTCTCCATTTGGCCTTGATTTCCTCATCTGCAAATTAAGGATGATGTGCCCTGCCTTGTCCACCTCAGAGTTGATAACGAGGGCTAAATGTGATGGGAAACAAAGAAATGAAAGATGTATTATACAAACAAGGCTGCCTTAGTATGGAGTTCATCGAGTTTCGGGGAGGGGAAGGTGCTTTAGGTGGCTTCGTCTAGAGTTGTCATGTTGTGATTCACGATCCGAGGAGCCTTCAGACAGCCTTCCTGGAGTCAAGTGGGCTCTTAGCTGGACCAGTCTGTCTCTTCTACACCAACACCTACACACATGCACACACACACACACACACACACACACACACACACAAAAGCACTCGCATGCGCTTCAGCCTGAGCTCTTCAGGCTTTTGTTAGCTTTACTAACTGGAGTTCTGAGGACAATTGCATTTGGAAGAGTTCTGGGAGGAGAGACCTGGGAATCTGCTGACTTAGATGAATAAACCACATCCTAATTGTGTAGCTGTCCACCCAGTAGACAACAATGAGCGAGCAAGGGAGGGCTTCTTGGAATGAAAGCCAGCCATGAGGCTGGAGTCAGATACCCAAGTCCAGCCCTGGGCTGGCTGGAGAACCGGTGACTGTGAGATTGGTCTGAGCTTTGTTTTCCTCATCTGCCAAGTTGGGGTGACAGGTAGGGGTGGCTGGAGGTGACAAATCAGGACTGCTCAAGGGTCCTGCTGGTAATTAGGAATGATAGACTCATTCTAATGACAGCAGTTACAATTTCTGTAAACCCTGCCCTTTTTGCATGAGGTAGTGAAAGTCCAAGTGTGTGTAAATGTAAGCTTCCATAATTATCAAATTATGCTGTTCTGGTTTTAATTGCTCCTCTCCCCCCTTTAAACAGAAACCCAATCTCTGCTATCTGCTTTTTTATTTTTATTTTACTTTTTTTTTTTT
>NW_022196900.1:84321308-84368485 GCF_008632895.1 Mastomys coucha | reverse complement strand
TTTTTTTTTTTGAGTCAGGGTCTCACTATGCAGCTCAGACTGTCCTGGATCTCATTATACATCCCACGATGAGTTCAAACTCCCAGCCTCCCAGATCTTAAAATACTTTATTATAGAGGAGGAGGCTGAGATTTGAAGAAGTTCCTCAGACTGGGGCCAGAGGTTCTTAAGAAAGGGTAGAGTTTCAGACATTTAGTACTGGACCATCTTGGCCCTGTTGTCTCCAGGATGGCCATCTTCCCCTAAAACATGAGGCATCTCTGTGCAATACTTTAGCTAGGAACCCCATGTTCTGAGTGACCCCAGAGAGACTTTAAAACCAGAGAGCATGCCACAGTGGCTATGAGACACCTGCCTATTAGCCTTTTCTTGCCCTTTCTGTAGAGCTGGGTTTGGTGGTATCTCTTTTCATGACAGCTAAGCAAGTTATTGAATCTTGTTATTCATGAATTTTAAAGATTTTAAGAATATTTCTGTGTATGTCTGTGCACCACACATGTGCCTGGTGCCCACAGAGGCCTGAAGGGGGATAAGATCCCCTCAATCTGGAGTTACAGACAATTATGAGCTGTCACTCGGGTGCTGGGAATTGAAACTGGGTCCTCTGAAAGAGCACCCAGTACTCTTAGCCACTGAACCGTCTTCTCCAGTACCCAGAAAATTTTCTCTTGACCCTCTCCCTATACATCACAGAAACCTGGGCATGAAGTCTTGGAAGCCACCCTGAATTGTCTGAGTCACTCCCTTGTTCTCCTTGTCAAGCGGCCATCCGCATCCTCTTCCAGATGGAGAAATGCCATGTCTGAAGCTGTGGACTCTCTCAAAGGGGCTTGCTTTCTCTACAGCTGAAATCTGTTCCCATCATGAATGATCTGCATTCTTCCCTTGGGGCTCCAGAATTGTATATGTATATATATGTGTGTGTGTATATATATATAATCTATCTCCCAGGACCATATATATATATATGCACTTTTATATATATTATATATATTATATATTATTATATATATGTATATATATATATGTATATATATATATATATATATATATATATGCACTTTTTTCTTTTATGCTTTAACTGACTCATTTGCTGGATTCCTCTTTATATTGTTAGTGCTCATTCATGGCAATGGGGTGCCCAGAACCAAGTGCAGACATATGGGTGGGACCAGTGCCTGTTGAGTGTGTGCTCCTCTCTGCATTATATATCCCTGTTACTGATGATTGACACCACAGCCACGTTCCTTTTCATGCCGAGTTTGCTCTATGGGCACAAAAGAGTTCATTTATTCAGTCAAAAAGTATTGATTAAGTAGCGACTGTGGGCCTGGTTCAGTGCTCGGTGATGGGAGACAACTTTCTTTTTTGAACCACATAAAATAGCAGAAAGTGAGTAATTTTTATTTTATTTAATTTTTAATTTATTTTTATACAAATCTACAGTAACTTCAGAATGTGAGGGTATCCATCCTGAGGAGACCAGTGATGAGCACCTAAAAGTCATAGGATAATTTAATTTCAGACGGCAACAAGTGCATGATAAAAACAGCATCCAGTGAACTAACTGCAGGAGACCTGTCAGGGCCAAGTGTAGGATCCTTGGAGCTGAGTCTCAGATGCCAGCACACAGCTGACAATCCTAGAAAGCCCATCTAGGTGGAAGACAGGGAGACACAGCAAGCGCAAAGACCCTGAGGGTTTGATATGAGTTCTGGGAAAGATGGTGTAGCTGAAAGGCCTCGATAAATGGGGACATGGCACCCCTGACAACCGAAACAGGCTGGTGAGGTCTTATGAGATCTCAAAGTGTTGCTGGCGAGAGCCTAGATCTTCTGCATGTGTGCCAGCACACTTTGGGAGTGTTTTGAAGATCCCTTCAGTTTCTGTACTGGGATGGCTTATGGTGTGGGAGAGAAGTCAGACATCTCTGGGAAGATGTTACAGTAGGCTAGATGAGGCCCACATGGGGTAATAGCTGGACCACCGCAATTGTATTACAGGTGGAAGGAGTAGGGGACTCCACATGCAGCATGAGGGAGCCAGGGACTCTGCTGATGACTTGGGCACATGGAGACACAGAGGTGGAATGTGGGGCTTCTAGTTTGTTGAGCAACGGTGTCATTTAAAGGAGTGGGGAAGAGGTGGGGAGAAACGGGCGTTGGCAAGAAATCAATAGCTGTGTCTAGAGTCAGTTAAACTTCAGAATCTTGCTCAGTTATCTTTTAATTAGTGCTAAATGTGGGCTTAGAGGATGGTGGCAAGCCACTTACTGACTCATATTTGAGAACTGCATCTTCCTTCATTCTCCTCAGCATCACTAATAAAATTCCTCAGCCTCAGAACTGGGACTTTGGGCTTTCTGCCGACTCCATTGCTCTGACTGCCGAATGGTACTCGACCGTAGGTTTTTTGTTTTGATTCCTTCAATGAATGCTTTCCATGGTCTTCTGGGACAGGCACAGTGCTGGGATTCAGGGGCACAGGGCTAAGAAGGGCAAACTTCCTTCTCTTGAATCACTGTCAGTCCAGTGAGCAGGACAGGACACAGACTCATCAGTCAGCAGCAACACTTAGAAACATTTCATGTGCCCTTACTGTGTTTCAAGATGATGTTTTGGTACAATATTATTTTGTGATGGAAAGAGGAGACAGGGCCTGACATCTTTCACTGAGCCTTGGTATCTTGCAAAGAACAAAGAGTGACATATGAGAGTAGGCATGGTAATGAAGGGCCACATGATGGAGAGTTGGGGAAGGCTTTCAGTATAGATTGGGCGCCCTTGCACTATGAGTATAGCAGTTCCCTGGCAGGAGACAGTCTCATCGTTAACAGCAGCTCCACTGTCAAGGTTTTCCAAATTAAATGTGTCCCTGGTCTTGAGGATGGAGAGGGTAGAGCCGGTGGAAAGAGTCCAGCAAGTTTGGGGAAGGATGGAAGCTTCCATAAGATGGAAGACACCATGAGAGAGGAGGGAGTGGGAAGGTGATCCTGTGTTGGCTGGCCCCGATCAGGTTCCCTGACAGCTTCCAGGCTCTTCCTAGGCACCTGAGTTCTTCAATTCAGGAGGAACCTGGTTTGCAGAGTTCAGTGTCTTTGTTTGCTGAGTCGTGCCAAGCCAGAGTCTACCAGAGAGATTAGGTCTGCGGGAGTGTTCTGTATTAAAAAGATCTGTATGTGATAGTGTGTGTACTAAGTGCTCAAAATACAAACAAAACAAAACAAGCAAAATCAGGAATGAGCCCATCAGCCTGGGGCTTCGCACAAATGCTCACTCTTTGCAGTAGGACCCTTGCTTGAGCACAAGACAAGCCAGAGAGACTCTGAAAGCCAATGCACTACCTTGTTCAAATGACTCTCCCAACAGGGCAATTCTTTCTGCTATTGTTATTAAGCAATTGAGTGGATTTACTTTGCTGGAAAAATCGCTTCAGACACACACTGTCTTTTACTATTATCTTGAAAGCTTGGAGTCTGGCAATGAGACTGAAAGTAACCAGACCCACACATGAAGACCTGGCCTGATGTCCCAGATGTTCTGGGTATCTTTGTGGTCTAAAGTGGTGATCCATGCTTTCTCCCCTGCATCCCCAGTAATTTGGGAGGCCATGGAAGATAGTTGGGCACCCTGCTGCTGGGATTCATATTTCCACATCTCTCAGTAATTACAAAATGATAGTAGAGACTCTACGGGTGCAGACTGGGATCCATAAAAAGGTGTGCCCCCTTCCTGACCTTCCCAGTCTGGGTCCCAGCATCTGTCCTATGGATGTTGTGATAACCCCATCCTTGCTTGTCCCATGAACTAGTATATAACATTCAAAATTCAAAGAAAACAAAACCAGGAATGAGCCCAGCAGCCCGGTGCTTTGTGCTGTAGTTCCCCATAGATCCTTCCTTACTCCAGTCTTCCACACAGGGAATGCCACAGAGACTTGGGAAACCAAGGCTCTGTCTTGTTTGAATGACTCTTCCAACAGGACAATTCTTGTTATTAAGTGGCTAAGTGAACTGGGGATACGGAGGCTCAGGAGCCCTTGGCCTTTCTCCTCTGGTTCCTCGCACCATGGCCTTTGAGCCATCTCAATGTCATTTGTGACGTTTCTTCCTCATTCACTTTCATGCTCTAGTGTGGTTGGTCCCTTTCCCTGAAAGAGGTCCTCAGTCCGTCACCAATGTCATCCTCCCTTGTCCACAGCTCTGCAACAAACATCTCCTACTGGCCTCTGTTCTTTTGGCTAGGTCTTTGGGAGTCTGTGTAGCATCTCCAGACATCTTGCTGTGCTCTTTGGGCCTTCTATGATCTAAGGTGAGCAGCTTCAGGCATGCATGGCCTTGCGTCTACTCAGGCTACTCAACTCTCAGGAGTGCCTTTCTCCTGTTTATCTGTTGAATGTTCATACCTGCTCTTAAAAACAGGGGCTAAGTATGCTATCTTCTGTACCACTTCATCTGTCTCTCTTGATATTGAGGCTTGAACCTGGTAACCTCGACCTTCCCCAGGCTTCCTCCACACAGGTCTTCTCCTTACTTCAGCAATTAAATAAACATCATACTCTGCTTCTTTCTTAAGGGTTTTCGACAGAAAAGTAGACAGGGGGTCAGAATCATAGCCCTAACTGAAACCAAGTTACTTAGGATGCATCCCTGGTTGTCCTCATTGGAAAAATAGAGAAATGGGAAAGCGCCCACCCTGAGGGATTGTGTTGATAGTGTAATGAATGGGATGCCTCCACAGTGCCTGGAATAAGATGAGAGCTCTATGCCTCATTGTCATCACTATCACTGCCATCACCATCATCACAATGCCACCACCACCAATCATTGCCATTATCATTGCCAATTCATCATTCATCACCAATCATTCCTTCTTCTTCTTCTTCATCATCATCATCATCATCACTAGCGACATCATCACGAATCACACTGTCATCATTACCATAACCATCACCATCATCACGGTTATTGTCAACATCCTCACTATGATCATGATCATCACACCTCCATCACTGTTGCTGTGGAAACCATCATCATCACCATTGCCATCACTATCAACACCCCTCCCCCATCTACATCATCACCTTCACCATCAACAGTTCACCACGAGAGAGAAAAGGACAGCACAAGGATGCAGCAGGGAGAAGAGGGTTTATGTCCCATGGATCAAGTAAAGGGAACCACTCAAGCAAGAAAAAGAGATTCTAGGGAGCCAGGACAACAAAAAACAAACAAACAAACAAACAAACAACCGAAGCCAGTGTTCTCATTGCCTGTTGACCAGAGGCATGCCATCTCCTTCCTAGTATGGGAGTCTTGGTGTTCTACTGAGGTGATGGTCACCTGATGAGTATTGTACCCTGGCTTGTGGCAGCAGCCCCCTCCAGCGCCGCACCACAGGGTTCTTTAAGGACAGGGATTGTGTCTTACTCATCGTTGTCTCTCCAGTGTCCAGCCAAGTTCCTGGCTCTCCGTGATGATGCAGTAAGTATGGGTGAGGGAGGGAGTGATTGATGGATGAGCCATTAAAAGGCCACCTTGAGGAGAGTGTGGCCAAGAGGTGGCTAGGATCCAAGCAGAGGGTCACAGCCTTCAGAGGGAGCACTGAGCCATGTAGGGAAGAGGACAGTACAAGCCAAGATGGGGGGGGAGGGGTTGTCCTTCTGTCTAAGGCTTCATAAAAGGGAGCTAGCACATTCACAGCTGCTTGTCTGCGTGAGGCTCTGTAAGGCAGTTTGCTATCTCCTACCCCCTTTCCCTGCAACTTTCTTCCCATGTAGATGGTCACTATTGCTCTCATTTTGTGAACGGGGCTAATGAGGCCCAGAGAGGTTAGGCAACTTGACCAGCAGGAAGGGAGCTTGGAAAAGAGAGAAACCCATCCCAGGGAACTTTAACACCCGAGCTCACCAGACAGCAGGAACCCTTGCGTGCCTGCTTAGCACCCGGAGCCATGAGCAGGGAAGGACGACGGATCATGATTAACGTCCCGCTTCCCGTGTCCCCCTTTGTAATTTAATTTTATGGTTTCAGGAGCTGTGTCGCAGGTTGTGGGAGCCTGCAGAGATGGGCCACCAGTGGTTTGGTTTAATCCCCTTTTTAATATCTTTGTTGCAACGTTCTTTCCAATTCAGCTCCCAAGTCACATTAAAAAAAATACCTCTTCCTTGGGGTAAGCCTTCCCTTATTAAACAGATTCAAATGAAAAGTTTTAAAGATAATTTGAACAATAAGAATCACTCGGTAGCTCCCAGCCGAAGCTCCTTTATTGCTGTATTTATTCCCAGTATTTCCTGTCTCATTCCCCAGCTCAGTGAGTCCTTCATTGCTCACACCCAGTTCTTGCAGGCCTTGGCCCTGCTCAACATTGGCTCCCCCCCCACCCCCACCCCCTGAGAGACTCAAAGAAGAGGTGTGGTATGGAGGGGCGTGTCTCACCTCCATTTGCCAATGACTGGTTGTCTCAGGACTGCTGTACAGAATCCAGAGGGAGAGTCACACATCCAGAGTGTCTCTAAGGATGACATACAAGAAAACCTGAGGGGAACTGGGCAAGGAGGACCCACTCAAAGTGTTCACACTTGCGACCAATTCCACACCCCAATGCTCAGGAACCCCCAATACAAACAAGTACTCCATCTCTCTTAGACATGTCTGGCTTACTCTAGGGGGTCAAAAGTGAGAAATCCCAGGCTGAATGTTGAGAAGGAAGAGTTTCAGAGAAAAGCATGCTGGGCAGGAAGGAGACCGCTCTTTACCCTTCATGAATTGCTGGGACATTTAAGGAAAGGGATTCCACTATGCATGAAGACCTTTGCTGAGAAATGTGATAAACAGGCTGGGCGTTGTGGGAGCGGAGCAATTTGACAGTGTTGCTACCTTTGACTCAGGATGGTTTTCACCATCCTCTCCCCACTTAGTAGCTGAAGGAATGAAGTCTCAAGGATTTTACACCTTGGTCACCACTGGTGGCATGGGTCTCAGGCTATGTATGACCCTGCCCTGTGGTACTCCAGAGCATGCCAGGTACCAGGTCTGGCTCTCCTGCTCACCTTGCTGCCTCCCAGTCAGAACCGTTAACATTTGCATAGTGCTCCTTACAATTTACCAAGCGCTTTCACTTGCATCACCTTACTTAATCCTGCTGGCTGAGGCCCCGAGAGGGGAGGAGGGCTGGGGGGCAGGGAGGCCAACACTTTTCCAAGGCCCTCCTTACCCTCTACTCTCTGCCAGAAAAGGAATAGCAGGCAGATCGGCAGAGTTCCAGGTACCTGTGGGAGACGGGTTGTGGAGATTCCTGATCCCCATTTCTAAACTGAGAGACATGGTCCGGGTCTCTACATGTCCAGAGTGGTGGACTCAACCTTTGTTTGTAAGCAAGAAGGCTAAGGTGTGTGTGTGTATGTGTGTGTGCGTGTGAGTGTGCATGTGCGTGTGTTGGTATGGTGTATTTGTGGCTTTGGGATGTATGTGTACATGGTTATGGTGTGTGTATGTGCATAGGTCACCCTTAGGGAAAATTCAGGTTGGAATCCTCCGTCTCCCCAGGGAAAACTCTCCTTGTCTGGAGACCTTGGGTACAGTAGTCTAGGTTGGTACCTGTGGTCTTTTGAAACTTGCAGTACATTGATGTGTTTTCCTTTATATGTGACTTGTATGGGGTGGGTGATGGCGGGGGTGGTTTTTTTTCCCCCTGTATCTTTCAGCATACATACTTTGTTGTGAATACCTAGTGTTTTAACTGTAATATGCCATAAGGAATGTTTTGTGTTTCAGGTCTTGTCTGTTTGGTGTTGTGTGTTCCTTGTATCTACATGGGTGTGTCTTTCTTTAATGTGCAAATGTTTTCCTCTATGGACCTGATGAAGATCTGGTCTGCATCACTGACTGACATCACTCTTCTTTATCATCTATGTCTATTTAGAAGATTTTAGTCTCTTCAGGTTGTCCCACAATTCCTTCATACTTTTTTTTCATTTCTTTATCTTTGTCTTCCTCCTCCTTTCCCTCCTTTTCTTCTTCCTCTTGCTCCTCCTCCTCCTCTTCCTCCTCCTCTTCCTCCTCCTCTTCTTCCTCCTCTTCCTCTTCCTCTTCCTCTTCCTCTTCTTCTTCTTCTTCTTCTTCTTCTTCTTCTTCCTCTTCTTCTTCTTCTCCCTCTCCTCTTCTCCTTCTCTTCTCCTCCTTCTCCTTCTCCTTCTCCTTCTCCTTCTCCTTCTCCTTCTCCTTCTCCTTCTCCTTCTCCTTCTCCTTCTCCTTCTTCTTCTTCTTCTTCTTCTTCTTCTTCTTCTTCTTCTTCTCCTCCTCCTCCTCCTCCTCCTCCTCCTCCTCCTCCTTCTCCTCTTTTTTCTCCTCCTCCTCCTCCTCCTTCTTCTCCTTCATTTGTGTGGCCTAATTCGACTTTAACCTCAACTCTGATATTCTATTTTCTACTTGACTTGCTCTATTCTACTTATAAGGAGTGAAGGAGTGGGTTTCCCTGTGTAGTTTGAGTGAGCCAGAGACATGGAGGCAAACCCTATAGCCTTGGTTTGAGTTCGTGGTTGAACAATGACATTTATAGAGGCAGGGAAGAAGTGGGGAGAATTTATTTATTGTTTTTTTCAAGAAAATAATTTCGTCTAGAGTCAATTGAACTCCATAATCTTATTTAACTGTCATTTGATTCACCTTAAATTTAGACTTAGAGAATTGTGACAAGCCACTTACTGACATATATTAGAGGATTATATCTCAGTTTATCTACCACATCATTAAAATTCCTCAGTCTCAGAACGGGGGCTTTGGGTTTTCTGTCGACTCCATTGATCTGACTATTCACTCTTTTTTTTTTTTCTTTATTTCTTCATCAAATGCTTTCCATGTCTATCTGCTGGCCAAACCCTGAGTTTTTTAAAATGGGCTGTTGAGTTTTTCAATTCTATCTTCATTTCATCTTGCGTTTTCTTCAATATTTCTCTACTGGAGTCAGTTCTCCCATCTTGAATCCTCCTTGACATTTCTCTCTGCCATATGTTTGTGTTTTCTTACATCTCACTCAGGCATTTACTGCTTGCTATTCTCATTAAAGCTCATGGAGCTGGTTTGTTGCATCTACTTTAAATTCCTTGGATTCTTTGATGAAGTCTATAGATTGCTTCTTTTAAGTTCTGCTTCCTTCTCTTTGGAGAACACTTTTATAAGACTAGTGGGCTGCATGGGATATTCTGTCCTGGACTTCCATATTGTTTTTGTTTGTGATGAGAACTGAGTGGTCTGGATTTCTTTATTTCATTGCTGTGGGAGTCTGAGGCTAGGTCTGAGGGCTGGAGATAGTATGAGCAGCCAAGGTTCCCAGGACACACCAGTTGGGCTGGGTCACACATGAGCATCTCAGTCTACAGGTTGGATATAGGATGGAAAGAATAGGGCAGACTTACCAGGCTGGGATGGTGCACAGGATTTGTGACCAGGACCAAGCCTGGAGGTTGGGAACAGTCCATTCAGGACTCACCAGACTGGAGTCTGACCATATATGTACAACCCAAGATAGGTCTGGAGATTGGGGAAGGTGCCAGCCGACTAGAGTCAGATGGAATTACTGGGCCAGACCATACAGGATAGGTAGGTTTGGTAAGTGGATCTCAGTTAGCTTATCAAAGTCCATTGACCATCCAAAGCTCACTGATTTGTAACTTCAACCACATACCTAGCCCCTCTTTCCCTGGCTAAGCCATGTGGGCTAAGCTCAGCTGGTCCTGCTGATGAGGCCTGTGCTTGACTGAAATGAACTGGTTCCATGACTGGTACATGTGCCTTCATCAGGGCCAGACTGAGTGTGGGGTGAGGCTCCTTGGAGGTTTCCTCCATTGAGTGTGTCATCCTGCAGCAGGTCTGAATGTATCTGCAGTAGCGTGGGATGGGGTTACTGGCCTCGAGAGAATCAACAGGTTAAGACCAAACTCCAAGCGCATTTTAAGTCTTTGCTGCTTACTGAATCCTGAAGAGAAGCAGCTATCAAAGGGTTCAATAAAAGCACGATGGGGTAGAGATGTCTCATTGGATGCTCGCGCTACCCCACTGAGGCTGTGCTGGAGAGCTCTGAGAGAGGCGTCACATAGTAAATGCTAAGTCTTACTGTCAATTTTCATAAATGGGACTTGTAGCTTAGATAGGAGGCCATGTGTAAAAGATCTGGCCTCTGCTAAACACTGAGCAGTTTTGTCTAGTTTCTGCCTCCCTCTGGAAACTTACCTCTTAGCAATTCCACCATGCTATTCCCCACCATATCCACATGGAACCTTGAGGTCAGAGGTCAGTCTGCAGATGGACCACAGTTCCAGCCTAATCCTGTGTGTGACTCCAAAGCCTTCCACTTCTCTTTCTAGTCAGCGGTATGGCCAGGGCACCTAGCCTGGGTAATGTTTGCCATCCGTCTTAAGATGCCATGGCTGGGAGAAAATATTTGTCTTGCTGTCCTCCTCTGGCACTTACAACTTCCTGCTTGCATTTTTCTGTTGTTTGGCTCAGCCGAGTAGCAGTTTTCATCGTTGCTCTGTGGTATCATGTACACAGAGCTGCTGCTGGAGGAGCGAGGAACATGCTTGCTTAGTCATTATGCTGGGAAGGGGTGCCAGCCAGTCACTGGCCCTTATTTTCACACAATTCTGTACATTGCAAATACAGAAACGACACAGATCTTGAGCCACAGGCACGCAGTCATCATTTTCACTGGTTGCTGAAGCAGAGGAGAAAGCATGGACCTTGGGTCCCGGAACCTTGGCATGGGTTCTGACTTGATTCCTTTAACTGAAGCCCAGGAGTTGGGTTGACTTCCTGGAATGAGTCTTCCTGGTAGAGTCTAGTAGATTTTATGGTGTGTCAGTCCAAAGGAAAGAGCGAACACCACTGGAGGGGAGCCAGGACTAGCAAAGCTCATGGGAAGGGCTTAGGGGCTGGTGAGATGGCTCCCTGGATAAGGCGCTCTCTGCAAGCATGAGGACCTCAGTTCAGATTCCTGCCACTCAAATGCTGGCCATGCACATCTGTAATCCCAGTGCTTGGGGATGGGGCGGGGACAGACAGATTCCCCCAGCTCATTGGCCAGTCATCCTAGCCAAATTGATGATCTCCAGATTCAGTGAAAGACCCTGCCTCAAGGGATAAGGTGGAAAGTGATCAAGAAAACTCTCTGACATAGATCTCTGGCATTGATGATGTACACAGAGGTGCACATGCCTACATACCTGCAAGAACATCATGTACCTCCACCCCCTTCCTGGATTCCAGGAAACTCATGCTTACTACCTTTGAACTTAGTAAAGTTAGGTGCTGCTTAAGAAATAAATGTTGCCTGAAACCCCAGGTGACTGCAGAGAGTCATTGCGAGCTCTCTGAACTCCGTACATCACAGTGTGGTCATCTGATGACAGGCTCCACCCATGTCTAGCAGGAAGTTCTTGGGGTCAGACTAAGCAAGAGGGTTGAAGGAGGGTGGGCTTTTGATCAGGCTAAGGGGTCGTCAGACAGATTGCAACAAGTCAAAGAAGCTGGTACAGCTTTTAGCCAGAGAGGGGAAGTGTACACCAGGGGGACAGAGATGAGAAAGTTCCTCCATTCATTTAGCCAACAAGTCCATTCTGAGGTGCAGCTTTGTGACAGGCACTGTTTTAGACTCCAAGGCCTCTGTGATGACCGAGATAGAACCTCTGCCTCCATGGAGTGCATATGTTGGGGAAGTGACATCTTTTAAATAAAATCCCACTGTGATAGAGGCAACATGAAGGAGACAGACTGATGGAGACCCCCACAGAGTGTGCCCAGCAAGCGAAGGAAGGAACAGTTCTTTAAAATTCAGATAGGAAAGGCCACGTGGAGACTATGGTATCTGGATTGACACCTGAATGTTGCAGAGGAGCTGGGTAAGGGGCAATCCAGCAGGTACACTGAGCATTCATTCCACAGGAAATGCAATGGTCTTTGGTGGTAGGGATGAGCTTGGCATTTCAAGTTATAGATAAAAGATTAATTTGGTGGAAAGAGCGGGAGATGGGCCAATTTGTGTAGTGTCCCGGGGATCGTCAAGGAGTTTGGATTTTATCCTATGAGTAATGAGAATCCACAAGATGGTTTTAAGTGAGGGGATTGCTTGATCTGAGTTCTGAGAATGTCCCTGCTCTGTGGCCATGCAGTTTTCTAAAACAAACAAGAACAAGCCAATCTTATTTTCCTGGGGATAAAGGGGCTGAGGAGGGAGGGAAAACATGGGATTAAGGACTTCTGGGTATGTGAGGAGTCTTGATCGCAGCTGGGTGTTTGACAAAGGTTCTCATGGAGGCATGGAGATGGGTGATATGGGGTTGTTTTTATTTTCCCTATGAGCTGATGATACCGGGTTACTGTCAAGCCGCAAGTAGGGTCTTCATCAGTGTCCGGATGGCCCTGCCCTGGACTCTTCTCTAGTTGGACTCTAGTTGTAAATTGACTGGAGACTCAGAGGGTAAGCTCAGCAGACATGCAGCAGACAGATAGCTGTCAGGGATAGCTGGTGCCATAGATGACAGACTCAAGAATCCACCTCGATGACCCTCCAAGGGTTGGCATTATGGGATGAAAGTGATGACATCTCTGATTGCATTTAAACGGGGGGAACAAAAACCCAAGCACGAGCTGGGGCACTGTGATGGAGGCTGGCTGAGTGAGAACAGGAAGTGGATCAGCTGTGTTTCCCCACTTCAGTCTCTAGCCTAGCATGGTGCCGAGGTCCTTGGTCTTTCAGGGTTGCTGTGTTCCTACCTGTGAAGTGGGAATGATACTGTCAGGGGTCCAGGGATGTGGAGGGGTATCAACTGTGTGCACAGATGTTGACACCTGGCCTCCCTTATGCCTTGTTGTAGATTCATTATAAATGAAGCCTCCCGTGGTCTTGGTGGGAGGTACCTGGAGAGCTCACAAGCCAGGCTGTGCACCTGTATTTTAGACACAATACTTACCTCTAGCTTTCAAACAGCCCCATTGACCTTGGCAGAGTATCCAGAGGGGAATAAGCAGAATAAGTCAGGTATAAATTATCCCAGGTGCCCATAGCAGTCTGGTAGTGGTGACAGGCTCTGCAGAGGGGCTGGGGGCACCTTTAATGGACATAACCATGAATAAGAACACCAGCTCCATGGCTTGCTCTACACCAGGAGTGTGCTAAGTCTTTGCCTAACTTATCTACCTCACAATGTCTCCACAATCCAACCTTGAGAAGAGCTTACTTACTTGACAGATGGGGAAAACAAAGCATAGACAAGAACTGAGGGGGGCAGCACAGGAATTCCCATCCAGCACCCAATGGTCCTTTTCTATTGCCTGGCTCCCAGGCTGTAAATGATGGGAGAGTCAAGTAGGGACCATGCCTGGGGTGTTTTGAAACAGGTACCGCAAGATCTTTTAAAAGGTGTTTTTTGCAGATGGCTCAGTCATTCAAAAACTAGCCTTGCAAGATCAAGGACCTAAATTCAATTCCCAGAACCCACATAAAAGTGGCAGATGATGTGGTCTGTACTTATAAGACCATCCCTAAGGAAGTTGAGATGGGGATTCCGGGGGCTTACTGGTCAACCAGTCTAAACTGATTTGTGAACTCCAGGCCAGTGAGAAACTCTGGGCAATGTTCCCGAGAAAGATACCAGAAATTGACCTCTAGCTTCAACATGTACATAAGCACAGATAAATCCCCATCTCAGGCACGTGTGCACACATAAGCATGCACATGGGCACAAATACTGCTTTCCTGCCACTTGGCACTTTTGAAGATTCTGTGGTGACGCTTGTGCATGAATGTGTAACCCAGAAACCAAATATAGATGCAGGTAGACAGACTAACGTGATGGCCCTAGGTGTCTGCTTCCAGCTTTCCTCGTGATTGATGGCCTTTGAAGGATCTTGTCCGTTGTGTCCTCTCCCTCCCTCAGCTGGATTAGTTTTAAAGGAAACCCCAGACTTAATTGATCTATACATATTTAGCATGTATCTCTGAGAGATAAAGGCTGCTTTTGTTGTGTGACCACAATGTCATGCTCCTTAGTGTTATAAGCATCCTTGGGTGAGGCTAATTCAGAAGAGCTATTGGCATGCAGTTGACTTTGCAAGGCAGTGGAGTATGTGTGTGTGTGTGGGGGGGGTGGTAGGGGGGGTGGGGATGGAGGAAGGGAAAAACAAAAACTGGTCCTGCAAGTGACCCATTCCTGGGACTTGAGACTCACCTGATCCCTTGAAGGGAGGAGAAGGATCTGAAACTTAGGGCACCCATCCTCCTTACTCTGATTGTTCCTGGGTCACAGTGGTGAGAGTAGGGCCTATTTATAGCTCTAAGTCTAGACATGGGAAGGAGGCAAAAGGAAGGGAATATTCAAGAGGGCCAGGGAGAGGGAAAGAGGAGTATGAGAGGAAGAGAAACGGAGAGTGGGAAACGGGCCTACCTCTGTGGACTGTTAAGGGCAAGCTCTATTCCCCTCAGAGTGAACTGTGCACCTGCCTGTTTTTGTGTGCAGCAAGAAAAGTGCGCGCATGCATGTATGTGCGTGCGTGCGTGCGTGCGTGCGTGCGTGCGTGCGTGCGTGTGTGTGTGTGTGTGTGTGTGTGTGTCCGTCCTCAGAAGCAAACAGCACTATCAGGAAAGTAAGGGCACCCCATGCACACTGTTTTGGGTATTTCTTGTGCCTTCTTAACGGCTCGGCTCGTGGATTGTCAAACAGACTATGTCTTGGTTTGGCCACAAGTGAAGCTGCAGCCACTGAGCCCCATGGCATCCCTTTCATTTTATTGTTTCCTGTCTGCTTCTTTTGTGGGCCCTGAGTGTCAGCTGAGCAGTTTCCAGAATGTTCCAAGCATAGGCAACTGTACCCTCCCCTCCCTGGAACCCTCTGAGTATGCATAGCTGATGCTTCTAAGCTGGGGCATCTTGGTTCCACCGGGAATGCAGTGGAGGGAGGGGCCCCTTACCAGGGTTGCTGGAAGGTGGTTGAGATGGCAGGCTCACCACCTTTTCCCTCACCTGAGGAGAATGAATAACCAGGAGCTAGGAGTTATTTGGCCCATCAAGGGCCATCGGATTGATAGTCTAGACCCGTGATGGAGATGAGGGACAGGGGCACAGGGAGAGCCTTGCGAACTGGTTCAGGGTCAGAGAAAGTGGTAACGTCATTCACAACTAAAACTAAAAGGAGACAATTCAGATGCCATGATCCTGTCAGAGGCCATGCCAGTAAGAGTCTATACAGGTATCCAGATGGCCGCCCTGTGGAATCAAGGATTCGGGGTCTGGTCCGACTGTGAGCCTGAGCTACGCAGACACAATAGTGGACAGGTATATGACCCTTGTGGTAGAGTGCCTACACTGTTCAAACACCCTTTGGTGATATTCCTGGGCATCACACAAGGGTATCAGAGTAGAGCACCTGAGATGTTGAGCATGTTGCTCAGGGTCACAGGGATGAGAAGAGATAGAACCAGATGAGAGCCTTGCTGGACACTTGACCATCCTTCAAGACGCAGGCTGTGCTGTGTTCCCGAGGTCCCCTTCAGGCTCCACATCTCATTCTGTGAAACGCTTACTCACAGCCAGCCCCTTTGCTGCTGGACAAATTCCCCCAGTGAACTACCTCTCTGGTGTTTGTTGCCTTAGCTCCCAAGGAAGGAGGGACAGATATTCTCAGCACAATGGCCTAGTGGGTAATGTTGAGCCCTATTGGGGGGTTGGCTTTGTGCCCACCTGGCCTATTTTCCTTCTGGAGAAAGCAACAAGTTTTCTCACTGGGAAACTTGTTTTCAACCAGTTGTGAACTCACCTTCTTTCCCTGAGCCACTCCTGCTGTCCCAACCCCCCCACTCCCCACCCTAGCCCTACTGCTGGCAGTCACCCACTGATGAGCACACTAATTTCACTGTCTCTCTGATCCTTTTGCAGAGCTTTGGAACTGAGCGGTGGCAAGGATGAGATCTCCCTGCTGGTGGAGCAAGAGTTCCTGAGCCTCACCAAAGAACATCTCATCTTGGTCCAAGAGGGCTCTGGGGAGCTGGCGAAACCTATTGTTACTCCCCAGGGGACCCGGGAGCTGGCTCCCTGCTTTCTTGTGCCTCCCCTAGGGGCAGACAGCACCGAGTATGCAGGATCCTCCATGATGGTTGGTGACAAGCTTCGGGAGCAGAAGTTGTCCATGCCCATCATTGGTAGCAGGCAGGACTCTGATTCTGCCATGTCTACAGTCACCGGCATCCTGCGAGCGGCCAAGGTCAAGAGTGTCAAGGGGACTAAGGACAAAGGCCATAGCCTGGGTGCTTCTAATTCAGAGATCAGCAAACTCCTGGCCCAGTTCCCACTGAAGTCGACTGAAATGTCTAAGGCCCCAGACAACAAGATGGTGCTGGAAGAGACCAAGGTCATTAAGGATTTCCTGCAGAACAGCATGTTCAATGGCTCCGGACCCAGGGAGCCCATGGGGCTGGGCCCGTTCCTGTTGCTGCCACCCCCACCTCCTCCCACACTCCCTGACAAGCTCCCTGAGTTCTCTCCTCCGAAGAGGCAGCTCCCAGTGTTTGCCAAGATCTGCTCCAAGACGGAGGCTGACCCCGCTCTTGAGGGCCACCACTGGATTGGTGAGTCGGGCTAAGAACAGGAAAGTGAGTGAGTTTTCAAGGAAGAGAGCTTCGATCAGGAAGCTGATCAAGGCCATGGCGTGTCTTTGTGCTAAGCAAAACAATGCAGCCTCTCTGGTTGTGTGTGTGTATGTGTGTGTGTCTAAGTCATATATGACCGTGTACATGTTCATGTGTGGATAGATACACATATATGTCTGGAGGCCAGAAGTAATGTCAGGTAACTTCCTCTGTGGCTCTCCATCTTCTTTATATATTTGAGTTTTCTGTCTTCAGACACACCAGAAGAAGAAATCAAATCCCATTGGATGGTTGTGAGGTCACCATGTGGTTGCTGGGAATTGAACTCAGGATCTCTAAAAGAGCAGCCAAGGGCTCTTAACTGCTGAGCCATCTCGTCAGCCTCCTCCATCTTATTTCTTGAGATAGAGTCTTTACTCACCGAACATGCAGCCCACCAATTCAGCCAGAGTGGCTGGCTCGTAAACTCCGGGGATGCTGACTCTGCCTCCCAGAACTAGGATTGCATACACATGCTACCACACCCAGCCTTGTAAATAGATGTGGGAAATTCAAACTCAGGTCCTCAGGCTGGTGTGACAAGCGTTTCACTAAGTGAGCCATCTCTCCAGGCCCTGGAAGACACACACTTTCTGATTTTATTAGGTATGCAGAGCATGCTGGAGGGTTTATTTACCTTATCAGGCTGGGAGAGAAAAATTGATCAGCAGATAGGGGTCACTTATCGTTTTATGGAGGCACCCATTCTGGTCATCAGGACTGGTCTACCCTCTGTAGGGCATAAGTTATCCAACTAGGCACAAATCAAACTGTTGGTCCTGGGATTTTTTTTTCCCCCTGGAACTCTAGAGGCGTGGATAAGTATATTTCTCAGTACTTGAATAGGAACTTGGGTCATCTTAGGAAACTCAAACCCCTCCCAGTGCTCCCAGCCCATCTCTGGAACTCTGCATTGTGTATGTTCAGACTGGACTGCAGAGCCATTTGCCCACAGTCGCCAATCACTAGTAGAGAAAGGTCACCTCCAGGCTGAAGTGTGATGTTTAACTGACAGGGCCTGTCTAGGGAGGGCTCACATCACTGAGAAACAAGAACAAGGTCACCTTCCTGAACATTCTATATTCTGGAGCAGTAGAGGGACCCCAGGAAATCAGAGCTGAGGTGACAAACTCTGAACCTAGTGCCTGGCAAACCTGGAGCAGTCACAAGGCTTTGGGACGATGGTGGTGGGTGGAAGAGGCTTGAGCCCTCCTCCAGAGGGAGGGAAATACTCACCCTCTCCTTCTAGAGGGGACTCTTCATGTCCTTTGATGAAGGGGCTGCAGAGCAGAGGCATCTTCAGAGAGTGCTTTTGTGTATAAACCTGTGGACTAGGTATGCCAGGGGGATCTTTGTACAGGGTGAGCAGCACACTCATTAGAGAAAAAGCACAGGGGTGCAGAGCTGAGGGTGCCTCTGTGTGTGTGTGCGTGTGTGTGTGTGTGTGTGTGTGTGTGTGTGTGTGTTTATCATGAGTGTGTCTGTGTAGCTATGAGACAGAGGAAAGATAGATAAGCGAGGGAGAGACAGAGACAGAGACAGACAAAGAGACAGAGACAGAGACAGACAGAGAAAGAGACAGACAGAGAAAGAGACAGAGACAGGCAGAAAGACAGACAGAGGGAGAGGGAAAGGGATAGAGACTTCCCATATGCCAGAGGGTCTTGTAGATGTTGAAGAAACCGACTGTAGCTGTGCGAGTGGCTGCAGATATGCTGGTCTCTGGGGAAAATGACTATTATTAGTGGGTATATTATTTCAGCAGTCTAGCTGGGGGCTAAACTCAGCAACCAGAGGAGCTGCTGGAAGAGACTCTAGGGACATGTTCTGCTAAAAATGTCATAGTCTCCTAAATTGGCCCTGGCTGGAGCAGTGCTTCCCTTTTCTGGGAAGGTAGGGTCCAGACCCACGCAGAGGCCCTGGGGGCTGCTGGGCTGGGTTGTAGAAGGATTCATGAGATGGTGGGATCACGCCCACTGCCATTGGTAACAATGAAGCACAGGTCCTCGGATCCAACTGTTATCAGAGTTCCCAGGTGCCTCCAGTGTGTCCAGAGCAGCTCATAGCCATCACCCTGCAGGTGGGGCTTCTTGGCCCAGCTCCATCGAGGCATTCAGAGACAGCCAGTCTGAGAAAGGAGTGAGGGGCAGAGGCCAAAGTCCACTTTCTGCCTCTAACAGATAAATGCCTTAATAGTAATTATGTAATACTTGCGAGTACATGTATATAATATTACATATAATATAATATATGCGTAGACACATTTATAAAGCCGTCTCTATTTCTTGGCTCCAGGAACCCCTCAAACACCCATTTCAAAGATGGTCAAGAGCCTTATACACAATAGCACACAACCTATTCAGTCCTCCTTACACACTGTAAATAATCTATAGATTACCACTGGTGCCTAATCCAATGTAAATGCTGTGTAAATAGTGGCTACAAAGTATTGGTTAGGGAATAATGACATGAAATTCTGTATGAGTCCAGTGAGGATACAATTCTATCTTGAATGTCTTGCATCCACTGTTCCACACACACAGACACGCCATTTTTGAAGAAAGAGATACAACACTAAAGGGAAATGTGGGTGAGAGCTCTGCTGACGTGTCAGGTGTCAGAGTGTCCTTCTGCGAGGGATGCATGCTCGGTGTATTCTCAATGATTCTGAGTCTGGCAGCCACTGACTCCTTCCATTGAGTAACTCTAGTCACTTAGGACGAATCACCTCATCCCTTTGATGCTTCCTGCCATTTGTTTGTAGTTGCCCAGGCCAGTGACATCTTTCTGGTAGCCAACAACAAGAGTCTTGTTAACCCTTCTTTCCTTCTGGGTTGAAGGGCCCTCTCAGACAGACGAGATCCCAGCCAGTATCTTCTTCCATTTTGTCTCTTTGTCACCTCACAGTGACCATCTGCTTTGTCCTGGAGCTATTTCTGGGCACACCTTTCTCTTCCTTGTGTGAGCTCCTGCAGGGCAGTCTGGCTCTGACTCATGGCTGTGTCTCCAGTACTCTGGGCAAAGCCTGGCACTGATGAGAGAGCTGAATGGCCTGTGAGAATCACAGCAGAGGTGACATTTCTGATGAGGGACTCTACTCAACAGCATGGCTCAGACTCTATGTTCTGTAGGGGGATGTGTGTCACCCTAACTAAGACATGTGCAACCTCATCCAAGCTACCCTCATATCTTTAGCTTGGGCACAGTGGATGGAAGGAAGGAAGAGAGGGAGGGAGGGAAAGACAGTGGAGTAAGGAAGAAAAGAAAGGACGGGGAAGGGAAGAATGAAAAAGGAATGACCAGGCATGGTGGCGCATACCTTTAATCTCAGCTCTCAGGAGGCAGAGACAAGTGTACCTCTGTGACCTTGAGGTCAACCTGGTCTACACAGTGAGTTTGAGGTCAACCAGGGCTACACACTGAGACCCTGTCTAAGAGAAAAAGAAAAAGACACAGTGGGTATATGGATAAGTGGATGGATTGTAGATGGAGAATTAAATGGATAGATGATGGATGGACAAATATAAAGGTAGATGAATAAACAGATAAGTGTCTGGCTGGATAAACCACTGAACAGGTGGATGTACAGATGAGTGACTGGAAAGATGGGTGGATAAGGATGAATGGATGGGTCAGTGGGAGGGTGAATGGACCAGTGGATGGATGGACGGGTAGACAGATGGATAGAGAGATAGATGTATAAGACAGGAATATCAGAATGGGAAGCAATCAGAGCAGACTTCAGCACAAGCCTGGGGAGGCACCTGACCAAGACATGGTCCCTAGTATGGCCTGGATCTCAGTGTGAGCTATGGGCTCCAAGAAAGAAAATCTACAAGAAATTCTTACTTTCCAGAGGCAAGGACTCAGTTTCTCTCCTTCTGCAGAACGAAGCCCTGGCACAAAAGAGCTGACCAAAAGTCGAGAGAGCCTCTTCCTTAACCAGTGGCCCCAGAACCGGAAGGACACCTGTGGCGAGGAGGGTCACAGTGACTCAGTGGGCACCATTTCCATGACTCTGCCAACCAAGAAGCCCGTGTGGCCAGCAGAGAAGAACCTGCTCTATGAGTTCTTTGGGGCCACCAAGAACCCCAGTGGACATCTGAGGCTTCGAACCAAAGTGGATATGGATGGGCTAGATCTGAAATGTAAGTGAACTTTACCTGGAAACCCTGATAGGCCTAGGCAGGGGTATCTCATCCTGTCTGAGGGCAAGCTCCTGGTTTTCCCTTGGGTGTCAGGATTTTTAACTCCATAGAATGGAGGAAATCATTTTCTCCCAGCACCTCCTAAGGGGATCCAACTGCTAGAGGAATGTAATTGGTTTTCAGAGATCCCACAGGCACAAACAACTGAGGTGGTATATGGCTCCAACCAGGGATGTATCACAGCTTCTCAGTTTGCCCAGGCCGTAGAGAAATCCATGCTTTGGGTGGTTTCCACACTCAGATCATTCGTGACCTGTCTGGGCTTCCCCTCTTTTGCCCTCCTGCATCTGGATCAGCCATAAAGTCAAAAACCCATTTCCAAGCACAAAGAAATTAACAAAAAGGGATTCTGTGGAGGGGAGTATTTCTGATTCCATAGCTCATGGTTGCCTCTGTAGAGGCGAGGAATCCAGTGTTCATGCACAGTAACAATTCAACTTCATCTCATGTTTTTAAACTCAGTGTTAAGTTAACCCACACTGAAATATTTCATGTTTTTAAATACTCAGCTTTCAGAGCTAAAGAGATGGCTCAATGGTGCTTATGTACCTCCAGAAGACCAGAGACTGGTCCCTAGTAACCACATTGTGTGACTCAGAAACACCTGTAACTCCAGCTCCAAGAGTCTGAAAACTACCTTCTTTACACACACACATCACACACACACACACACATAACTCACACACTCACACAGACACACACACATACATATAAAGAAAAATAACATTAATTTTTAAAACATGTAGAAAACCGTTCCCATGTAGCAACAACAACCTACATAAAGTTTCTACCTTTGCTGAATAGCCATCCCTGGTCAGGTGGGTTTAATCATTAGAGGGAGACCCTTTGCAACAGCTTTGCCCTTGTTTGTAGAAAGCTGGAATTCCATTTTGCAAGTAGGTGAAATACAGCCTTAGCAATGTGGCTTACTGCATACCTTGCTCACCAGCCTCATTTACCAGCTAGTGATGGAGAGAGAAGCCAGTCTTTCTAAATGAGCAAGTGCCACACTAATGATGGTTTCCTGGACTTAGAAATCTCCCTGACTTGAAAGTACCCTTCTTGGAGCTTAAGGGACCTGACCCCCGAGAATATGTATTCCCTGGTAGTTATAATAAAGACGGTGTTGCCTCTCCCTGCTTCGGGCACTGAGATGCTCTTCCTCTGCTGTGATTCACAGTTAACTCCCCTACAACTGTGCCTGAAAAGAACAACATAAAGTATGCTGGGAATGTTTTTGCCCCACGCTTCACCACGGCCTTGACCTCCACCACTCTGAACCAGCCTCTCTGGCTCAATCTGAACTGTCCTCCTCCACCAGTGTTTTCCAGCCACTCTACCTTCCCGCAGTATCAGGTAAGCAAGTGGCTCTGGCTCCCCTCCCCCCCCCCCCGGGGAGCCTGCTGCACCAAGAACCTTGGGACTGCCCTCAAATACCATCCCTAACCATGGGTCATATGAGGATGAGAATAGACAATGTCAACATGTGGGTCCTGGCTATTGTTTTTGTTGTGATCATATGGACTCAGTACAAGGTATATACTCACACACACACACACACACACACACACACACGCACACACACACACATCTGAGCACACACCTGCACATGTGCACGCACACATGCACACGAACACATGCACACACTCATGTGCATGTACATGCGTCCACACCCATGTACTTATGTATGCATACCATGCCTGTACACAGGATCTTGGGACACTAGCTAAAATGGAATTAGAAGTCCCACACAAAAAGGTAGTGAAGAATCTGTAGCAGGGTTTGAAATTTTACTCACGGAGCTTATTTATGCAGGGAAAATGTAGTTTCTTCATTTTGTCCATTTAACTTAATATCCCTTAAGAGCCATGGCCCACTTGGTAGAAGGAAGAAGGAATCAAATAAATGTCCACTCTAGTTTAAGCCTTTGTCCGATCCAATAACGTAGCAGTCCCCTTAGGTAGCGCTCTGTGTTTTCAGGAGAGGCACTCACCATCAGAGATTTCTCCATCTTCTGTTCCTGCTCCTGGCTCTTCTCCATCAATGTCATGTAGGAATGTCTCATACCTGTGCACTGGTCATTTGCTGGTTTGGCCCAGCTTAGCCAGATCTGGAAAAGGGAAAGTGGAGAAGAAATTAGTATCACACTCAAAGGACCTGTCTCTGTTGTGTTTTCAACTTTTCCAGGAAGACTGAGCCCATGCTTTCCTATACTCCTCAGGTACAAAATGCCTTGCGATTCACGATGAGGTGGAGATCCATTCAGGGGAAATCGCAAGGCATCATCTTCACATTAGTAATAACATCTTCACACAGTCTCGAGAGGAGCATCCGGGTCATTAATTCACGGCTTCCTTCACTGGTGTTCTCAGACCCTTGCAATTTGGGGTTTCTCTAATCCCCCTTCCTTTATTCACCTCCTCATTGACTGACTCATTTTTACTTATTTATTCATTTTCTTAAGTAATTTTAAAGAGCTCTGCTCTGTGCTTACTGTACCCTGTGCACTGTGCTGAGGGAGGGCACTCAAAGGTGAGGGAGAGGCTTGGAGTCCAATGTAAGTTCAGGAGTAAGACCAGTGGGATAAACTAAGACCTCAGGCTTGGAAACAACCATTTGCTTTTCCATGGTTAGAAGTCACTGCCATGCTTCACTGACTTGGCATTTTTGAATGAGTAGGATTTGGACATGTTTTCCAAGCATAGAGACTGTCCTATGTCCACAGAGACATTGGTGTTCAAATAGCAGGGCTGACTACAGAAGGAAGGAAACTGAGCCAGCACCTCTGGTGGATGGCAAATTTCTAGAAGTAGAGAATACTTTCTTATAGGTCAAATGATAGATTTTCTATAACTCGCACTGTATGTTCAGCTCAGCCTGTTGTGTCAGACAGGTTATACCCACACACTCATTTTGAAACATTCTCTGCTGCTCATCCTGGCCTTTCTGCTGTTTGTATCTATTTCTCCATCCACTTGACTGATGGCTCATTCATATTCATGTACTTATTTATCCTTACCCATCCATCTATCACCCATCCATCCATCCATCCACTCATGGATTCTTGCATCCATGTATCCATTTATCCATCCATCTACTTACCCACTCATCCATCTATCCATATATCCACCTATCCATCCACCTATCCATTCATCTATCATCTATCATCCATCCATCCAATTTCATCCACCCAACTATCTATCCATCTATCTACCCACCTACCCACCTATCTACCTACTCACCCACCCACCTACCCATCCATCTATTCATCCATCCATCTATCCATCCATCCATCCATCCATCCATCCATCCATCCATCCATCCATTCATCCATCTTTGCAGAAGTGTTGCCCTGGTCTGTCCGGGAGGACCTACCAACTTCTGTGAATTCAGGCAGTGAATGGCCTAGTTGAAGTTGGCCATGTAGGAGCTGACCCTCCGAGGTGGTGACTAAAAACAGAGTTTCTATCTTCTCATGGCCTCTCAGAATCTCCCTGTGCTCACTGTGAGACAACTAACCAAGAGGCCTGATACAGTAGAGGGAAGGCAGATCTGAAAACCAGAAGATTGGTGAAAGGGCTCTGCAGCATCTGCACTGTGTGGCCTTGGGCAAGTTCCTTAACTGTCCCAGTTTGTCTGTAGAAGAGCCGGGCTTATCATAATTACAGCAGCAGCAGAAACTGATTGTGTTGTAAGGATTAATTGAGCCCACATACGGGGAAGGACTCTTAAAATCCCCAGTGTGACACAGATGTTCATTTCATTAATATTCAGTTATGGCCCTCCAAGAAAAGGGGGTCAGGGAGTTCAGTAGACCTTGAGGGGGCAAAGAGAACAGGGGACTAGTCTTTCATGGTCTCTTCCACACACGGCCTAAGGAATAAAGATGAGGTCCCAAATCTAATTTACTCAGAGCTCCATGGTGGAGAGACTCAGATGGAAAGAGAAGATTCTCCACACAGAATATGAGCATCCCCAGATGAAAAAGGGGAAGCTGTGTGGGGAAAGGACATGGCCTCAAGTGAAGAGGAGTGACTGCTTATTCATCTTCTTCACTCATAATTTTGCAAAGCTGCAATTCTAACAACTGCAAACGTCCCTAGACTCAGGCTGTCTTTCTCATGCTAATGAACGCAGCAACATCTTTTAGGAGGAAGGGGCAGAGCTGGCCAGCTGTATGCCCTCCATTGGCCCCAGTGTGGCCCGCAGAACAGGTGGTGTTGGTGGAGGGCTGCCTGGTGTCTGTAGCCCTGGAAGAGGTGGCAGTTAGGCAAGTTAATGGAGTTGAAAGGAAGCAGCAGTAGACAGGGAGCTTACTGGGATTATCAACCTGTCCAGAGGCCTTGAAGCTCACTGAGGGCCTGGAATAAGCAAGGTCATCCCTTTGGAAGGTTCACTCCAGGGTGGGTTTGTAGGGACCTGGCTGGATCATGGTGATGAGTGAAGCTGTCCTGGTTGCAGAACTTTAAGCAATAGGGCATAAGGGGTGGTGGAGGGACTGGTGAAATTGGGAGGAGCCAAGACAGGAAGGTCTCAAGAGTCACTGCTTAGTAACAGAGGATGGGAAGGGCTCTCCGATAAGACATGGGATTTTCAGAGAGCTGGAAGCTGGAACAGAAGGGCAGCTGAGAGGCTTCTCAGGTGACTCCACATCAGGGAACCTGGAGCCCTTCTTGAGGAGCTAAGGACATCATTAAGACCATAGTGTCCACCATTACACTTTTGGTGATGGGTGCAAACCAAGCCTAGAACAGAGGCAGCACTTTGGGATGAAGAATGTTCTTGAAAGATGTCCTGGAACGAGAGGTGCTTCAGGCTCTGAGCATCATCCTAGGTGTAGTGTCCAGCTTTTCAGATCCTCTGGGCCACAGTAGATGAAGAAGTATTGCCTTGAGCCACACATAAAATCTAGGGGTGTACAACACAGGACCTGTGGGTTTTCAAGAACAGATATGTTTACTTTACATGACACTGTGACAAGACACTGTCACCTATGATGTTTGTGCCCTAGAATCATGCTATCAGGTTACCAAATAATTGTAAAATAACCGAACAATTATGTTCTAAGTAAGCTTACAATTTTATGTTAGGCTGTAATTCATAGCTATCCTGGTCCCTATGTGGTCTGCCGTGTTAGGGCTGGGTACCCTTGTGATGTAGGTAATGACTGGGTGGCCATTTGGAGGGGTCATGAGTTGGCCCACTCTTTGTAACATTTCTGCTAAGTGTGTTCGTGTGTCTTCTGTTCATATGGAAATAAGGAAAGTCCCAGGCCCCACCCTTAATCAGAGTTGTGTATAAAATTTCTACTCCCTCAGGCTAAGCTGCCAGAGATTCTGGAGGGAGGGACCGGTGGGGGATGATGGACAGATCTAACATTTGCAGAGTTTTTACTATGTGTTCACGTGCTTTCTCAGCTCTTTACTTGCATTCCTTTATTTATCTCCCTGCTTACCTACACCATGAGCTACAGAACACACAGTCTCCTAGGAGCAGAGACCCAAATGAGCCCACATAGGGACACAGTTGTGAATTTGTACACAGAATCGGAGCTGGGCAGACCCAGGTCCCTACACATGCAGGCATACTTGAACACAGATTTATCAACACAGTGCACAGATGTGTAGGACGCCTCACATGTTAGCTAAGAATGGGCTTAGGGAAAGGTAGAAAAGGCCTGTGATGGCGAAAGAGACAGCTCAGTCCATAAAGTACACACCTTGCAAACTTGAGGATCTGGGTTTGACCAACCAAAATTCAAATGCAAAAAAGCTGGGCATGGTCAGGCAGAGTTGTAGTCCTAGTTCTGGGGAGTCAGAGACAGGAAGATCTTTGGAGTTTACAGGCCAGCCAGCTTGGTGAGCCTCAGGCCAGTGAGAGATCTTATCTTAAGAAAGCAAAGGGGTCTGCACCTGAGAAATGACACAGGAGGCTCGCCTCTGCATCTACATGTGTGTACAGATAGCAACAATGATAACTGTGGCCGTCCTGTCAGGCTCAGTGGGCCTGTCATTGCCTCTTCTGAAGACAAGGGAAAGACTCGCAGAGAGGTGGAGTAACTTTCTCAGGGCCACACCAGCTTCTTAAAGGTGGTCATTCTCTGACACCCCTTCCTAAACACTCTGTTAAATGGGGGCTTCCCATATGGCCTGAGCTGAGCTGGCCAAGGCATGATCCAGTCATCTCTGGGCAACTTCATGGAGTCAGGCAACTGGGGGATGGGAGGTCAGCCTGGGATGTAGATCTAGGCCTGCGCGTGGGATGCTGAGGTATACAGCTTTCGTGCTCAGGCTGGGGACCTGCACCCAGCATCAAGAACTACTCTCTTTCTCTTTAGGGCCTGTACCCACAGCGGTCAACAAGGATGCCCTACCAGCAGCCCGTACACCCACCACTGGGGTGTTTCTCTCGACAGGTGAGTGGCTGACTTCCCCTCCTATGCCCTGCTCCATCAAAATCTTTAGGTCAGAAAGCTCTCTGCCCCTTCATCCTTGCCCAGCCATCACCACCATTGCTTTCCGGTCCATCATTGACTTAAGGGGACAAGCACAGATGTGGAGTGCTATATCACAGACGAATGTGGACACATGATGATACCAGACGTCACTCCACAGAGTCCTTACTGCATGATAATACCAGGCCTTTCCCAAAGACTTCTCCTACACCAATTTAGCCTTCTCAACCATCTTATGAAGCATGCTATTGATGGGGAAACTGAGGCAGAAAGGGATTAGACTATAACATTAGCATGTAAGTTTGGGTCTGCTCTGACAGGTAACTGCCATGACTAGGGGACTTTCAGGGAGTCTTTAGTTCCTGCTCATGAGTCTCTGGGTTGTCTGAACTGGGATGTGGATCAGGATCTGGTCCATTCTCCTTGCTCTTTTAGGGTCTGATGGGAAGACTCAGGGGCCTTTGCTCCTCTCTCACTGGGTGTCAGAAGCACAGAAAGATACGCACAATGCTTCCAGAGGCCTCAGCTCTGTGCATGAGGAGGTCCACACACTTTCAGTCAGCCAAAACCAACCCCTCAGCTCTGCCCAGCATGCGTGGGCCAAAGAATCATCTTCATGTTTTGTGGGCTGGCTAGCTCTCATAAAAGACAGTTTGATTTGAATTTCAAATGTAAATATTGCACAAGAAATATTTATGTTAAACATATACTCACCGGTTATTTCAAGCTTGGATTAAACTGGTGTCCTGTGGTTTTATCTGCCAAATGTGGCAGTATGAAATACCCCAGTACTTCAGGTACAAATGCCCCTCAGAAGCAAATGAAGGCCTGGCCCTGTCAGCTTGGTGCTCTTGGCCACCATGATGGACACCTCTCGTAGATAAGTACATAAAAATACTATGTGAGAATAATGCAGCAGAGATAGTAACAGACGTCCATAGAGAGAAGCGGAGAGAAATAGAGGGCTGGGGAGATGTCTTCCTGGATAAAGTGCTTGCTTTCCAAGCATGAGGAATGAAGTTTGGACATCCAGATCCCATGTAAAGCCAGGTGCTGTAGCACACATCTGTAATCCCAGTGTGCTAATGACAAGATGGGAGATAGAGACAAGCTCATGGACCAGCTCCTCTGGCATATATATCAGTGAACAACAAGAGACACTGCTTTAAAACAAGGTGAAAGGGGAGGACTGACACCCAAGGCCTCCATATGTACACTGTGGTGTAAGTACCAGTCCATACACACACACTCAGACACACACACACACACACACACACACGTGCAACACGCACGAAACACACACATGAGAAATACATGTAGTTACATGCTTCCAAGCTGCTTGAGCTGGCCTGCATGCTCACACATACTCATTGGCAGATGCGGAAGCAGGCTTAGAGGTACTGAATCTTGGGGCAGAGATGGGATATGACAAAAAGTCATTTAGACTGGGGACATACAGATGGCCGAAGGCAAGTGTCCCACATCCCCAAATGGACTCTCATCTCACACACAGGTCCACGGACAGTCCACACCTTCAGTTACAGTTTCTTTTACCTTGATCCTCCCCAGAGAGCCCCACCCTTTCTCCGAAAACCTCATCTCTGAGCTGGCATATGCTAGCATGTTCCTGAGGTTGGCGATGGACCCATACGTGAAAACTACCATGGTCAGGACTGCTTCATCAGGAATAAGAGCCTCCTTCATCCTAACTGTTATGAGACAGTCTGTCTCAGGAATCCCAGTCACATTATCTCCACCTACAAACACTAGCAGCTCCTCCTGGCTCAAAGAGTCTTTTTAGGCAATTATGAGTGTGTATATATTTGAATAATGTAGTTTAAAACATGGTAAGAATTTTAAAGAAGGAGGCCACAGCTGTTTATTGGTCTCTTTCATATCCTTCTAGAGACACCTATTTATATAAGATTTCCCGAACAAGGCCATCATTCTCTGCACACTGCTCTATGCTTTTGTACAAGATGAATGTGTTTGGAGGTGGTTTCCAGAGCAGCATACAATGCGGCATGTGATGGCTTTGATTGGTCCCATGGAACCTTGGGTATATCCCTGGATAAGGCTGGTGTGTGTTCTGGGACTCATCTCTTAATCTTCTCTGCCAGGCCCAAATAATTCCCATCCTAGAAACTAGGGATATTGCCTGTTATGGTCACCACAGAGTCTGTCATGTGGGGTGTTCTCAGTACCCACATCTGGTGTCACAGGGCCCTGCAGCCACTCTTTCAGCAGCATGCCAACAATTCAGGGATAGGCTCAGCTTTCAGAGAGTGCACAGCAGAGGAAGGCTGGAGCAGAACCCATGCTCTGGGCTCTCCCTGGGGTTCTGGCCACAATCTAGGACGGGAGCTGCTTATTAAGCTGAGCCTCCGTTCCTTTCTGTCCCAGATGGGAGTAACGAGGGCCTGCATTAGTTATCTTTCTCACCATGACGATACAAGAACAGACAACTGGCAACTTGAAGTTTTAGTTTCGTTGTTGTTGTTTGGTTTGATTTCTGTTTCTCTCTACCAGTCT
This sequence comes from Mastomys coucha, assembly GCF_008632895.1. Taxonomy (NCBI): domain Eukaryota; kingdom Metazoa; phylum Chordata; class Mammalia; order Rodentia; family Muridae; genus Mastomys; species Mastomys coucha. Next base: position 84,338,616 of record NW_022196900.1, on the reverse strand, counting down.
GAGAGTATAGCCCATCATAGAGAATGAGGCCTCGGGTCACATCGTGCCCACATTTAGGAAGCAAAGAGAGATGAAGGCTGGTATTCAAGTGGTTTCTCTTGTGCCTTTTTTATTCAATCTAAAACCCCAAGCCCTGGGAATGGAGCTGCCCACTTTTAGGGTGGGTCTTTCATCCTCAGCTACAGTTCTCTGAAAACACCCTCACAAGCACACCCTGAGTGATTCTAAATCCCATGCAGCTGACCATCAGAGCAAGGTCAGATGATCTTGTCTCATAGGGTTTGTAGGTGTAGTGATGGAGGCCAGGCGAAGGGTCTCCCACCGCCTGAGGGTTCCACACACACTAGTCTAAGTAGTTTTATATTAGACATGGACATGCGGGGAGCAAGGGGGCTCTCGGGTCCTATAGGCTTCTATGGTTTGAGTGGAAATCCAGAAGCTTCCCTGGTTTTGACAGAAGCTCCCCTCAGCACACAGGAAAATCCATGAGATGAGATCTTCTGGTGTTTGAGCTGTCAGGAATGGGACCTGTTGCTCCAGAGGTCCTGCTTTCTCTCCAGCACCTTAGCAGATGCTTAGAGCTCCCCCGGTCTTCCTGTCCCCTCCCTGGCCCCTCTGACTGTATTCACTCCACTGTCTAGAGCTGGGATAGTAGCTGTGAATGAGATAGACAGTGACCTTGCTTGTTGGGGGGCAAGAAAGTATGAGCCACAGTTCCCGGTGGGTATCTGCCCAGGTATCGGCAGAAACCCCACTGACTTCCCGGCTTTCCAGCAGCTTCGAGAGATATGCTCGTTGCTCCATCTCCTGTTTGCATTTTCTCCCATTACCTAAAACAGTTGCCACTAGCCATGTGTGGCTATTTCCAGGAATCCCAGTGCAGTAGCATCCAGACTTTAGCTCCTCGCTCATTCCGGCTCTGCGGTTATGAACCTGTGGGTCACGATCCCTTTGGAGCGGGTGCAGGGGAGTTTCAATGATCCTTTCACAGGGGTCATCTAAGAAGATGGGAAAACACAAGTGTTTACATTACTATTCATAATGGTAGCAAAATTACAGTTATAAAGTAGCAACGAAAAAAATGTATGGTGGGGGGCGGTCACCACAATCTGAGGGACGGTATTAAAGGGCTGCAGCATTAGGAAGGTTGAGACCGCTGCTCTAGCTGGATTTTCAAGGGCTTGCTCTCCAGCACCTTAACCAGCACAGCTGGTGGTTATGCAGTGATCCTTACAGCACAGACCTGATCTTCCCTGGCAGGCGTTTCCACTGGCTGGAGTCATCTGGTGCTCACAGGCTGTTGAGGTCCTATTGTAGAAGCCAGTGGTGTGAATCTCAGCAGTTAGACCCTCCCCACATAGAGTAGACAGTGCTTCTCCATTTTACAGATTAGGAGTTTGAGGCTCAGATACATAAAGCAAGTAAAGGCTACTCGGATTGATAAGGTAGCAGCTGGGGTTAGGGGTCAGGGCTGGGGATGTTGAGCTTGTCCCTCTCTTGTCTCTGCCCTGCAGGTGACACCGTACAACCCACAGCAGATGGGACAGCAAATTTTCCGCTCTTCCTACACCCCACTGATGAGCTACATCCCCTTCGTCCAGCCCAACTATCCATATCCTCAGAGGACCCCCCAGAAGCTGCCTGCCAATCCCCGAGACCCTCCCCCGATGGCAGGAGATGGGCCTCCATACCTCTTCCCCCAGGGCTATGGGTGAGTTCTCAGCCATGATGGGGTGGGGAGCTGACCTGCATCTAGAAGGCTGTCAGAGAGGGCAGGTGAACGGGATGAGCTTTGTTGATTTATGTGCCCTGTGGCTGTGGCGGTGGGGGGAGGGCATATTTTTGTACCTGTGCCCAATGTCTCTGAGGACTTGGAGGGAACAGATGTGGAGGTGAGCCTGGGCTGGGGTCAAGGATGAGCCTTTAGAAGGTCCTATGCAGGCTGCCACCTACAGGCTGGTTGTAGAACTGCAGCTGCCCAATCAGAAGCAACTGGCCACTCCACACACTACATGGGTGCTGTAAGTGGCTCATGTTGCCCTGTTATCATTTGTTGATCTGCAAAGAATATGGTAACTAGTCCATCCCCTTCCCTCATGCATCTGGAGTCCTTGACAGGCTGATCTTTCAAGTATCCCCTGGATTTTCTGGCAGGTCCTAGTGAAGGGTCTTTTGCAGCTTGACCCACCGACATGTCCCAAACCCCAAACTGTAGAAAAGTTTGGTATTTCCTGGGCTTGTGTGAAGGGTTCAGCAGCAGACCACTAATATAAACTGGGCAGTTAAATGAAGATTCCTCTTGGGATGTGCATGCTGTGGAGGAGCAAAGTTGTGTTTGTTTAACATAATTAACAAATAGCCACTCATTCCAGCAAGCCAATTTCTCTGTTAATACGGGTGACCCAAGTCAGGAGGCATTATGCTACCCCTGCAGACTTCAGAATCCTAGGCAAATCAGAGGGCCTGGGTGCCCCACTTGGAGAAACTCAGGTTCTAGGTTAGGATCAAACCCTCAAGGGTGATATGGACTTCTGCCTCCCCCTACCCACGCTGTGCCTAGCAGACAGCCTTTTCCTGACTGACCCTCTGCATGACCCCAGACTCTCACTCTTTGAATCTTCCATCTCCCTTAATATCTTGCGAAAAGGGATCAATGTTTCAAAGAGGTTTTGATAGTCAGATCTGTTTGGGGGAAACTTCGAGAAACAAAGACACACAGATTTCCTAACGGTTGGAGCTCTCAGATCATTTAATTGCCTGGGGTACTCGGAGAATATTCAAGAAAGTGGTCGATGGTGGTATTTGAATATGATGCCCACAGTTTCTTTTAATGTCCTTCCTTTCTCCTCCACACTCCCTCCTCTTTTTCTTCCCTCTCTCCCCAGCTTCTTCCCCCCCTTTCACTTTATAGAGCTCCACAGGTCACCCCCACCACCATCATCACATACACTAGAAAGTCCTGTGTTAGTTCACGTACTTAATGCAAACAGGGAACACACAGGTAATAAGGCAAACTTCTTCGCTTCAAACAGCAGAGGCCTGGGGCCTAGAGACATGGCTCAGCTATTAAGACCACTCACTGCACTGTCGGAGGGCTCAGGTTTGGTTCCCAGCACCCACCACCCAGCAGCTCATCTGTAACTCTAGTTCCAGGGCATCCAATACCCTCCTCCAGCCTCTGCAGGCACCAACAGACACGACATATAGAAACTCATGCAGACACGCATACACACACATGATTTATATAAGCTCACGTGCACACACACACACACACACACACACACACACACATGCACGCACGTGCGCGCGTTCATAAAAAGAGGATGGGGGAGCTGACACGCCACATGCTCTGGTAGAGTGATGACCAAGTGGCCCCAGGCCAGTGCCAGGACCTCTAACAGCTGAAGGGGAGGGGGTGTCCCAGTGAGCGGGTAGAGGAGGCAATCTGAACAGAGGGAGTCAAGGCCCTGAAGTGGGATGAGGCAAGGTGATCATTTACATGCTTCCTTAAGCTCTTCATTCTGAGATGCCAGGAATTGAACCCAGGTCCTCTCTCATGCTAGGCAAGCGACTTACTGCTAAACTATCCGCGCCGCACCCCCCCCCGCCCCCAGCCCAGAAGGTGCAAGGGAAGCTGGAGGCCTGGGGATAGAGCCGAGTATAGTTTGAAGTATTAGATTTATCCCTGGAAAAGGTGGAAAATAGGATTGGAAAGGGAGGCTGGGATCGCTTTATTAAAGGCTATTTTGACTGGTAGGCCAGGGGATCTAATAAAAGCCTGTGCACATCAGAGTGAACACTCATATAGGCTTAGGGGACAGAACAGGAGTCGAGGTGTAGGATGGAGGTCTCAACAAATGGTTATCTATTACCTTCCTAGGGGTGAGGGTAAATGAGGCTTCTGAGGGACACAGAGAACCATTCCTCATCTGGCAGCCACCCATTCTTCAAGGCACAGAATGGAGTGCTGGCTGTCCAGGGAGCTAGGGGAATTGTACACAGAAAGGGTGGAGTCCTGGTCTCTGTGTGTCTTTGGGGAGATAGGGGTAGGGGAGAAGGGACAGGATGGGACAGGTGGGGGAGAAGGCAGCCCAAGAAGAAGGCACATGACTGAGAATAGCAGGAGACATTGGAAAGGAAGAGAGATGGGTAAGGGAAGGTGGAGGATAGTGGGGGATAATGACTTCCCAAAAAGATGGGGAAACCATGATGGGGACAGGAACAGGTGCCAGCTTACATCCCAAAAGAATGATTTGTTCATTAAAAAAAAAAGAAAAGAAAACCCAGCTGATTGAAGGAGCTGGAAGCTGATTTAGTTGGTAAAGCCTTTGGACCTGATGCTGGTCCCAAGAATTTGCATAGAGAACAAGGCATGGTGGCACACGCTTGTAGTCGCAGTGCTGTGGAGGCAGAAACAAGTGGATCTTTGGAGCTCACTGGCTAGACAGCTTAGTTCTAATTGGTGGTCTTCGGTTCCAGTAAGAGAATCTCAAAGAACAATGTGGGTGGTTCCTGAAGAAGAGCTCATGAAACTAACTTCTTGTCTCCCTGTACTTGAACGCAAGCAGGCACACACCTCTGTGCATGCTCGTGCGTGTGTGCGTGTATGTGTGTGTATGTGTGGTGTACATGCATATATACACATATGTATAAACACACACATGCATACATACAAATCTGATTGACCTCCGGGCTTGTGGCACATGACTGCAATCCCAACACTTGAGACATGAATGAGGGAGATCTTGAGTCTGAGGCCAGCCTGGATTTCATGGTGAGATGTGTCTTCAACAAATAAACTGACGCAAGCAACTCCTGTCCCTGGCATTGCCCATTGCACTGTGAACTGGGGTGAACCAGACACAAAGTGCTTCCTTCTCTCACAAACTCCACAGTCTGGGGTGTGGGGGACACAGCCACAAGACAGAAAGGTGTGTTAGTAGAGGCAAGACCCAAAGGAAGAAGTAGCTCCTCCTCCTCCTTCAAAGGAAGTCTCAGCGTGCTACCCAGAACTGGCCTTGAATTCACAACCATCCTCCTAGCTCAATTTTCTGTGTGCTAGGAATAAAGGCAAGAACTACTGCACTTGGCGAGCAAGGCTTTCTGAGCCGTAGCCATGCATGTGTATGAGAGACAAGCACTCCACATGCAAAGGCTCCAATGTGATTGGAGTACAAGGGGATGTAAGAGAGTAGGTGATCCAGGTGGTGGTGGCTCACACCTTTAACCCCAGCACTTGGGAGGCAGAGGTGGGTGGATTTCGGAGGCTGCGGCCAGCCTAGTCTACAGAGTGAGTTCCAGGACAGCCAGGGCTACACAGAGAAACTCTGTCTAGAAAAATCAAAAATAAAGGGAGGGAGAGGGAGAGAGAGAGAGAGAGAGAGAGAGAGAGAGAGAGAGAGAGAGAGAGAGAGAGAGAGAGAGAGAGAGAGAGAGCACTAGAAGCTACTTCCCAAATCTTTGCGTGTATGTGTGTGTGTGTGTGCTCACGAGCACATGTATGTGGTGTATGTGTATATGTGTGTTATATGTGTGTATATGTGTGTATGTGTGTGGTATGATGAGTAAATGTGCGTATGTGTGTGGTATGATGAGTATATGTGTGTGTGATGAGACAGTCAGGAAAAGAACGGAAACTACGTGCAGCCATGATTCTGTCTGTAGCAGAGCACATGGGAGCCAGGATCAGGGTAGAGAACTGAGAACTTGGTACTTTGGGAGTCAACACAGGGAACTCTGGGTAATATGGTTATTGAGAAACTTATGAAGCTGAGGATTGGACAAGCCCTGGTGAGGCTGGATCAGTCAAGGGAGGGTATGTGCATGGACCTAGGTGGGCAGCTTTGTCTGGAAGACAGGCAGGGTCATCAGAAGCAGAGGAAGCGAGAGGAGAGGGGGGATGAAATGAGAGAGAAAGGAGCAAGCCCTCCCCGATCTGAGAGGAGGAGGGAAGTCCTTCAGCGCCTCTGCCACGTTGACTTATATTCCTCATCAGGGATGACTACTACACAGTTTATCCTCCAAGCAATAAAATAATAAGGGCGAGCATTTACTGGGGCATGAGTAACACTTGCTCTGGAAGCAGCATTGTGTCAACCACCTTGGGTAAGGCAAGGTGCATGTTCTCTGTGCTCTAGGACAGCATTCTCAGCCTGGGGGGTTGCGACCCCTCTGAGGGGGTGCTTAAGATCCATTGGAAAGCAGACATTTGCATTACAATTCACAACAGTAGCAAAACTGCATTTACAAAGTAGTAATGAAAATAATTTTATGTCGGGGGGGGGGTCCCCCACAACATCAGGAGCTGGATCACAGGGCCACAACATTAGGAGGGTTGAGAACCCCTGCTAAGGAGCTGATGTACTGTCTCCTTCTTCGTCTACCACCTTCTCCAGGAAGTATTCCTTGAAAGCTCTAGTCCATACACACTGCTTCTCCCCCTGGCCCTGTGTTCATGAGTCTGGACCATAACCTTGGCTGTTGACCTGATGCTAAGTGATCAACCCAGAAGAGCTAGGGACACAGGGTGCAGTGATCAGCTACAAGACACAATGTGGTTAATTCGCTGTTCATAACCATTGTTACTGTTTCAGCTTTTATTTTATAAATCAGGCCAAACATCCAGAGTATCTTATAACAGCATCACTCTTTTCTGCCAGGGCTGGGGGTTAGACCTGGGGTCTTCCACATGTCAGGAAGCCACTCCACCACAGGCACACACCTCAGTCCTTGCTTTCATGAGACAGGGTCTGCTGAGACTGACGTAGCCTCAAATTTGTGATCTTCTGATATCCACCCCCCCCCCCAAGTCCTGGGATAACAGGCACATACCATGCCAACACCACTTTCAATCACTTATAATTCAGCATGTTTTTTCTTTCATGCATATGTGTGTTTCGCCTGCATGTATGTCTGTACACCGTGTGTGTGCAGCCCAAGAAGGTCAGAGGCGGAGATCAGATGCCCTGGGATCAAAGTTAGAGATGGCAGTGAGCCATCTTGTGGGTATTGGGGATCGAACCTGGGTCCTCAGAAGAGATGCACTTAACTGCTGAACCACTTCTCCACCCCTCTAGGATGTTTTTTTTTAAAGGAGGAGCAGAGATGTGGTTTCCATAAACAATTTTCCTATTAGGGACATGCTGGTGGGGCCTGGGTTGGGTGCTGAATAGCCAGGTACTCTCTCTGGTGTTCTGGAACTTATTTTAGTTAGAAGAAAATGAAATATTACCCAAACCTTAGCTGGTCTATGGACTGTCACCACTAGAGAGCCACAGATGGTACAAGCAGCTAAGGCCATTAACACACTCTCTGTGGTCTGCTTCCATAGCTCTGTCCTCCCCTTCCCCTCCCACTAGGTTGTTTCTTCATATTATGGGAGAGTGCCTTGAAGGTGACTCTCTTTTATAATCTGCATCTTCCCAGTGCAAAAGTGGTTGAGAATGCCTGGATTAGACTAAATCTAGCCGTTTGCTCTGCGGCAATTTGTATTAGGCTCTGGTTCCATTCGACGTCTGATGGGAGATGGGTGAAGAAATTGCAGTCAGATCCCAGAAGTCTGTGTTAGCTGTTCGGTCTGAAGAGGTCAGGGGAAACTTCATGGAGGAGGACATGGCCCTTGAACTCTGTTTCGAAGTGTGCACACAAGATGTCAGTGAAGGCGCCAGAGAGGTGTGTGGATTTCTGCTCTTCAAAGCGGAGACCCACATGTTTGCTTCCCCAAGGGTCATGCAACTCACACACACACACACACACACACACAAAACAAAAACAAACAAAAAAACCTCAGTAGATTCTTTTTTCCGTTCTCTCCCGGGAACATCAAAGACTTCATCTCAGTTCCTGTTGCCCCTCTTTTCCAGGTTCAACTCGGCGCCCAGCGGCCCCCTGATGAACAGCCCCTATTTTTCCTCCAGTGGGAATGGCATACGCTTTTAGACTTCTCTCTCTCCTCCTCCTCCTCCTCCTCCTGCACCTTTCTTTGCCCTTGGATCAGGGCTAAAGGTTCTGGAATTCTGGATTCTGCAACAGCTTGGTGTGAAGTTTGGAAAGCCAAGGTTCCAACCAGGAGGCCGACAGAAAACAGCAAGACCAGATTCCTCTACTGGCCAACACTCACCTGCACTGCACCCCCTCACGTGTAGTGCACACCGCAGACACACCCCCCATTTGTAAGACCACACAGGCACCTGTATTTAGCTAACATGACTGGTTTTTGTTTTTGTTGTTGTTGGTAAGATAGAAAGTAAGACACTTAATTTAGAACGTTTGTATTTTAAGATAAAACTATGAGCTGCTTGAACACACGTGTGCCTGTTCATTTACCTCGCTGTGCTTTATGTAGCCTCTACTGTTCATGTCCCTCCCGTGAGTCCCGGTGTTTCTTCAGACATAGACTTATCTACATGAGGGACTTCAAGGTCAAAAACTTGAGCACTTATCTCGTCCCTCCTGTGATTCCCTTATTTCCCGACACACCAGATTCTGCATTCCTAGGATAGGCATTATACAAAGACCCCTCTCCCTGTGGTCTGTCCTAGGAGAACCCTTACAAAAAGTCTCCCCAGGATGCAGTATTGGCATAGAACACAATTTCAAAATGGATCTTAAGAGCTGGTAAGTTAGCTCAACTAGGCAAGCCTCATGACCTGAGTTCTATTGCTATGACCCAGTTAGCAGAAGGAGAGAACTGATTCTTAAAAGCTATCCTCTAATCTCCTTGCATGTCCACACACACACACATACACACACACAAATAAATGGAACAAAAATTAATCTAAAATGTGACAAATGATTCAATAATGGCACGCTGGTGCCAACCTCGAGGCCAGCCTCAACATTGCACCTAATGACATTGTTCTTGGTTATGTCTGGTCCAATTCTGACCATCAACTTGAATAACAATGCAGAGAGCTGCCTGGAAACATTTATGAAGGATGTCCTATGGAAATTGGGGACTGTGAATTGCTTCTCCAAGTTTTACACCCATGGGTGGCAGGCATCACTAATGAACTGTAGGATTTTATTCCCTAGAGGCAGGCCAGGGCTGAAGAACCATTCTCCTGATAGCATTGCAAGCAGCTACTATCAACCAGAGTTGGACTGTGAAGTGAAATCCATGTTCTGTGATTTTGAGGAGTGTTACCAAGATGAAGTTAAATGGAGCTTATTCATGTCAGGATGTACTCATCGGTCCATGCACATAGATGGACCACCACTCAAATTGCCTCTATAACGCTCTTATCAACCATGCTGGGTAGCTGGAACCCAAATTCCACAGTGAGAGCTGGGTCTGAAAAACATTAAACACTATAATCTAGTCCTGCAAGCATTGACAGGCAGAGGGTATGAAAGGCACCATTGTCTTTAGATGAGCTTAAGTCACAAGAGTATTTCTCTTGACCTCATAGTATGATGCCACTAGATTCATTGACCTTTGCCCCTGGATTCTGGAAAAGCACTTTCTCCCCTCAGTTTCTCTTAAGAACAATACCTCATCTTTCTCCATGGTCTAAATTTTGGACCTCTACTTTGCATATTGTTTCTTCTTGATATGTTTGGTTAATAAGCTGCCCTATGTTAATTACATTCCTGGTTTCTGAAACAAAGTACCCAGCCAAAGCAACACATGGAAGGAAGGTTTATTTCCATGTACAGTTCAAGGAGAAGCTCATCATGATGGGGAAGCCTGGCTGCAGGAGCACGGGGCTGCTGGTTCTATTGCATCCGCAGTCAGGAAGCTGAGAGTGACTGATACTTAGCCAGCCAGCTTTCTCCTTTTGAAGCAGTCTGTAATCCCAGCCCATGAAATGTTGTTCCTGTCTCCAATGCCCTTAATCTAGAAAATTCTTTCAAGATGCCCAGAGAGTTATTTCTAAGGCAAGTTGAGATCATGTCCACTTGACGATGTAAACTAGCACAGCCCTCAAGGGAGCCTTACTTCTAGCTTGACTATAGTTTATCACCCTCCCCTGATCTCAGCATGTTGAGAAAAAGGGAGAAAGAGAGAGAGAGAGAGAGAGAGAGAGAGAGAGAGAGAGAGAGAGAGAGACAGACAGACAGACAGACAGACAGACAGACACAGACACAGAGAGACAGAGAGACAGAGACAAAAAGAGGCAGAAAGAGAGACAGAGAGAGAGAAAGAGAGAGAGAAAGAGAAGAGAACAAATGTGGGTTCACCACTGATCCTGGTCAGATCTTGTTTCTTAGAAGCTTTCTAACTTTGACATTGGCAGAGAGTTCACCCCCCTCTGTATCTGGTTTCTAATATAGTAACAGCAAGAGTTGTGGGGATTAAAAGATGATGTAGATTCGAGACAGACTTACTGTCTACTCAATATAGACTATGGCTTAAAATGGGGCAATAAAGATATATCCGTCCGACTCCTGAAACTTTCTCCCAAATAACAATAATAATAAAAAAAACTTCATAGTTAATAAAGGTTGGGGAAGTTACAACCCTACTGCTCTAGTTTTATTTCTGGTGCTGTGATAAAATACCATGACCAAAAGCAACATAGAGAAAGAAGAACTTTTCTGTTTCCAATTTCAGGTTATAATCCATTATTGTAGGGCAGTCAAGGCAGGAATCTAAAGCCTCGCTGTCAATATCAGAGAGAAAGGAATGCATCCTTGGTGCCTGCTTGCTTCTATAGGTCTTCACTGTTACGTAGTCAGAGCGTCCTCTCTGGAGAGAATAATGTTGCCTGTGATGGGCTAGGTCTTCCCACCTCCACACTAAGAAAACCCCCTACAGGCCAACCCGATGTAGGTGATTCCTATTAAGGTTCTCTTTCAAGCCCACACTTAAAACTAACCAGTACATTTACCCTGTTCATAAGGCAGAAGTGTCATCGAGGTATGGTAAGTGCCTCAGAAAGACACATGATACAGGAGTGTCAAAGGAGCTGTGACAAACAGCAAGTCACACGTCTTTGTAGAATTCCAAAGCCTAGAGCTTGAGGTTCCATGTGCTGAACACTGTGAAACATGGGGCTCAAAGCTGCTGAAAGTCAGGAGTTGATACTGTAAGGAGCCTCCTCCGTCCTAGCCTCTCAAACTCCATGGGCAGTTCTATGGAAGATATGAGACCCTGTCTCTGGGGAGAATCAGGGGTCATATGAAAGGTTGTGGGATTGAGGGCCTAGATGGGAAACTGGGAGACAAATACACACACACACACCCTGAGGGCAGCAGCTAGGCTATGATGGAGAATCAGGGTTTTAGAAAACTGCTCAGAGATCTTTGGAAGTCAGCCTCCATGAACGTTCTTTGGTAAAATAGCTCCTAATCAACATTAGGACCTGATGGTTAATACGAATAGATATTTTTCAATAAGAAACATTAAGATGAAGGTTTTAAAAAATGAACTAAAGAAATAAAGATCAAAAATTTCTAAAGGAACTAATAGAAATCAGTTTATTCATTCATTTATAGAATGGATAATTTTTCTGGAAGCATACTTTAAGTGACTAAAAACAAAGAAGAAAGTTTTTTTTTTTGAGTCTTGTTTTTATTCCTTGTGATCAAGTTAGAAGGTTATTATCAGAGAGATCTTAAGAAAAGGAAAATAAGAAAGGAAATGGTGATAAGACATAAAAGATAATACAAAGTGAAGCTATGTCCAGAGCCCTGGATATCTGGGTAGCTGGAGTTCCCAGCCACAGAGTAAAAATGGAGAGGTAGATCCTGAGGTGATCCCCAAAATGGAATGATCCAAACCCCAAGAGGTGACCAGAGGAGACTTTAACTCAGTATAGCCTTTTAAAATTTTGGAATATCTGGGACAATAGTAAGATTCTAAAACTTCCAGAAAGGCCTTGAACATGCAACATACATGGTCACAGAGTTCTCAATGGGAATACCAGAGCCCAGAGTAGACACTGTCAAAGTTATAACTTTGACAGGAAATGATCTTCAATCTGGAATTAAAAACCTGGTCACTAACAGAGGAAGGTGAAGTGAAGATGTTCTCAAATGTGCAAAGTGCCCAGTCATTTATTTCTCTGCGTGTTTACCAGGAGGTAGGGGGAAGGACAGTTGGTCTTCTAAGATAAGAGGACCATCCAAGAAAGAAGAGATGGTGTTAAGGAAACAAGGATTCAGGGCAAGGAGGATGCTCAGGGCTTTTCCAGGGTAAGAAGACTGGATGGGCTTGGCTCAAGAAGCGCAAAGCAGAGCCCTTCCTCAAGCCACCAGTCAGTTCATTAGGAGGCTGATAACCTCTGGAAAGGAGGTTTGTTCATAGGGGTGTGGGAGAGGCTGGGGAATAGGAGAGTGGTAGATTAATTATCAGAGGTCACTCTGGAAAATTAGATTGACAGCTATTTTATGACTCTGGTGAGAGTGGGAAAATTTAGCTAAAATGTCAAATAACATAAAACCCCAAAGCAATGAACTCAACAGTGAATGACATTATGTGGCCCTAATATGGATGTAAGCAAAAAATGGTGATATAACCATAGAAGGAAGACAGCAGTAAGAAGTGAAGAGAGCAAGGTTGCTTATTATGATGGGAATCCAGAAGGCCATACGTGGCATAGATTATTCTGGGGACACTGGAACACATAGAACCATCTAGAAGTCTGGCTATGAACACTAGGATAAAGGTCCAAGGGGTTTGAAGGGTTCCCTGTAGGAAGTGGGATGGGTTTATATAGGATGGGGTGGGGATTGTTCTCGGTTGTGAGATTCTTTTTAACTCTGTGTGTGTGTGTGTGTGTGTGTGTTTCAATGAAAATAGATGTTTGAAGAAAGACAGAGAAGTTGCATGTGGAGCATGCTCTTGCTTGGTGCCCAGTACAGGTTGCTGTCAAAAATGCCTGTTAAAGTGTGCTGAGCTGCTGCCTGACCATCCCGTACCTGATGCCGGTGGCTTCATCACAGACTGAGAGTCAGATTTTCTGAAGTCATTGTGATCCTGTTTTCTTTAAGATGTTCTTGAAAGAAAACTTAGTTAAGTGAAGGCCGGGCACCAGTGCCCAGCGTCTTTCCAACATTACAACATTACACTCTGTGGCTCTGATCACCTCCCAAAGGACCTCAGATACAGATGGGCATTCATAGAAAGAGGCATCCTTAAACCTTCACCTGGTTCACATATGGGGAACTGATCCCTTACCCACTGAAAGCACTACAGGCACAGTGCCCTGCAAATTCTCATTGCCTGCTTTGTGTGTGTAACACGTGTGTATGTGCCCAGGTCTGTCTGTGTACACATACAGACCAGAGGAGAGCATGAACCATCTTTATCAGTCTCCCTTTTTATTCCTCTGAGACAGGATCTCTTGCTGAATCTAAAACTCTCCATTTTTATGCTATACAGGTGGCCAGCAAACCAGAGTGATCCTTCTGTCCCCACCCTTCCCCAGCACTAGACTGACAATGTACACTGAGGAGGCCCAACACTTGGAGTTTGGCCCAAACTCAGGTTCTCATGCATGCTCGGCAACAGCTCTTAGCTACCCTAGCCATCAGCCAGCCCTTGACTTTTTAAAAATAGTCAATAACTCAGTCATTACTAGGATGATAAGATTATTATAGGGACATCCAGGAATCAGTGAGGACACAGACACTCAAAATCATTTTAGGAGTTCACACAAGTAACATGTGATCATATATACATATACACATACATGCATGCATATGCATACATATATACACATATACTTGTACACGTACACACACACATACCTTTTAAAGATTTTTGACTTTTTGTCAGCTTTTCTCGATTATGACCCAAGTGTCTGACAAAGACAACCTAAAGGACAAAGGATGTTCTTTGGCTCAGAAGATTCAGTCCTCTGTCACTTGGCTCTGGGAATGTCTGTGGAGAAGACCATTGTGGAGGGGAATGGGAGACAGAGGAGAGCTGTTCCCTTCACAGTTGACCATAAATCAGAGAGAATGACACAAAGGGACCAGGGACCAGGAACCACAAAGCACCTGCTGCCCCTAGTGACCTATTTCTTCTAACTGGTTTCCACATCTCAAAGTTTCCAGAACATCCCAAAATAGTGCTATCTGCTCACAGTCCCACCCAGATTTCCAAATCCTGAGTCAGGAAAAGCTCCCAGGTTGTCTCTTCCCGAGGCTATTTCTGGGGCCTCTGAGGAGTGAGCTGCACCAGGGAGTGTGAGGTATTTGGAAGTTGGGCATCTCTGCCACATTCCCTCTTAGTTATGTTTCCCTCCCAAGAATTTCTTAAGGGGAGATAAAGTCTTAAGGCTTTACAGAGCAGGATTCTCAGATAACTTTTCAATCCATGAGCCTTTTGGGAAGACACTTCATGTCCAAACTAGAACATCTGGTGCCTGTAAGAAAGCTTCACATGGTCCGTTTTCAACTCATCCATCCTGTCCCACCAACCCCTTGCATATTCCTTTTCTTAGGACAATGTTATTTTCAGGACAATAGCTCATGTGTAGTTTAGCAACAGAGAGTAGAAAAAATAACATGTTTTCATGGGTTCCAGAAATTCTGCATGAAATTATAACAGCCACTTATTGCCAAGCCTTTCCCAATAGGGCAAGCACATGCTACATGCATCTCCTTTATCACCTGACATCATGATAATCCCATGACATACTGGTTTATTGCATATGCAGAAAGTAAAGTTTAGAGAGATACTTGTTGAGTCACTCAAACACAATATTTTCACCTGCTTTCCAGTTTCTAGTAACATGATCCACAGTGGATAAACTTTGTTCTAACTTATAGTGTCTGTTTCATTGTTATTAATATTTTGGATTACTAAGACCTCTATGTGACTTTCCAGTGTTAAGCCACGGTCATAAGGGGGTGTGAGGGTGGACACTTTGAAGGGATTGGCAGTAAACCCTCACATGGTACAAGGATGGCAAGGAAGGCAGCTGCCTGAAGCAGGGAGGCTGACTCTCAACTTTCAAGCTCCTCCACCAGGACCTCTTCCCAGCATCTTTCTGGATGCCAGTGCATCCTCAGTTCTCAGTTATTTGATATTTGTACAGATTATACTTTTGCAGGTCCCCCTTAGGCACAGAACCTCACTTGCAGACGGGCCCTTCACTACCTAGTGTGTGTGACCTGTTTTTGGCCAGATGGGAAGAGAGTAGAGATGTGAGCATGATGAGGCTGACAGCACCGGAGGGAAAGGGTTGAGCTCTTAGCATCCTTTTCGCCTCAGAGCAGCCAGGCCAGCCCTGGAGTGCACGAGCAAACTCTAGCTAAAGCCAAAATGCTATTTTGAATTTCTTTCACAGATAACCATTTCCAATCTGCCATATTAAACAACGGAGTAATGATGTTTATTCTTCTCAACTAGCAAATGTTCTTGAGATCAGGAAATATACATACATGCATACACACATACATTCATACATACAATATCTACTCTTGTATGGTAGTTTGAATATGGTGGCCCATGGGAAATGGCACTACTAGGAGGTGTGGCCTTGTTAGAGTTGGTGTGGCCTTATTGGAGGACGTGTAATTGTGGGAGTGAGCTTTGAGACCCTCCTCCTAGCTGCCTGAAGACAGACTTCTCCTCTTTCCTTTGGAACAAGATGTAGAACTCTCAGTTCCTCCTGCACCATGCCTGCCTGGGTGCTGCCATGGTCCCACCTTGATGATAATGGAATGAACCTCTGAACCTGTAAGCCAATCCCAATTAAATGTCGTCCTTTATAAGAGTTGCTTTGGTCATGGTGTCTCTTCACAGCAATAAAACCCAAATTGAAACACCAGCCACCCATCTATCCATCTTCCTATTCATTTGCTTGCTCAATAGACATTTTGGGTGGAGTTCTATCCAAGTCATTTATGACACCTCTACTTTGCATCAGACATGGAGCTAGAAGCTAGTTACCCATACTATCATAAATTTGCTTTAATGGAGCTAACTGGCTGAATGAAGAAAGTCTTTTCAACTGGGAAGGTTTTCCCTGCCACAACATACTACTCAGATGTTACCCAAGTGAGAGGCAGAAAACTTGCTTAGTGGGGTCAGCCTCGAAAATGAAATGCATTTGCCATTTGCTTTACTTTTAAAAGGAAGAAGTCAAAGGTCCATCAGTATCCCAGGATGGCATCGTTCTGTCAAATGAGGCCAAGTTCTGGCTATGAGTCAGGGACAAGGAAAGAGACTTCAACTCTTTCAACAGACAGAATTTAATAGGAATACTTGTTAGCCCTGTACTGAAAAACTGAAAGGGCATGAAAAAGATTCTGTGAGTAATCCAAAAGGCAACTGCAGGAAGTGGCTATCACTCAACAGAAGGGGGTGGGGTTATTAAAATTCAAAAGCCTTAGAAGCTGTGGAGAGCTGGAATTCATGTCTGCATGGGGGTTGCGGGGGAAGGGACATGTGTTTGGGGTTAGTGTCTCTGGGCTGAGAGGAGGTCACACATGGGTGATGCTTTTCATCTTCAAGGAGGAGGAGCAGCCAACTTCCTGCTGTTGGTATTGTAAGCAGCCACAATGAGGCTGTTTTAACCTAGTGCTTGGAGTTTTATAAAATGGATGTAAGAACTGCTACTGGGATGGGAGTGGGGGGGGAGGGCAGGGGTGTGAGTGCCACTGTTGGATGATGCTGACCAAAGTAGGAATTGAAGCTGTGTGGGAAACTGTCCTTCCTTCTCCAGCTTTGGGTCTCCATCTAGTGCCCCATATTGGCACAGCCTAGGAAGGAAGCAGTAGATGGAGTAGAAATGGCCTGGATCATTGGGAGTGGGTTTGGAGCCAGAGATCAGATCTGGTACCCAGCACTTCCTCTGTTCTAGACTGAATGCTTATGCCTTCTCATACTCTGAGTCTCACTGGGATAAGATAAAACTCTTTGGAGATGGACTTTAGGGAAGTGACCAGGGTTGGATGAGATCTTGAGAGTGGAGCTGTCGTTGTGGGGTTAGTGTCTTAATAACAAGAAGAGATACTAGAGAGCTTGCTCACTTTCTGAAGCCTTGGGTCACAAGAGAAGAGAGCAGGAGAGTCTACACCTTGTCTACCTGCAAGTCATGGGCAGAGGACTTACAATCAAGCTTTAACAACAACAGCCTTGATCTTATCTTGGTCTTTCCAATACTCAGCACAGAGAGAAATAAATGGCTATTATTGAAGTCACCCAACATACAGTATTTTGTCATGGTAACCAGAGCAGCAGGGGAGGACCCCCTCAATGACTTTGGTGTGGAAACTTCCTAAGGTTGATGAAAGGCTCAGAAGCTCCCAAGCCCAAGAGTTGTTTTCTGAGAGTGACCCTAACCCTTCTGCCAACAACCTAAGTCTGAGAGAGAGAGAGAGAGAGAGAGAGAGAGAGAGAGAGAGAGAG
>NW_022196900.1:84308004-84321298 GCF_008632895.1 Mastomys coucha | reverse complement strand
AGAGAGAGAGAGAGGTGGGGGGGAGACGGAGACGGAGACAGAGAGACAGACAGAGACAGAGACAGACTGAGATTAGTTCCTGGAGTAAAATCCCTTGGCTCAAACATATTTACACCAAGCTTCCCACACCTTCTCCACTCTTCAGCAGCAGTCTGCTGCCCTTCAGGATGCGTCCCAGGAATCAGAGGTTGGGGGAGGGACCATCAGAAGCTATTAATCAACAGACAAGTCTTCTTGCTGCATCATAAAGTCTTAAGGCTGAGCTTCAGCAGTTTATTAAATTACCAGAACGCCAAGAAAAATAGCTTTAATAACACATTTCTGCCTATCTATTATTTTTTTTTATAACCCAGAGTAGAGAATTAAAAGGCTCCCTACCATTTAAAATAACATTTTTTAAATTAAAATGAACATGTTGGGGGGAAATTTTTTTTTTTAACTCAAGAAAAGAAGCCATTGATTTGGGATGTGATTACTCCAAGCAGACATTTTATGGGTAACTCATTGTGTGGTGAAGAGGAAGGAGGGGAGATGGTTTCCCTTGAAAGGTTTAAAGTACATCAATTAGAACAGGCAGATGGGCAGGTCACTCTGTCCTCTTAAGGAGGTTAGTGTCACAAATACTATTTTCAAGAATTGCATGGGGGACTGACAAGATGGCGTAATGGGTAAAGGTACTTGCCACCCAGTGATGGAAGCCTGATGTCCTGAGTTCAATCCCCAGAGGCCACAGAAAGAAGGAAGGAGGGAACTGACTCCTGAAAGTTGTCCTCTGATTGTCACATACATGTCATGATCACTTCCCCGACCCACTCATACACACACAAATAACTTACAATGAAGAATTATATGCGGAAGTCACTTAAATATATTGTCTAGGGGACCAGATGGCCATCCAGCTGAGACCTCGTAGGGAGCCAAGCCATGACAAAGTGCCCACAATTCTGGTTCTGCTTCAGAGATTAGCAAAAATTAAGAATTTTATTAGGTTCAAATGACTGTCTAAATGCATATGTTAATGCATGAGCCTAATTTATTTATTTAGATAGGTCATTTTAAGGCAGAATCTTCCTATGCAGCCCACGTTGACTTTAAATTCATGATCTTCCTAGTGTTACAATCAAGGACTATACTCCAGGTTTGAATCCCAAAATTTAATTCTTATGAGGGATTTCTAAACAATTTTTTTCTTAAAAATGCTTTAATAATCAGGTTTGATAAGCAAATAAAAAAAAAGTTTCAGACCAGCAGACAACTGCGGGGCTTCAAACCAGGTTTATCAAGGCATTGTTAACAATAGACAAGTAAGGAAACCCACACCAATGGATGAAGAAAATTTAGAATATAATAGCTATTATTCACCCACTAAGATGAACGAAATCATATTTGTGGGAAAAGGGGGAGAAGCTGGTGAATTAGTCAAGGTTCTCTAGAGTCACAGAACGTATGGAATGTCTCTGTATATTAAGGGAACTTATTAGAATGACTTAACAGTGTGCAGTCCAACTAACCCAGCAATAGGCAGCTGTAAATGGCAAGCACAAGAATCTAGTAGCTGCTCAGTCCCATCAGGCTAGTTGTTTGAGCTGGTCTTCTGTAAAAGTAGGTTCCAACAGATGTGCTGGCAAGTAAGTGCAAGCAATCTTACCTGGGTCCTCTGCTTTGAAATCTAAGTGTTTGCTGGGGCTGCAGTCTGGTTGAGAGGGCTTGATTGGGGCAGATTTATTTCTAAAGTGACTACATTTATATATGTGTTGTATACCATTTTACACACTTACCTTACACAGCCACCAACACTGTGGAAGTGTTCCTTGAATTCTGGAAATCACACAGGTACCATGCTATGAGAAAGTAGGGAGCAAATTACAATCTGTGCCCAGTTTGAAGTGTGGGTGATAGGAAGGATGGAGAAGAGGGAGCCTTCCTTCTCTCATCGCCCTTGTGTAGGCCTCCAGCAGAAGGAATGGCCAGATGTGAGGTGGTACACACCTTCAATTTAGATTTAGAACTTGCTCTGTCTTCAGTCTCCTGGGAGTAAAGATGTGCCCTACCTTGCCTGGACCAAAGCTTTTCATGGCCAGTATGCCTCAAGATCTGGACCAAATGTGTGTGCCATTCTATGTCAAGATCTGGGTCAGAAGCCTCAAGATCTGGATAACAGGTATGCCCTCCATTTCTGGATTGCAGTTCATTCCAAATGTGGTCAAGTCAACAACCAGGAACAGCCATCACAATTGGAAATCATGTCAAGTGAAGTAAGCTGAGCACAACGGAGATGAGTATTGTACATAGAATCATTTTAAAGGCATGAAAGTATAAAAGGGGTCATTAGAGAACAGAGAAGGGGCGGGAAAGACGATCAATTGCCTTAAATAAATACATGCCTTAAATAAATAAAGGTCTATTTAGTACAATTAAGTATACACTAATATAAAAGGGTATGTACTCAGGAGCAATATAACTGAATGGCAGGTTAGTTCACTTTGCAGCGCTCAGCTGCACAGCCACACTGGTTTCCACAGGAGCTGTACTTATTGTACACAGTCACTGACAGTGTGGAAGTGTTCCCTGAATTTTAGAGATCAGACAGGTACCATGCTATGAGAAAGTGGGGAGCAAATCACAATTTGTGCCTGGAAGTTTGAAGCGCGGGTGGTAGAAGGTGGGGGGGGGCAAACACAGGCAGATACATACCCAGAGCTCTTGGTTATTATGGAGAAGTGCAGATGCAGGTGGATGGAATATTAGCCAGCCACCGTTCTGCAGCAAATTGCTCCAAGATGTGATTTTAGCTGTAGCAGTGTTTCTTTTATGAACTTGGGTGCCCTTGCATTTGGTGCATAGATGTTTGGAATTGCAATCTCCTCTTGGTGGATTTTTTTCCTTTGATGAGTATGTAGTCTCCTTCCCTATCTCTTCTGATTAGTTTTGCTTTGAAGTCTATTTTGTCAGATATTAAAATAGCTCTGCCTGATTGCTTCTCGAGTCCATTTTCTTAGAGCACCTTTTCTAACCTTTTACCCTAAGGTTATATCTGTACTTCACGGCCAGCTGTGTTTCTTAGATGTACACTAAGACCCACTGGCCTCAAAGGACAGCACTTACTATCCCCCTTCTGGGAGCCAGAAACCTTGCCCTGTCTTACCTGGGTCTTCTGCTTTGAGATCTTTCCTGGGCTGTGATCTAAGTGTCAGCCAGGGCTGCAATCTGGTGGGAGGGCTTGACTCGGGGAGATTTGTTTCTAAGGTGACTACTCATGTATTTGTCTTGCACACCATTGGCTAGAAGCCTCCCTGATTCCTTGCCCAATAGACCTCTCCAATGTGAGTATCTTACAAATTGTGTCAAAGACTCCAGCTTCAACAGCGCAGGAGAAACTGAGGTGAGGGTATAGAATCATGGTAACTCAGAATGAACGCAGGGAACGTACCAGAATGAGTTTACTAGCAAGATGGAAGTTACAGTCTTTTATACCTAGGCCAATTGTGGAAGAGGTGATCCATCTTTATTGCCATATTCTACTTGTTGGAAGTAAATTAAAAGATGCAGTCCACATTTGAAGGGGGAAGATCTCCCAAAGACACAAATAGGAGTATTTGAAGGACATTGGGAGCCATGTCAAGAAGTGTCTCTAAAAGCTGTCTCATTGAGAGTAAACATGAGCTATAGCTTCTTGGGAAAGCAACGCCAACACGATAGAGTTGTCTGTGATTCTAGAATCATTTTGCCTTTATTCAGTGCCTGGTTCTACCACCTATGATCTTTTCTAAGTCTCTTTTTGCTATTGGAGGTGTTTGGTGAGTGTGCAGTATTTGCCCCATGCTGTGGAAGAGGCAGAGGATCAAGCAGTGAACAAAGTGGCTGCCTAGTCAAGGAAGACACGAGTGTGGCTGTGAGCATCAGAAAGGGAAGAGGGGGAGCAGCTTGGAGATACCCAGAGGAAGACGGAGTTCCTGGAGGAGGGGTTGTAAGGGCAAGACATAGTAACAGTGCCTACTTTCTAGGGAGGTTCTGACAGTTAAGTTAGTAAAGCACCTAGTAATGATAAAGGCTGCAGAGAAGAGCAGAGAGAAAGGGATGAGGGGTGGAGCAGTACTGTGCTTATTATATGTCCTTTTCTCTGTATAAATTTTATTTTGGAATAATTTCAAAGATACAGAAGAGCTGAGTGATGTGTCAGAAAATACCACACTAGGCCCAAACAGTTCCATGTGTAAGAGGTTTAATTGAGAAGGAGTAGGGGTAGTGGTGCGGAAAGAGAGGAGAGAGAGAGAGAGAGCAAGATGGAGGAATGTTTCATATATGGGTTGTGACATAGCAGCCATAGTAAAGGTGGGAGGTGAGCCCAACGGATTCTGGGAATATGGTGGCTGTTGCCCTAGCAACAGGTCTGTGGACCCGCCCATGTTTCACCACAGGCTCTGGATGTAGTGATGCTAACACTGAGAGAAAGAGTTCCCCCACACCTTCCGTGCAGATTCTCTAACTTCTCATCATATCATCATCCTCATCCTCATCCCCATCCTCATCATCCTTCTTTTAGTAGCATCACCCTCAGAGCCATTTGAAAGCAAGCTCCTGGTAGGCTGTCCCTGTGTCTGAAATACATTAGTATGTATCTCTTAGGAGCAAAGGCTGTTTTATTGTTGCAGAATGACAGAACAATTATAAAAATCAGGAAACTGTGGGTTTCTAATACAAGGAATGCAGCACCTGTCTTACCGAGTCTGGTTTATTACATTCAACGTGATCACCCCTAGTGCCATCCATTTTCCTGGAAACAACTCGCTTGCATTCTCCGTAATGGATAAACAACATTCTGTGTAGGTGCTACATTTTCTTCATCCATTCACCCGCTGATGAGCTGATTCCACAATGGCTGTTCTGAAGAGCATCCGCAGTAAACAAGGGCTTGCTGGCTCCTCTGCTGTCTTCTGGCTTTGGTCCCCGCAAGAATACTGGCAAGAGTGCTGTGTTAGTTACTTTTCTGTGGGCTTATCTGGGGCTCCAGTTTCCAGAGGGACAAGCGTCTATTAGCATCACAGTGGGGAGCATGGTAGCAGGCGGGGCATGGCGGCTGGAGCAGGAAGCTGAGAGCTCACATCGTGATCTGCAAACAGGAAGCAGAGAGAGCTAACTTGAAATGCTATCAATCTCTTGAAACTTCAAAGCTTCTCCTGAGTGGCACACTTCCTCCAGCAAGGTTATACCTCCTAATTCTCTCCAAACAGCCACCAAGTAGGGGCCAAGTATTCAAAAGCTTGTTACTTACCGGGCTATCTTGTTCCGACCACGCCCGAACTAGATCATGTGGTCATTCTATTTTTAGTGTTGGGTGAACCTCCGTATTCATTTCCCTAGTGGCTGCATCAGTTTGAATTCCCAGCAGTAGAGTATAAGGGCGTTTCCCACCCCGTCTTTGCCAACATTTGTTGTTGCTCTCTTTCTTTGATTATAGCCCTTCTGGCTGGGGTGAGATTGAATCTTAATGTAGTGTTGATTGGCATCCCTCTAATGGCTAAAGCTGTTGAACACCCCCCCCCCCCATATTTATTGGCCATTTGTGTTCCTTCATGTAAAAAGTGTTCAGTTCTTTGTCCACTTATTGATTAGGTTGTTTGTTTCTTTAATGCTTAATATTTGAATTCTTTTAACATTGTGGGTGTCAATCACACACACACACACACACACAACCTGTTATTTGTACAATTAACAGAGTCTAATAGTGATCTGACATCCTCAGTCAGGATGTTAACATCAATACTATTACCCACTCCATAAATCCTACTAAAATTTAAGTTATACCAATGAAATACTTTAACCATGAAATCCTTTGAAATACAGAGCAGTTATTTTGCAGAGCGACCTCTTCATTTGGGCACATTTGATCTGACAGGAAAACGGCAAGTCCTGGCTTGTCCCTTTTAGTGTGTCACACCAGGAGGTACCTGGTGGCTTTGTCCCATCACTGGGGAGAGTAGTTTGAATCAGTTAAAAAGTGGCGTTCTCCAGCACAAAGACACGATTTCTTTTTCTTTCATGGTGAACAACTATTTTGTGGGGAGATTCTCTGGGGCCACATGATTATCCAAGCTTTACCTGACTCGCTTCAGCAATCGTCCCCAGAAAGATGAACCTCACTTAAGTCAGCCACCGACACAATGGCTGACTGGTCCTGATGGCTTTAGGTCTACCCTCATCCCCTCAGGATTCATTAGCCAGCATTCCCCGAGGAGCCATTTTTAGAGACAGTCATGTGACAGTTGCCTCTCTCATGGCAGTAATGACTATCTGACCAAAGCCACGGATGAAGGAAGGGTTTATTTTGGCTCACAGTTTGCGGGTAGAGTCCATGCCCAATCACAAAATAAGAATCAACTCTGATGGGGTGCTCTGTAACCTCTCATGGGTACTCTTTGTCCCCAGGGGCAGGCTATGAGAGCAGCTATCCATGGCTCTCCATAATGGAGTGGGAAAGCCCAGCATCTCTGTGGGGACCCACTGATTTTACACCATTTGGATAAGTTGTCTTCAGATCCGAGTGGGGAAGAGAAGGCAATTCCTGGGTGAAATTGGCATTCCCAGCAGAGTTAGGAAGCCTGGATTGGTCCCTTTTCTCATGCAGTGTTGAAGCACCTGATAAAATCCACGGAAGGAAGCAAAGGCTTATCTGAGCTCATATTTTGAGGGCGGAGTTCACCGTGGTGGGGAAGGCATGACTGAAGGAGCCAGAGGGAGCTGGTTCCATGTACATCCTCAAATGTATCACTCTCTTTTCTTGTTGTTGGGACAAAATACACAACAAACGCAGTAAAAGGAAGGAAGGAAGGAAGGAAGGAAGGAAGGAAGGAAGGAAGGAAGGAAGGAAGGAAGATAGAGGGTAAGGGTGGGCTTACTCTAACTTAACAGCTCCAGGGTACCACCCACCATCACAGAGAAGTCATGGCTACAGAAGTTTGAAGCAGTTGCCCACACTGCATCTTCAGACAGAGAGTGGAGAAATGAATGCTTGTGACAGCTCTCTCTCTTCTTTTGAGTTAATCCCTGTCCATAGCCCATAAAATGGTTCCACCCCCATCAGTGACCTAACCTAAATAAGCCTTCAGAGCTAGGCCCAGGGACATATTTCCATGGTGATTCTAAATTCCATCAAGTTAACACTCATGATTAATCATCAGACGCCATCAGGGAGCAGAGAGAGAGGCACGGTGCACTGAGACCCTCAACTCAAGGATGGCACCACCCACCTTCAAGGTGGGCCTTCCTGCCTCAGCTAAACCTTTCTGCCAGTGCCTCTTAGACACGCCTGGAGGTTTGTCTCCTCGATGATCTTAAATTCTGTCAAACTCGACAGTCAAGATTAACCATCAGAGGTCATCAGGAAGAGCTTCTCCAGGAAGGTGACTGAATGCAGATCATAGCAGACCAAGAGAATGCTGGGGGTTGGAAGAGTGCTCGGTAGAGGAAACACTATGTGTAAAGAATAACAGTCATATTTACTCCATATGGTTGTTACGGAGAATAGATAATACTATATGTAAAGCGTGAACGTGGCTGTCAGGAAGAATAAAAGGAAGCTATTATTGTTGTTAAATTGGGACATTTGAGCTGAGTGGAAAAGACAGGAGAGCGGAGATGCTGAAGTTGAATGGGGACAGTAGAGTCCAAGTGTATGTAATAGGAGGTTCCCCAAGGACACACAGCCTCTCTCCTGTGTGGAGAGGAATGTGTAGCTATAAGACATCACTCCCATGATTTGGCTGTATCATATGTATCATACCCCCATGGACAACAAGGAGCTAAGTCCTGCCAATAACTTGAATGAGCTTGACCATGAACTCTGAGCTCCCAGTGAGACCAGAGTCAGCTGATTCCTTGACTTCAGACTTGGGATACTCTGAGAGGAGAATCCCAACACGGTGCCAGCACTACTCTGAATAAACCATGGAACTGTGTGCCTGGGTGCCTTGGTCTGTTAAGCTGATGGTGCTTTGTCACATATCAGGAGAAGATGAGCATTCACAGGGAGCAATGCCTGAAAAAGTCTCCAAGTGAAAGGCTCTGAGACACCATTCAACGTTCCTTAGGTGCAGCGGACTCCGAGTTAGGATGGACTCTCAGGAGCAGAGGGGCAGGGCAGTGGGCTGGGTCTGGGTGTGAGATGCAGGTCCAGTTAGTACAGCACAGTTACTGGGGACCTCAGTGCCAGGTATGTCACCTGATGGACTTCAGACCCCTTTCGGCTGACAGAGCTCAAGCTTTAGTAGACGGAAGTCAATCAGAGGGTGATCAAAGGTGTGTGGAAGAGTAGGCCTCTGTCTTGTTTTCTTCATTGGGTGTCTAAGTGTCCAGAACAGCACCTCCCACACAAGTGACCTTTTTTGGATGAGTAGAATTGAAGTGTCAGCTGGACCTATGATATTTTTATTTAAACAGGGTTAATTTGTCTTTCTAGGGCAATGTCTTCAGACATTTTGGGTTGCCACAATAGGGAGATGCTGGGGGCATTAACTGGTATGGGGAACACCAGAGATAATGCTAAATAGCCTGTACCCCACAGGGAGTGCTTACTTACAACATCTACAGAGACCAGAAAGTGATGTTAAGAAACCACGATATCAAAATGGAGATAACCACTGAAGCTTTTGCTCTTGCCAGCAACAGCCGAGGAAAACTCTTTGATGCTTCTTCCTACTTCAAAGTCCAGCTGCCTCTCATCTGAGCAGTGCTGGGTAAGCATTGGCATTGTTCTGTCCTGGATCCTTTTAGGGCTTCATGGAGTATAGCTTCCCTGTACTGACATTATTTTTCTGCTTTGGCATGGGATGTCCCAAGCAGTGGATTAGCCAGTGACTGGCAACATTTAAAAATTACTGAGACACACCATATATGTGCAAAGATAGATCAGTGAGTTTGTTAAAATGTCACTATTGAAATGACAGGTATCATACAGTTAACAAATCTGAAAACACACACTACATTATGGTTGACCCTGGATCCTCTGTAGCTAACGGAGCCTCTCAGAATACCTTCATTGATTTTTGCTAAACTGTTTGTGTCCACAGCCAATGTATGAAAGCAACTGGGGAGAAGGCACAGTCCTGGCCTGATCGGTGGCTGGCATTTTCTCTGCATTAAGGAGTAGGTTACACATGAAGCAAGGCAGGCTTTGCCAGGACTCCCTTCATTCATCGATGCTTAGAGCAGCTGCTTTGCCAAACTAGATAACACTGCAAACACCAGAGGAAGGGTGCCCTCCTTGTGTGCCACTCGATGTAACATTAATACAGACACGGCAGGCTTTTCCATTTAATCTGCATTATTAATGTTTTACCAGTCCGTTTTCTTTTTTTAAAGTCTAGACAATCAACAAAAGAGTAGCTGAAGCCCTCATTTGTAACCTTTCCTGATTTCCATGGTATAAACAGTCCCGCCATGGCTGATTTCAAACCACCAGCGTGATGTCACTGAACGCAGTGGGGAAGACGTGGGGGAGTAGTGCCAAGAGGCAGTATTTCCAGCGTCCATGTGCAGGAGCTGTAAATAATCTCGAGAGCACAGACAGTAATAAGCTAATTATGATGTGATGAGCTCTGGATGCCCACTACCTGTGTGTTTAAAAAGTATTTATTATTGTTATTTAATTTGTGTGTCTGTCTGCGTGTGTGTGTGTGTGTGTGTGTGTGTGTGTGTGTGTGTGTGTGTGTGTGAAATGTGTATAGGTGTCACAGAGACCAGAAGAGGGTGTTAGATCTCCTGGGATTGGAGTTAAAGGTGATAGTGGGTCCCAACTACCTGCATTTTAAATACAATTTACCTATTAATAGATTTACAGAATTGAACGGAAAATAATAATAAACCACCTGAGAGGCAGTTGAGAAAACTTAATAATCCACTTTTGCAAGTTACTGTGAGCATGCGACTGGTTTACCAGCTGAAGTCTGGTGCTGGCGGTCAAACTTACTCTGTAATTGATATCTCTAATAAGTCCATTGTCTGAGGGGTAGCTCCCTTGGAAATCCTGGGGTTTGTGCTCTGACTATGGGCATGCAGTGCGTTCATACTCCTCTCATGAGAGCTTGTCCGGTTCACATGCCATACCCTTGACCCTCTTGACCTAATTGATATTAAGGGAAGAAGACACTTGACTTTTAAAACCTACATAGAAGGCATTACCCTGGCCCAGGTCACATAGCCAGAGACAGAAAACAAGAGACCGGCAAGTGTGTTTGCGTGTGCGCGCAAATGGGCATTCACCCGTGGGTGATGAATGATGGGTGATAGTTTGCCCGTGCTTGGTGCCAGTCTTCAGGCTCCCTTGACTCTTTGAGACAGGGTTACTCATGGCTCTGGAACATTGCTATGCAGGTCAAATGAGCCTGGTAAACTGCCATGGAGCCTGTTCCTTCTACCTTTTACGTCAGAGTTCTGAGATTGCAAGAGCACACCACTTGGCCCAGCCTGGGTGTTACAGCTTCATGTCTCCTGACCTATTCCTGCTCAAGTACAGGTCTGTTTGTTCCAGGTGGGTTTTTCCCAGGTCTTGCTTAATTCTCAGGAGGAGCAAGACAATCGGGGAGGGGTCATTTGTGAGCTTTTCACAGGCCCCCTCTGTCGAACTCAAACGTGCCCATTGCTCCTCTCCCTTCTGGAGGCACAAGAGGGAGAGTGCTCAGCACAGCTGAGGTGCGGGGCCTCCCATGCGCCCCCCCCCATTGCTTAATGAACTCTCATGTGTCTCTTAAATTTCCCAAGTTAACAAAGAGTTTCATTTCTACCAGCTAAGCATCAAATGCCAGTTGTCCCTAAACATTTTTAAGCCACACAATTTAAACTGCTCGGCTACTGAACCTCTCCACAAAATTCACCTAATGTTTAACTTACAGTTTCTCCTCTTCGAAGTCAGCACAGTTTCCCCTTGGTCAATGGTGAAGACATGGCTAGCTTTGTGGGAAGTATTTATTTGTGATCTTAGACAAGCATCAATGGGAGCCAGTTTGGAAGTAATGGTTGGGATTGTGTCAATGAACAAGCAAGACCCTTCCCCTCCTACCAAGGAGCCTTTGGTCTGGTTTGGGAGAATGGCATTAAACCACATGTGAGAGGAGAGAGAGAGAGAGAGAGAGAGAGAGAGAGAGAACAAGAACAGAGACAGACAGAGGAAGACAGAGAGAGAAGGAGAAGGAGCTCATTTAGGAGGTAGGAAGAGTACACCTGGGAAGTAGTCCTGGTGAAAGGGGTGAATAAATGGAGGTGCCAAGGGTGGAGCTCAGGTTTTTCATTGGGCAAAAGAAAGGGTCCCTTTAGGGTGTTAGCTAAGAAGCATGAAGAGAGGAGAAAAGGAGGAAAGGCTGGGGAGGAGGGAAGAGGGGAGAGAGGGAGAGGGGAAGAGGGGAGGAGGGGAGAGACACAGCTGTCGTGGTAGTCATCTACTTCCATTTACTTTGGAGGTGAAGGAGACAAAGAGGGGATCTCCTAGTGGTGAAGCACACTGCTTTCGGGCCTCATCCCCTCCAGTAACCTGCTGGTCCTCAGCCTCCCTGTTGGCTGCTCATCTGGTAATTCTGACCAAGCTCAAATACAGTGTCCTAGAGAGTGTTGAGCAGGGAGCACCAGGAGACACCTCGGAAGATCCTGAGTGGCACCCATGTGACTTCCCGAGGCTGCGTGGATGTGCCACCACATCACTTCAAATCACACAGTGAGAAAGTAATTTCCTTTTCAATTCTTCCCGAGGCCTTCTGATTACATCAGGGAGAGAGGCTCCGGTTGGTGTTAGTATGTCTTTACACCTCTCCAACACTTGATAATCTCTCTTTTTAACAAAGAGAACAAGGCCACAGTCTTGGGGTTGTTTTTAGCAGGCCACTGTCTCTGAAATGAATTTAATAACATGGTTTTGTTTTTATTGTTAAAAAAAAATGAAGATTCCCTCCCATTTACAACAAATAACATTGGCTTTTCATTTGTGGCTGTGTTAGAAATAAATGTATTTAAAAATGAAGTTCTAAGTACAGAGAGGAAGCCTTGAAACTTGCTAATTAAATAATAGTGCACTTGGTACACAGGCAAAGCGAAGATGACAGAGGCGGAGTTTGTAATCAAAGTCTAGAAAACAGTAGCATTGGGAAGCAAACCAATGTAACTGTGTGCCTGTTCCCTTCTTGGGCCAGCATTGTTTGCTGGTCTAACTGAATCCCATTTCTTTGTTTTTCTATCTATCTATTGTGTGTGTATCGGTGTCCTTTGGGGTGTCTGTAAGTCAGAGGCTGATATTGCAGGGCTGAAAGTTCCTGGGATCCACCTGTCTCCACCTCCTCAGTGCTGGGACTGCAGGCAGATGTTGCAGCCATCCATCTCCCCATGCCTAATTAATCTAAAGAATCACCCCTTCTGCATCAACTCCAATAGAATTCCATTTCCTTCCTGACCTCTGGTGACTGGTTGATACACAAACTCCCCAGCCCAAATGGGACCAATCAGATCCAGATTAAGGATCTGAACCCAATTTAACCATAAAATCCACGTAGAAAACCATTTTGCTTCCTACCTTTTAGACTCTATGGCTTTTGAGTTGGGATCTGAGAGATAAATATCAGGATTCAGTTACAAAGATCAGATGACTGATGCCTGAGGCCACAGAAGTAGTTAGGGACCATGGCATCTCCATGAACTCTGTTCTAAGAACAACAGGGGAATCCTGCCATGGTTCTTGTCCTGGCGTCTGCTCTATAGGATGGAGCATCTAATGATAGTGGTGTTTAAGCAGGAGGGAGCCTTGGCCAAGAGTTGTGAGTTTAGGATACTATCTGGAGCTTTGGGCAGAGCAGGAAACAAAGGAGCACGGTTCTCAAACTCTTGATCTTTGGCACCACCGAGTTTCTGTAGTTAAAATGAAAAAGAAAACTTTGGATTTTGGAGTGAAGTGTTAATGAGGCAAGTGGAGACGAGGGGGGAAAAAAGGCGACCTAGCCTTGAGTGGTTAGGGAAAAGGCCTGGCTTAGCATGGGTTGCCAGAGTCAGAGAAGCATGCTTTTCTGGGTCAGGGCCAACAGCAGACAGCATGTTTAGCCTACAGGAAACAAGGCTTGTCCGCTCTATGCCCCTGTTTACAAGTGGGAATGAATGCACAGCTACAGGAAGAAGATGAGAGTGTAATTTCAAGATAGCAGTAGCCAAAGGAATTCAACTGAGAAATAACATCCTGGCACAAACTTAAGACACAAAAATAAAATCAATTTCACAAGACTCAGAAAACCCGACTTTTCTTGTAAAGTTCCCCACCCCCCCACCC
>NW_022196900.1:84243966-84307979 GCF_008632895.1 Mastomys coucha | reverse complement strand
CCTCTGAGTTCCTCCCACTATAGCTCCTTTGCCTCATGGAGATTTGCAGGCTCTCAGTCCTTTCCCTAAGCAGGCTGGAGCCACTACAGCCCAGGTCCCCAGGATCCACAACCCTACTCTCACGTCTCTGTCCTTGATGAGCAAGGGGGACCCTAGGAGGCACCCCACCTCCCCTGACCCCTTATTGGTCTGGCCTGGGCCGACTCTTTCCATGTGAGCACTCTCTAGCGTCCAGTCAGTGTGACTCTGAGTTTAGGCAGGCTCTGTACTTGGACAGATGGGTCTGGGGATTGAGGCATGGCTAGGAGAGTGGCATTCTGGTGGCAGGTTGCCAGGTTTAAGTTCTGGTTCTCCCCCACTCACCCTGTGTGCTCTCTTGGATAGGTTATTTCATCTCTGTGGGACCCACTTTCCCCTCTTTAAAATGGGGATGATAATATCACTTACTAACCAAATGTACAGGAGCTGAGAACCAAGGCTCAGAATGGCCCCGATAATGAGGCAGTATGTATTCACTGCTGCCCTCTGAGGGACCACCAATGCCAAGACCTTTTGACTCTTTTCCTTTTACCTCCTCTTTTCCTCAAACACTTGAACAAGGCTTCCCAAATCTCCGCTTTTTCATGGAGTCTGGAAATTATCTAGCAGGAAACTCCAGACTGTATCTGGGATGGGCCCATTCGAGGACACACCACCAAGTGGCTTGCTAGTGAGGGCAACAGGAGGTGATGTAGGTAGCCTTGATGAATGGTCTCAGTCACCGTGAGAACAAAAGACCTGGCCTCATCCTGGGCCCACTGTCTTCTGCAGAGTTCTGTCCCCTACTCTCTCTTTGTGTATGCTTGTGTGTGTGTGTGTGTGTGTGTGTGTGTGTGTGTGTGTGTGTGTGTGCATGTTCATGGGAAAGGAAGTGCACACATTAGGCTCGATAAGCTCAGAGATCCCCGTGGTTCTGCCTTTCCATTACTGGAATTATAGAAGCACACGACCATGTTGACTGTCACTGTTTCGTAAAACAAGGGTCAAACTTAGGTCCTCATGCCCTAGTGAACAATTACCTCAGCTTTTCAACTCTTCCCTTTCAATGCCTCCTGAATATGCTTCTGTCTACACATTAGGACTACTGCCTGTCAGCTCAGTTTGTCATTTGTCTTCCTGTCACTCACAGAATCTCCCAACCTGTGGTTCTTTCTCCAATGAGACTTTAGTTCCGTAACCAAGATCGAACCATTGGTGCTGAGGTAATCTTTCTGGATCAGAAACGTGACTGTATCCTAACCCTCTTTAACCTGCCTTGTTTCCCTCTTTGCCTCAGCCAATGGGAGGCCCATCACCCCTACCTTTAACACATCAATGTATCTAGACACATCCCATAACTTGAATCCATTTTGGCAGCATATGTTCAGTGGCTGCAGGTTGAGAAAATGCATGATGCCCCAAAATAGCACAGCTCTTAAATGACTTTAAATTTTAAGAAATCATGGCAATATTGATTTAGATTTAAAAATAGGCTGTATAATGCAATATTTATAACTCAACACTTAGGGAACATAACAATTTAAGGTCTCCTTTCCTAACTTCATGTATTCGGGGTCTCAGAGTAAGCATGATTGTCCTAGAGTTCAAATTCTAAGTGTTTTTGTTATTTGTTTTGAGACAGGGTCTCACTCTATGGCCCTGGGAAGGTGGGAAACCATTAGATAGAGCAAGCTGGTCTAGAACTTGCAACAATTCCCCTGCCTCTGCCTCCCAGGTCTTGGGATTAGAGGCGTGCGCCACCAAACCTAGCTCTGTGCAGTCCCGTACTCCTAACCAGCAGCTTCCTACACAACAGCCTGTTTGCTTCAGTAGAGAACCCCAGTGCCTTCCTCAGCTTCTGAGAGTATCAAGCCCTTGCCTCTTCCTAGCCCTGTTTCAGATGTTGCCTCCTGATGAGCCCAGCAGCTCTATCCTCTCTCCCCCATACAGAACCCAGCCAGCACCAAAGTTAATGGGTGGTAATTACATGTTAATATATTTTTCTTCTCCCTTTCAAAGCTTCTTATGCAAAAATCCCTAGACTGTTTTATGCCTCTGTGTCATACCCAACAAAACAGCACCTGCAATTAGTGAGCACTTCATAAATGCTGGGGCTAATGAGTGAATAAGGAACGGTTTCTGAAGAGAGTTGGTCTCCTCTGTGTAGATGTGCTAATGCCAGACAGCCTGCTATTTGGTGAAGGAAAAATGTACATTTTATTGCAATTCCAGGAAAGGCACTGCCAGGAGTGCTGGTGGCACAGACGGCATCATTCCAGGGAAACTGGTGACCCTTCCCTGCCCATCAGACTGCCCTCCTATTCTACTTGTGGTTAGAGAAGGGAGCCCCAAGGCTTACCTCTCCTCCAGCTGTGTGCTTGACCCTGGGGCCTCTGCAGTCCTGGAGGCAATGAGCTTTTGCTGGAAGCCAGCACTATCATCCAGTTCTGCTTCTAGAATAGAGAAACTCCTCCACTGTGGAGGATCATCTCTGAAGTCTTGTGTCAACAGTGTCCATGGAGGATGGAGAGAGCAGGCTGAAGGCCATGTTCCAGCAAGCTGCTAAGGCACTCAGGGCCCCAAATGCATTCAATTTCCATTTGCCACCAGTAGCTAAGCTTGGTTCTTCCTCTGTGCTAGTGCCTGGAGATTTGGGGTCTCAGAGGTCAGATGAAGGGGTCCCCGATACTTCAGATCTTTAAATACAAATACTATATTGATTAGAAAGGAGTTAGGGTGGTTTTTCTAAAATAGAATACAAACTTAAACCCCACAAGACATTGTGTAAAATAGCTAGTTGGCAGCATTTCTGACTCTTCCAGCATGCCCCACCCCCAAATTCATATTCCCACCTAACCCTTCCAGAGAACCCCATGGTACTGGCATGCCATGTTACCTGTTGTCTTTTCTTCTTCATAGTCTCCCTGCATGCACAAACACTTATATGACGGAGATGTTTATGAATTTGATACACGCAGTGATTTCAATCAATGTTACATATATGAGATTTCTCTGTATTAATGCACTCAGTATTCATTTATGTTCACTATTACATCATATTCCATCATGCAAATGCACTACTAGGTTCTTGAAAGCAGCTTCTTGGGTTGTTTTGACTTGATGGGTAATACACACGAAACTGCAGTGAACATTTAAATGCCAGCCTTCATGTGGACAAACGTGTTCACGTCTCTTCGGGAAACACCTGCAAATGCAATTGCTGGCTAAAAAAGGCTTAACACTGTAAGACATCTCTAAACTGTCTTCCAGGGAGCTTTAACACTCTAGGCTCCTCCATTCTCCCCAGGAATTGATGGGGGTTCCAGTTGTTTCAGATCCTTGCCAGTACTTGGTATTGTCAGTCTTGCTAATTGTAGCCATTTGGCTGGATGTGGACACCTCTATGATTTTCATATTTGTTTTCCTGAAGACTAACTACATTGAAACACCCTTTCATGTGTTTGGTTTTTCTTCATGTATCATCTTGGGATAATTATTTGTTCAGAGTTTATCTGTTTTCTTTTCTGTCTCCCTTAATTGTCTGTCTTTGTCTCTGTTTCCGCCTCTATCTGTGTCTCTTTCTCTCTCTCTGCCTCTCTATCTCTGTTTATTTTTCAGCCTCTCTCTGTCTCTCTCTCTCTTTCTGTGTGTGTCTGTGTGGTACATGTACACATATGTATATGTTTGCCTGTTCATATGTGCACATGAGGCTAGAGGAGGTGCCAGGTGTCCTGCTCTATAAGCCCCCGTTTTGTTCCCCTCCAAACCAGCTTTCTCACTGAACCTGAAGCTAGGCTGGTGACCAGCAAATTCCCAGGAATCTTCCTCTCTCTCCCTTCCCACAGCACTGGAGTTTCAAGCACTCATAGCCATGTCTGGTTTTTGAAGTAGGTGCTGGGGATTTGAACTCAGGTCCTTATGCTTGCTCTCAAGCACTTCTACCCACCGAGCCATCTCTCCAGTCCAGATTTTCCCATTACTTAATAAGTATGTCTGCCTTCCTATTTCTAAGTCAAAGGCACTCTACATTCTAGGTACAAATCACACATCAGTTGCATGATGTGCATATTTTCTCCCAGTCTGGAGTTTGCCTTCTCCATTTAAGAAAAAAAAGGAGGGGGCATCTTCCAAAGATCAAAGCTTCTCACACAGACACAGACGGGTCTACCATGTTTTTCTTTTTTAGATTTTGCTCTCTGTGTACTGAAATGTCTTCACCTTTCTTTCAGGTCATAAAGATTTTTAGAAGTCTCATGCTTTCATCTTTTATATTTCAATAGATGATCTTTTTCAAAGTTATTTGGTGCCTGGGGTAAATGGCCAGGGTTCATCTTTGCATATGGATGTTCAGTTGGATCAGCATCAGTTGGTGGGAAGGTTTTAGTTTCCCCCACAGAATAGTCATCTTTTGTACCAGTATACATATGGTATAAAAGATGACATGGCACAGGTGAATTAAAGCTAGAGACTGGTTTATGGGTGTTAATATCCTAATCTTCAGGTGAGGAGGTTATTCTGCATAGTCTGGGTTGGACTAACCCTTAATACACAAAGAAGAAAGCAGAAGAAAAATTACCTAAGGACTGGGGAAATGGCTCAATGGGAAAACTGCTTGCTACACAGCATGGAAGATGCTCATCAAACTCTGACCTCTACACACAGGTGTGTGTGCACACACACATACATACACATAAACACACCACACACATACTACACATATACACACCTACCACATACACAATAGACACACACACAGGCATATCACACACATATAGACACAGACACACCACAGACATACCACACACAGACACCACACATATACACACACCACACATTCACACCACACACACACAGAAAACAAGAAGATAGTGTGATGTGGTATGAAGTCTAGTTATACACTTGTTGTTGAATTATTTGAAGGCAGAAGGAGACACAAACCCCACTCCAAGAGCTGAAGTTAACCTCCAGTAGTTAGAAAAGAGGAAGGAGTCTTTAAAACAAACACAGCTTCACAGACGCTGTGACTTTAGCTTGGCCTGCGACATGTATTGGGCTGCTATCTAGTAAATTTGTATTGTGCAAGCCACTGAGCTGGTGGCAACTTGTTAGTGCCTCAATGACATCAATGGAAGACTAATGCAGACATGCCTTGTAGATAATAGGAAATACTTTTCTGACTACCAAACTAAAGTGACTGACATGATATTTTTCTGTCTTTGGGGTTGCCCCCAGGGCACTGGGCATGGTAGGCAAGGGCTCTTTCACCGAGCCTTATCCCTAGACCTCAAACAATGTGGGTGCTTTTCCTAGCCCTCCAGTTCACAAGGGTTATCTTAACGCCATCCCGTGGTCTGTTAACTGGGCAGTAGCAATATGTCTCCAAGATTCCTTGTTTTAAAACACTTAATTGCCAGTAAATACTAGGGATCCCCAAAGTAGCAGTAAATCACACCGTTTTCTCAGTCTGGACCTCGAGTTGATGGCTGCTGGAGGGTTAGGGTCGTGGTGGCCATTACAGCTTCTGACAGTAAGACAACAGTGTAGTTTAGGGCATGGATGGACTCTTCCTTCCTGAAAGGCCTCTCTGTAGTGTGTGATGCTCTTCTCTAGCACTTTATTTACAGGTGAACTAGAACCCATTCTCTCAGACTTGGCCACTGATTCATCAGTGAAGTGTGTAGTGGACTAAACATTTGTCATCATCCCTGTGAGGTTCACAGCATCTTCTCCAGGTCCAGCTTCCATCTCTAGAAACCATTCTCTTTGCTCAGCCCCAAGCAGCAGCCATTCCCACAGAGTTCCATGGTCTGCACCAACTCTCAAATCCCTAATTTGCATACATACAAGCATTAAAAGTAAGAATGTATATGGGAAAGAGAACATGTGATTTTTGTTCTTTCTGAGACTAGGACCATCACCTAATAAAATACTTACCACTTTGACTCATCTTCCTGAAAAAAATCTCATAATTTCATTTTTTTTATCTTAACAGCCCAACAAAATTCCATGGAGCTTGCTGAGTGTGTTGGACCCGTCCTTGATTGAATGAGCCACAGACAATCTCCAGGCCCAGTTCAAGCTGTACATCCTGTATTCTAACCCATTAGTCACCTCAGAATACAACCAAAAGAAAAAAACACATACACCCAGATCCCATCACAAACCCCATCAATGGTATGAAAGGCCTTGAGTATGTGTGGCACCTTTTCTCATGAATGTGTCACTTCTGTTGACAGACATCTGGGCTCTTTCTAGTTCCTTGCTGTTGGATAGGGCAGTGATAAACATAGTTATAGCTGTCTCTGTGGTGGAATACAGAGTTCCTTAAGTGTATGCCCAAGAATGATTAAGCTGGATCATGTGGAAGTTCTGGATTTAAATTTCTGAGGAATTTCCATATTCGTTCCCACTGTGTGCAGAAGAAGCTTAATAAGACATCCTTAGCTCTTACTCCTGCTTCTCTACCTTGCCTCTTCCCTCTTTGTTTCCTCTCTCTCCCCATTTCCTTACCCCCCACTTGGTCATGAATGTCCCCTTCTTCTCTACTCTTTCCTTCTCTCTGCCTTTCTCTGCCTCTGCTACCCTCTTAACTCCCCTCCCCATGCCTTAAATAAACTCTATTCTATACTAAAATAAATAAATAAATAAATAAATAAATAAATAAATAAATAAGACATCTGTAAAGAATAAGAAGAGAAGCTCATTTATTTGAGTTTGGTGATGGGCTTCTAGAAATTCAGTCACATCTTTAGGCTCCACTTATGAGTTTTGCTGATATTTGTAC
Organism: Mastomys coucha; assembly: GCF_008632895.1. NCBI lineage: Eukaryota > Metazoa > Chordata > Mammalia > Rodentia > Muridae > Mastomys > Mastomys coucha. The sequence continues at coordinate 84,301,177 of NW_022196900.1, read as the reverse complement.
CTCACTCGCATTTACTGCTTCCATTAAATTCTCTGGCCCATCCCACTCATCCATGGGAACTGGATTTAACTTTCTTTCAAATGCCTGTTGTTAGTGTTGGTATTTTGACTTCCACCCCCGATGCCATGTTGATAATGGCATTGAGGATGGTAAATTCTTTCCAAAAGATTTTCAGTGTGTGCTGCTGGGATCCATCAGAGAAATCACCACCACAGGGGTGGCAGCCGTACAAAATGTATTTCTCAAGTAATAAGACTTGAAAGTCAATATTACTCCTTGATCCATGGGGTACACAATGGATATTGTACCGGCAGGCATGAAAGCGACATTAATCTCATTGTACATCCCCATCAGAGCTCTTGGGTGACCAGGTGCATTGTCGATGAGCAGTGGTATTTTGAAATGAATCCCTTTTGCTCTGATCAGTGGGTCTCAACTGTAGGCTTAAAATATTCAGTAACCATGCCATACATTAGGTATGCTATCACCCTGGGTTTTTGTTCCATCTATATAAGGCATAACCTGAGCAAATTTAGTATGATTCTAAAGATAAATGAGCGCAGATTTCAACTTATAGCCATAGCCATCACAAATCCTTACGAAGAGTTAGCCTGTTTTTGAGACCCTGAAGCCAGGGAATGACTTTTTTTCTAACCATGGGAGTCCTAGATGGCATCTTCAGTATAAGTTGGATCTTGGCCACTTTGAGTCTGGTGTTTAGTGTATCCACTTTCCACAATGGTCTCAGGTAGATCCACTGCATCTTATGGGCCAGCCCTTGTTTTTTTCATTATATAGATAGCTTCTCTCTTTGTATCACATGCACAACCTGACCTTTGACAGACAAGCTTGTTTTCTGCAGCATTCTCACCTCTCAACATTTCTAGACTTAAAGAGACTTGACTTAAGGACTATTTTGTTTTGTTTTGTTTTGTTTTGTTTTTGAATTTTCGAGACAGGGTTTCTCTGTGTGGCCCTGGCTGTCCTGGAGCTCACTCCATAGACCAGGCTGGTCTCGAACTCAGAAATCCACATGCTTCTGCCTCCGAAGTGCTGGGATTAAAGGCATGCGCCACCACTGCCCAGCTTGCTCAAGGACTCTTGTAGTGGGTTTATTCATTTACCCAGACCATCAAAAACCTCAGTGGAACATCTATATAACCCCTTTAAGGCCCAGGGAACATCAGGAAATAGGGGTAAAAAAGAATGTAAGAGCCGGGCAGTGGTGGTGCACGCCTTTAATCCCAGCACTTGGGAGGTAGAGGCAGGCGGATTTCTGAGTTCAAGGCCAGCCTGGTCTGCAGAGTGAGTTCCAGGAGGGCCAGGGCTATACAGAGAAACCCTGTCTTGAAAAACAAAACAAAACAAAACAAGAATGTAAGAGCTAGTATAGCTGACAGCAGCTAAGCAAACTGGGTTCCAGAAAGAGAGGCAGGGGCCTGGGGGAAAATAAGGGAATCGGACTGCAAGAGAAATAATCAGACCAAGTCAAAGGTTCCGATCAAGGTCCAGTGTGTATTTCAGAATCTGAGAAATATATAGGCAGGGAAACCATCCCCCAGTAACCCAGAATCTTGTGGCCTAATTAGCATCTTGCTGTTTTGTCCCAAAGGCAGGAGAAGCAGCTCAGCAGGGCGTGGATCTTAGCAGGAACTTCAGGAGAGGCAGAGAAGTGGCAGGACAAAAGGGTTTTCTTTATTTCAGGAACTCCACCCTAAGTGGGCTAGCTGCTCTGTGGCAAGGACAAGGTCTGGTTTAGCCTGCTTGAGGCTGGGGGAGGACACAAGCTAGAATATTGGGAGGAGAGTTGTGGGACGCTTCCTACAGGTATAACATGGCCACAGCACCCACTGCACAAGACCTGCATAAGATGGAGATCAGTAGCTTTTTGTGGATGAGAGAGATGATCATGAGGCTGTAAGTTAATAGAGGGGAGACAATTTATTGAGTAGTATAGTCACTGTTCATACTCCAGTCAAAAACCTCTACCATACAAGGAACCCTAATTAAGTCCTGTCTAAACTCTGTCTAGACTTGAAGGCCAAAGGAGAAGTAGTTGGGGAAAAGAAGGGATTCAGTAGGAAAGGGACAAGAAAAGACAGCAGATGGTGAATCTAATCAAAATACATTGTGTGTGTGTGTGTGTGTGTGTGTGTGTGTGTGTGTGTGTGTGTGCATGTGCGTGCATGCTTTGAACTCCCAGCTTGGCAATTTTTGGTACCCAAAGCCCAGCTTCAGCTCCTCTTGTCTTCTAACCCACCATCCTTGCTCAGATGAATTATTTCCAGCCTCTCATTTGAAGTGAGAGCTGTACAAAACCTTTCCCTTGAATACTCAGTGCCACTTGGTGTTTATTATTTTTGCTTAACTTACATATGGCTGTGTTTCAGAGAACCAGGCAACCCAAGGAGATATAGATAACAGAGTGATCTAGCAGAGTCAGAACACTCCTCTATTGTCATACTATCTTACATTGACATGGCTCTGAATGCCTCTAAAATGCCTCCAATAATAAGCAAAGATCACTGATCACAGACTACCAATGTCAAGTTTGAAATATGGTTGTGGGGTGGTTTGAATGAGAATGGCTCCCAGGGACACACATATTTGAATATTTGGTTCCTAGTTGGTAGAACTCTTTGGGAAGGATCAGAAGGTGTGGCCTAATTGCAGGAAGTGTGTCACTGGGCATAGGCTTTGCCTTTCCCAGTATGCTTTCTCAGATAAGATAAGAATGTCACCTGCGTGTAGATAAGAATGTCACCTGCTGCTCCAGTGCAATGCCTACCTACCTGCTGCCATGCTCAACATTATGATGGTCACAGCCGCTATCCTTCTGGAAGTGTAAGGCCCCAATAAACTCTTCTGCAAGTTGTCTTGGTCATAGTGTCCTATTATAGTAACATAAAAGTAACTAATACAAGTTGAAACTATCAAAATGTGACAGATACATGAATGTATGCCACTGGAAAAAGAAATCACACTCAGATTTACCCTATACAGGACTGAAACAAAACTGTAGCTTTTAAAAGGCTGCAGTATTTATGATGTGCAATAAAATGGTACACACCTGTCCAATACCTTTGTACTGATGTACAATCTGGCTAATGGAAATGAGTCTACCTCAATACAGGTTGCATCAGTTTGTATGTCTAGTCTTGAACTGATGTGGCCCTGTCTTTTTGCTTCCATCTTTAGCCGTGGGTCAAACCCTTAATTCAGAGTATAGATCCTGCATTTTCTCCTTCTTATTCAAATAGTCTTTGCTCTTCTATAACATATTCATTTTTTAGTTTAGTTTGTTTATTTGTTTGTTTGAAATAATGTCTCACATAGAACAGGTTGACCTGGAACTCACTATGTAGTCAAGGATGGCCCTTGAACTCCTGATCCTCCTACCTTTACCCACTGAGTGCCTGATGGAATGACTCATGTGTGCTACCAGGACTGGCTTATGCACTATCCCTTTAGTGCTTCACCTAAACTTTAGAAACATCTTTTTGACTTCTATAGAGACACTGCCAAGTTTTGGATTTTGACTGCATAGAGCCTATAAACCAGTGGAGACGTTTGATAGACATCATAACATTGCGTCCATATTCCTAAATATGAAGCCTCTCTTCATTCTTCTGCCTTTTCATTTTTGTTGCAATCAGTCTGGAACTTATTTCATTGAATCTACTCTGAAGTGTTTCATGTTCTTCAGTGCTATTATAAGAGGATGATTTTCTTGTTCCAATTAAATACACATACTTTGCATTACCGTAGTCCACATTGCATATTGCCCTTTACAGGCCCACTTATCAGTACTAGTGCCCCTCTTTGTACATTGGTTAAAATTTTCTCCATGGAGATGGTGTCAACTTCTGCCTTTGGTATCTTTGTCTTGTTGTTTTGTGCTGCCTGGGACATCAAGTACACTGTTGAATAGAAGTGTTATGAACAGGCTTCTTTGTCTTGCTCTGAATTTAGGGGGCAAAGCATTTAGTCTTTCACCATTAAGTATAATGCTGGCTTTGGTGTTTCTTTTTTAGATGTCCATTATCGGGTTGAGAAAAGTTCCCTTTTATTCCCACTCTGCTGAGGGATTATATCATGAATAGGTTGCAGATGCTTTTTCCGCCTCTATTGAAATGATCATAGGCTCTTTTCTCTCTTTATTCTGCTACTATGCTTGGTTACATTGATTGATTTTTGAAGGTTAAATAATATTGCCTTCCCAATTAGTTAGAATGTGTTATCTTTTTGTATCGTGCTGAATTCAATTTGCTAGCATGTGGTTAGGAATTTTGTGCCTATGTCCACAGAGGATAGTAGACAGTAGACTTTAGATGGTTTTCCTTGTCTCTTTGTCTAGGTTGGCCATCATAGAAATTCTGTACTCACAAATTATTTGTCATTTGGATTCTCCCACTTATGCTATCTGTAAGATTTTGTATGGAACTTGGATTTTGTTTGTTTTTCCTTAAGTTTTTTTTTTTTTTCACATAACATTTTTTCTTATTGATTCTCTGGGAGTTTCACATCATGCATCAAGACTCAAGTCCAGTTCTCAGATCCCAAACAAAACCAGGAGTGGTGTTGTGTGTTGACCAAGGAAGTGGGGACTCTAGGTCCATGAGGCAGAACTGGTAACGCTAGTTGAATCCAAGCATTCCAGATAAACGCGAGAGACCTTGTTTCATAAAGAAAGACAGTCAGTTCCTGAGGGATGACACCCAAACTGACCTCTGTTGTCCACATGGACATGCACACACATACATGCATGCCTATGCACACACATGTGCACCCACACTCTTGTATACAAATAAGCATATATACACAAAAGTTAGATTTAATCAATAGATATAAGGCTTCTCATATTCCATGTTTCTTTTCAAATGGGCTGTAAAGGATTTTGTTGGTCAAGGTATTTGTTTATGTTTCCTTAGGCATTGAATTCATTGCAGGAGGCTGGTCCTTGTTTTTATTTTTATTTGTTATTTATTAACAAAAGTGATGGTGTCAACCTTTCTTGACATTGGTTGTGTTTCTCTATATGTTGATCAAATCCACTCATTACAGATTTCTTGATTAAATTGTGTTTGTTCTCTTCAAAATAAGAGGGTTTCTATTTTATTCATTTTCTCATTTTTTGGTCCATGTTCAAGTTTATTAATTTCTTCTTTTTAAATTACTGGGTTCTTTTACTTACTTTGGCTTTAAACAGCTTCCCTCTTGAATGTTCTTGAAGCAGAGGCCCAGATACCTGACATTAGCCAGTTCTTTATTAGCTATGGTGACAGAAGCTCTGCCTTCCTAAAGTCCCCCATGCTCATACAAGTGTGAGCATCAACGCACAGGTTTGGATGTGCTTTGCTTTTGGTTTTATTTAACTCTGAGTATTTTCTACATTTCCTTATGATTTTTTTTCCTTTGGTATGAGTTCCGTTTCTAAATATATAAGAATTTTTTCTCTTGGTACTGATTTCCAATTTAATTTCCCTGTATTCTGAGAGTCATTCTTTAGGATTTCAATTTTTTTAGATTAATGAAGATTAATGACCTAGCTTCAGATCTGTCTTAGTGAATGGCACATGTCTACTGGCATTGGAGTAGTATGTTAAAATGCCAGTTTATTCCCAGTGTTTTGATAGGTTAGGTTTTCTCTACCCAGACTGCCTTTTGACTCTTACTGACTTTGTATTGAGTGGTGTGACAACCTCCAATTCTGACTTTGAGTTTGTCTATTTCCCTTCTGGCTCCCCTAAGCCTTTACATACCTTACAATTCTATTATTGTGAGTCCACACACTTAATTCAGCCATGTATCTCCGATGAACAAAACTTCTATCTTGATGCGATGATCCTCTTTGTTCCTGATACTTAGTCTAATGTCAGTACAATTATATCATGCTTTCTGTGGTTAGTGCTTGTGTGTTAGCCTACCAGTGTCATTATATTTAAATAATGTTTTTTATAGTACATACAGTATACAGTTGATCTTTGCTTTATAAATATAGCCCCACGGCCTCTTTTAATTGGAGTGCTGACAATATTTACACATAATGTAATTATCAGTGTGGTGAGGTTTCTATTTGCAACCTGGTAATTAGTTTTCTACTGACACCAGGCTGCTTCTTCCATCTTGTCTCTTTTTCTCCATGTCTCCTTCATCCTCCATGTCATGCTCCTCCATGTCTCCTTCTCTTCCATGTCCTCATCATTCATGTCCCCCTCCTCTTCCATTTTCCTGCCTTTTCTGTGCCACCCTCCTCCATATCCCCCTCTTCCATGTCCCTACCTACTCCATGTCCTCCTCCTCCATGTCCCTACCTACTCCATGTCCTCCTCCTCCCTACCCCCTCCTTTTCCATTTCCCCCTCCACCATGTCCCCCTCCTTCATGTCTACCTTGTCCATGTCCGTCCTCTCCCTATCACTTCCTTCTCCATGTCCTCCTCCTCCATATCCTCATCCTCTATGCCCTCTACCTCCCTCTTCCACCTTTTCTACCACCTTCTCTTCCATTTCCTCCTCCATCTCTTTCTCTATTTCTCCTCCTCCTCCTCTATCCCTGCCATCTCTCCCTCCCCTCTTCTACACTTTATAATCCACTCAGCCCCGCATTGCCTTATCAACCATATTCTTACCTTTTTACCTACTCATTTTTTTAGTTATGCCTTGGTATTATATTATGTTCCTTTAACTTAAAAAGGCAGTTTTAAGTCACTCGTAGTATTTGACCTTTTGAGCCAAGTTATGAGTTAAATCAGAATCTCAATGACCTCAAACTATGAGTACAAATATAGTTGTTAAATGGGATTCTGGCAAAGGTTCAGAAAGAAAAGAGGTGCATTGTACAGAAAGCATTGTCTGCTAACTTCGAAGTCACAGGTATACATTGAAGAGCATCTTCCTATAAACACACCTGTGAAAGGGGTGTGTCTTAGGGTTTCATTGCTGTGAAGAGACACTGTGACCATCGCAACTCTTATAAGAGAAAACATTTAATTAGGACTGGCTTACAGTTTCAGATGTTTAGTCTGTCATCATGGTGTGAAGCAAGGCAACATGCAGGCAGATGTGGTGCTGGAGTAGGAGCTGAGAGTTCTACATCTTGATCAGCATGCAGCAGAAGGGGACTGTGTCACACCGGATTAAGCCTGAGCATAAGAGACCACAAGGCCCATCTCCACAGTGACACACTTCCTCCAACAAGGCCACACCTCCTAATAATGCTGCTTCCTGTGGATCAAGGCATTTAAACACATGAATGTATGGGAACCTTTCTTACTCTCAGCACCATGGTGTGTCTGGTGAAGTTTCACCAGAAAGAAAGGAGGAAGGAAGCAGAGTGTGGTTTCCTGTGAGCTGGGAAGAAAGCGCCTGTGTGAGTATTTACTGGGGAAGACTTCTACACAAAGTGTTAGAGGCATGGACTGCTGAGTCCTTGCTGGGAATGGAAAGCTAAATTAAAGCAGGACTAGGAAGTAAAAAGCAAGCAGCCCTTGATGCAGTGGAAGAATTAGTCTCTGCAGACTGTGTGCTCTGGGAATTTGGCCATAACTGCAGCCGGGCAACCCCTTGCTAAAGAAGGGCAGCATGCGTGTTGCGACTTCTCCTGGGGTAATAGGAACAGATGTCTGTTTACCCCAGCCAACATCTATGGCTGACCAGAGTTACAGTTCCTCCCAAGTCTGGCTTGAGGAAAGAGTGTGTTTATTAGGCACATTTACAAGAACGTGGGTGAGGAGTTATTTACAGCACGGGGTTAGATCCTTCTTTCCCTGCTCCCCAGCTCCAAGAGCTGCATCACTGAAAACTCTCACTTTCAGTTAGGCTTGGGTATACTGTGGTACTTCTTGAGACCATATGCAACTGGGGCAGAGTTACAGACAGTTGCGAGGGGCACAGGAAAGAGTGGTTAGGATCTCAGGCAGATGCCTAAAGACTTTCTCTTCAACCTCTTTCTGTGAGGGGATGGTCACCAGCCCCAATCTTAGGGTCACATTTTGGGCTGCAACTACTCTGATTAAGATGGTAATGGTTGTTCTGTTTGCAGGTTAGCATCCCACTATATTGTGCAGCACAGAGACTCAACCAACCACCATGATAGTTTAGGGACCAAGAACGAGAAACGATTATTCGGGAAAGGTGTGTGAGGACCTCCTGTGATGGCATAGTCCCACAGTGACTTTCACGGGAGGCCAACAAGGTTTTGAAAAAAAAAATTTATACCAGCAGAAACTATTCTGTCTTGAGTGGGAAGGAGCAAGCACTGGCTAAGATGAGGGAAGGGGGTTATTGCTAGAAGAGCCACAAGTAGGAGAGGCCAGGGGTCAGTCACTGTCACAAAGCACCTGCTCAGAATCAAGAGAACAGGCCTTTGGTTGCCTGTCCCATGGTCCTAAAGGGATGGCTAGAAAACTCACAGGAGCTGTGCCAGAGCCATACAGTTTGATGGTATTTCCCCTGTAGTGTTTGGACTGGCTCGGGAGCTGTGTGCCCCCTCCCAGCTGCGCCCGTGTGCTGTGGGATGGATGTCTAGACCATGCCTTCGTCAGTGCTGCAATTTAGGAAAAAATAACAGGTTCACAGATGGAAAGGAAATGATCCCCAGGAAAACCACACACTACTCACTCCCGTGTCCTGACACACATGGTATTTAGGTGATATTTTAGATTCAGAGTTGATGCTGGAGTGGCTCAAGACGTTGGGGGTTGCTGGGATTGGGCTCAATGCATCTTGTTTATGATGTAGGACATGGATACTGGGGCCCAGAGGATGGAAGGTTGATCATATGCTGACTTATACGATTTTCTGCTACCTATCACATTTACTAATTGAAGCCCTAAAATCTTGTAGTTCAGCATCTGAACTTGAGGAAATCGGGTTACTGCAGATGTAATTAATAGGTGAGGATGAAATCATAGAGTACAGTGTGCCCCTGAGTTGATATGTCCGTTGTCTTTACAAGGAAGAGTAACTGGATATAGATGTGATCTATGGGTTGCCTTACTTACTTTTCCTAGGGAGACTATTTCTATTCATCTCAAATGACGGCAATGACAGACCAAAGGAAAGATTCCATCTAAATCCAGGTAGGTGGACCTATGGGTTTATTAGAGTAACCTACAGAACACAGGTGACCAGGGAGCTTTGTCACTGAAAAGCCAAACCCCACCTTGTGTGACAACTCAGGAAAGCTTTGTTACTGGGGTCCCCTAAGTAACTTGCAGACAGCTGTATTGTGGAAGAGTCTCCTATCTCCCTGAAACTGCCTACTGCTTCTAGAACCTCAGGTAGAGCCCCTCTGAGTCTCGGAGTCTCATTTATGGAGAGTCTCACTAACCTCCCTTCTCCCTCAGGAGGGAATATTCCAGCCAGAAGTAATGACCATACAACTGCAAGGAAAACACAATATGGAGATAGAAGCAAAGATTTTTTTATTATTTTTGCAAGTCGAGGAACACCAGGTGGAAGGTAGAGGAGTCTGGGCTCAGGCTCTCCCTTCCCAGCCTTCAGAATTAACTAAATGATGAACTTGATGCAGCGGTGACACCATGATTCCAGCACCTGGGAGCCTGGTGCAAGAGGCTGGTGGATTTATGCCAGCCTGAGATACGTAGGTGTAACCAGACCCTGATTTAAGACCATCTCACCTCTAAAGGACAGTGTATTTCTGTTCAACTATCTAGTTTGTGTCACTTTGCTGAGGCAGCCATGGCAACTGATGTTAAAAATAATAATAATATGAGCCCATAGCAAGTAATTCAAACTGTACTCTTCTCTCTATTCTCCCATCAAAGGCACCATTATTGCAGCACATTTCCTTCTTGTATATCTTAAAAACTCATAATACATTGCTATTAATTTTTATTTCAATAGACTTGCCTTTTAAGGGAATTAGCTCCAGTACTGACAATCTTACAGCGTAATGTATCTCACTGTTGCTTTTTAAATTCATAATTGCACAGAATAACGAGTTTCAGGATGGTATTTTTGTGTGTCTGTATCGTGCCATCCCCGGCACACTAGGTTGGCCCTTTTCTGTCTCCCACTGGTCCCATTCACCCCCAGGAGTCTGCTTTCACATCTGTGCTTTATATTTTAGATTCCTCACACAAGAGAAGATAAGTAATGCTTGCTTTCTGAGTCTGGCTTATTTTGCTTAACAAGATGATCTTCAATTTTTGTCTGTCTTCCTGAAAACAACACAATTTCATGCTTCTCTGACTTATTTTTAGGGCTGGGCATCAAACTTATGGCTTTGCTTCTGCTGGACAAGCACTCCTCCACTGAGATACGATATCAGGCCAATTTCACCCTTCTTACTGTTTGAATAATATTTCACATATACTGTGTGCATGGTACACAGTATACACATGGGAGCACACCGCCCCCTCCCACACACACACCATATTTTCTGTAGCCATTTGCCTATTAAGCCGTTTCTGTAACTTGACAGACTGTGGCCAACATTTCTGCAACAAATCTGGACCAGCAGGTGTCTCTGGGATACCCTAACCCTAACCCTAACCCTAACCCTAACCCTAACCCTAACCCTAACCCTAACCCTAAGGTGACTTAGATACCTTTGTGTAACATCCCCGGCTGTGGTATGGTTGGATCACGTGACAATTCTGTTTTTTAAGTTTCTCAGGTACCTTCATACTGGTTTCCACAGTGGCTACATTAATTTACATCCCCACCGGAGATATATAAGCATGTCTTTCCCCTTTAATCTCCAATCACATTTTTTTTTTCTTGGTGATCAACATTCCAACTCAGGAGAGAAGAAATCTCTGTGTAGTTTTGATTTCTTTCCCCCTGATAACTAAAGATGTTGAAGATTTTTATGTATCTTTAGGGGCCACTCGGGTTTCTTTTTCTGATAAGTCTTCACTTCATTTGCCCGTTTATTAGGTGGATCACTGCTGTTTACTTTTTTGAGTTGTTTGAATATTCCGGATATTAATCCCCTGACACATCAATTGCTGGGGGAGACTGCCTTTTATCTCCAGGCTGTCTTCATTTTCTCTGCTGTGCAGAGGTGTTTGTATTTGATGCTGTTCCATTTGTCAGTCCCCCATTTGCATTTCCTGGACCATTGAGACCCCAGTTAGAAAGCCCTCGTCTCTGCTTCTAGAGTAAAGGGTTTCCTCTAGCAATTTCCAAGCTTCAGGTCTCATGTTTAAGGCCTTCCATCCATCTTGAGTTTCTTTTTCATACAGATGAGAGATAGAGAGCTAATTCCTAAGTCTTACATGTGTACAGCCAGTCTTCCCAACATCACTATTTAAAGGGCCGTGTTTTCTCCAAAGCATACTTTGGGCATTTGGGTTGCGAGTCTGCTGGCTGTGCCTGGAGGTGTTTATTTCTGGGTTCTCCTTCAATTTCAATTGGTCTGTGAATCACATACTAGACTTTATGGTATATGGTACAAAAAAAAGTAGTCCTAAGGGAAAAGTTTGGAGCTATGATAGACCTACATTAAAAAAAAACAAAAAAGATGGAGATCTTACATAAATAACCTAATGATGCACCCCACCCCATTGTTGTTTGATTAGCTTTGAAAAACTCTTTTGGAACACGGAGGTCTTCTCTCACAAGGGCCATTTTTATTTCCACATCTGTCTGGTAACTGGATTTTCACACCTGCTGTCTGATTTTCTACTAGACTTTCCTCTTTCTTTCCCTCTTATTGATTTGTGGTAGCACTGTATATTTGCCAAATAGGAGCCCTCTGAGACATTCCTTATTTATGGCTGTTGTTCCTCTTTCTCTCTGGGCTCTCAAAATGAATAAAAGTCTTAATTTCAGTGAAATCAAATTTATATTTTCCTTTGAGATAAACTCTTGAAGTTTTATTTCAGAAATTGTTTCTTACTAGGAGGTCTTAAAGACATTCTTCTATTTTTTCTAAAAGTTATATAACTTCTTTTACATGAAGTATTTCATATATTTAGAATTGATTTTTGATTCTGATTCGAGACAATATTACCATTTACTTTTCTCCTCTAACACTACTAGCTCTCTGAGGAACACTTAAGAAAAGTCCTATTCTTTTCTTATTTATTTATACATTAAGTTTACAAATATTTATGGGTATGTTTCTGGACACTCTAATCTGTCTGGCCCAGTGGGTTTTTTTCATAGATCTGTGCCTTCAATAAAACAGCACTGTCATAATTGCTGGAAATGTGTAATATATTTTACATTTTGATGCAAGAAATCCCTTGCACTAATTCTGCCTTGGGGGATGTCCTTTGTCTTTTGGGTAAATTTTCTAGCTTATTTGTCAAATTTCATTAGAAACCCCATTGAATTGTGACAGAAATTGCATCACTCAATGAATTGCTAGTTTTTTCTTCTCCCAGTTGTGAAAAGTATCTTTCTCCATTTGTTTGTATCTTTTTGGAGTTTAGTATTTTTCCCCTGTCCTGCATAGTTTTATTTTACATTTCCCTTGCATGTGAGTGTGGTGTTTGTTATGAAATTGTCTATCTATCTATCTATCTGTCTGTCTGTCTGTCTGTCTGTCTGTCTATCTCCCGAAAGCATTGGTATCCTCTTTAACATAATTTTCAAGTCCCTTTGCATAATAGTCACTCTGTGCTGCTGTGACAGAATGTTTGACAGAATCAACTTAGGGAAGGAAATGTTTGTTTTTAGCTCATGGATTTAGGAAGATTCAGTCTATAGTGGCAGGGAAGACAGGTGGAGAGACTCAGCTGAAGGCTGTGGGAGTTGGGGGCCAGAGTGGAGAGGCCACTCATATCACAGCGGACTAGGAAACTAAGACAGCAAGACCAGAGACAGCTGCTTTACGTCCTCCAAGAATAATGTTGGTTTTGTTTACTCTTAGACTATGTTATTTTTTCTAATTTTTCATGTATTATTCATCTGCTTAGGATTAGGATATAGTTTTTACTTGTTAAAAAACATACTTAAAGTGTTCTTATTTTAAATTTAATTTAAACAAATTTAAATGAATTAACATGTTCTCTGCTGTGAAGTTATTGAAGCCAGTTTAAAGAACTTTCCTTCTATTCTTCACTTACAATAATTTATTTCAAGTAAAGTGATCAATGAATGCTGAATTATATTTAATATATTTCCTCATCTCCTGAGATAATCACATGCTGTTTCTTTCTTTAATCTCTAATGATGTAAATTATATTTATTGATATTCTGCCTCATCAGTCATTTGCTATTATTTTGTTTAAAATTTTTATATCAGTATTTATGAATGAAGAACTGTGATTTTCTTTTATTTTATTGCTCTTACTGGCTCCATGTGTTAAGGTCTAATAAGCTCATAAAAGGAGCCAAAATAACCAGGGTAATCTTGGAATGGCCTGTTTGTTAAATGTTTAAGGTAATTCATATGCTTTTATTTCTGGGTTCTAGGGTTTCTGATGTGGGACAGTCTTTTTTTGTTCGTTTTGTTTTGTTTGGTTTTGGTTTTTTGTTGTTTTTGTTTTTTTGTTTTTTGAGACAGGGTTTCTCTGTATAGCCCTGGCTGTCCTGGAACTCACTTTATATACCAGGCTGGCCTCGAACCCAGAAATCTGCCTGCCTCTGCCTCCCAAGTGCTGGATTAAAGGCGTTCTGGGCCACCACTGCCTGGCAGGACAGTCTTAAGACATTGGTGTCCCTCATGATAGAACTGTTTATACTTGCTGTTTAGTTTTGGCAATTTTAAAAGTTTATTTTATATGTCTTTCAGTTTAGTATAATTTGATAATAAAATTCCTCATTAGCTTCTCGCTCTGTTACATCTGTTATGTTACACATTTATATATCAGATGTCTTTAAAATTCTTTCAAGATATCTTACCATCTATTTGACAATTAGTTCAGTTGTTCTGAAGCATTTATCTATGCCTTTGTTGAATCTTTTTACTTTATTTTCTCAGACTTTTAACAACTTGCTCTTCTGCTTACTTTTATCATATTTGTGGTAGTTCGAATGAAAATGGCCCCCAAAGCCTCATATATTTGACTACTTGGTCCCCAGTTGGTAGAACTATTTGGGAAGGATGGGAGGTGTGGCCTTACTGGAGATGTGTCACTGGGGATGGATTCTGAGGTTCCAAAAGACTCTAGCTGTTTCCAGTATGCTCTCTTTCTCTGCCTCCTGCTTGTGGATCAAGATGTCCTCTCTCAGTGGATCTTGCTGCCATGTCTTTGTTCCACCACCATGATTTCTAATGCTCTGAAACATATGCCCAATGTTTTTTGTTTTGTTTTGTTTTTTCTGAATTGTCTTGGTCATGGCAACAGAAAAGAAACTACTACAGGTTTATTCTAGTGATTACTATTTATGTCAGAATACATTTATTTCACTGATGTGTTGTCTTTTTTGTTAATATAAACATTTCAGTCTACACATTTTCCAATCAGTATTACTTAGTTGTAGCCACATTATTGCCTTATGATGCTTTCAGTATGGGTTAGTTTATGCACTTTAAAATTTACATTCTCCTTTTGGGGCATATGAGCTATTGAGAGATCTGAGTTTTGATGCTCAAATGAATGTTTTTGTAGTTATTGATTTGTTTCTGTCTTAACTTAATTGCATTATGGTTGTTAAATACAGTCAATATAGTACAAATTATTTGAAATTTGTTTAGACTTCATTTGACATTTCCTTATTAACATGAGAAAAAAATGTTACTAGTTATTTGTTGCCATGGAGTTCACTTAGATCAAGCTTTTAAATTTTATATCCAATGTATTAGGGTCTGGATTCAACTCTGGAAACACACACACATACACACACACACACACACACACACACACACACACACATATTTTCATATAGTCTACATTTCTGTTGACTTTTTGTTGCTTAGCATATTTATTGCTATATCATAAGCATGCTTTAAAACCCATATTGTAAAGTCAGATTTATCACAGTTTTCTTACAGTTCGATCTATTGCATTTTATTTATTTTGAAGCAATATTGTATACTCATGCAAATTTAGGAGTGTTAAATCTTCTTATCAGTATGTGATGACCCTTTTTATTGCTAGTAATGCTTTATGTTTTAGTCCATTTAATCAGATAAGACTAACAGAGCCAACTCAGCCTTCTTCAGTTTCGTTTCTAGTTGGAATATCTTTTATCCTTCTGCATGTTTTAATCTTCTGTTTGATCCTAGTTATTTTGTTTTATACACATTATAGATATGAACTGTTTTGGGGTCAACAACTTGACTTAAGCAATAATGGCAGTTGTTGCCAAGCCTTGAAACAAGATCCTTGGAACACGTGTGGTAGATGAAGAGAACCGACTTCTGCAGGTACTCCTCTGATCTGCATGTGTGCATGTGCACATACTCATGCATGCACACACACAGTCACACACACTCACAGTCAAGCACACATACAATTACACACATGCAATTACACCCACACACAATCACACACATGAATCATACACACAGTTACAAACAGGAAGACACAGACGCATGCACATACACTCAATGAAAAAAAGAACATTCTAGAAGGGACCTGTTCATATTCTGACAACCTTTTTATTTTGAGCAGAGCATTTGTTCGTTTTACACTTACTTGGATCACTGTTGGAGGTTGGAGATATTCTGTCATTTTATTCTGTGCTTTCTCTTGAGGTTACCTTTCACGTTGCCTTCTCTGTTCTACCAGTTCGTTTGCAGCAGGGCCACTCTATGTAGCCCTAAGTAGTCATAAGTTTGTACAGTGCAGGCTGACCTCAAACTCACAGAGCTTCACTTGTCTCAGCCTGTGAGTGCTAAGACTGAAGGCATGCACCACTCTGCCTCTCTCCCTTCTATGTTCTTTTGGACTAATTGGCTCCACCCCTCCCCCAAATTTAATCACTGTCCTCAAATAGTATGGAAAGTATGTGGAATCTTAGAAATTCTGTCATTTTGACATACAAAATAAACAAAATCTATAAGGTATCAAGGCAAGTAACTAAGGAATTTAATAAGACTTCTTCCTAGATAAAGATCATTTATTGGACCATTATTGTCCCAATGCTTTTCTTTAATATTCTAAACTAGACATCATCATTGTTACCATCATTGTTTGTGCATTATTCATTTGGATTTATCTATCTGTTCATGTCTATTTTTTAGCTCTGAAAAAAATCCCAAGTTTCCATCTGTATAGATGTAGAATGTCTCCCCCAAGGTCAGGGTGACACTATTTTGGGAAGTAGTGAATCCCTAAGGACTTAAGGCCTAGCCGGAGGAAATGGGTGTTGAGGATGGGCTTTGGAGCCCACAGCCTGGCTTCCACGTTCTGCCCTTGTTTTGCTTCCTGATCTGCTGAGATGTGAGCAATCACACCTGCCCTGATCCCTCCCCCATCCTGATAGGCAAACACATCTCTGCCCCCATCCCTTCCCCATCCTGATGGGCAAACACATCTGCCCCAATCCTTACCCTGAAATGGAAACTTTAAGTGTTCTTTGGAAAGTCAGTTGTGTTGGATGGTGTTTTGCTGCGGCAAACATATGAAGAAATGTCTTATTAAAGTGGACACAGGTGTGAAAGGCTAAAGCAGACTTGTAAAGGAACATTTCACTGCAGCAGACCCAGGATAGAGGATGTTCTGCTAAAGCAAGCTTGTGAAAGGACGTGTGATGAAGGATTCTTTGCTCATGACAGGCATGTATTGGCCCATGTTATATTGTGTAGATGACCTGCATTTATTGGAACTCCATAGAGAAAAACACACCAGAAAACTTCTGGTGGTGTGCTGAAGTTTCTTGCCACTCTGCAGACTGAGATTGATTGGAAGCGTGATCTCAGTTGAGACAGATGCATATGCTGAGGGAAGACACGTGGAGGATGCATGATGTTTGGAGAGAGTATAAAAGGACTCAATGGAGAATATTGGCGGCTGAGCTAGGCTTGCTAAGAGAGCTAGCTGTGCAAGGCTTGTGGGTCTAAAATCTTTGCTGATCTTCACTCCCCTGAGAGAGGCACAGCCAAGAACTTCTCCTGGTGTTCCTCTGGGTCCCTCCTGCTGACTCCTGCTGAGGCTGAGGCCTGGCTGTCTCTGCTAGATATTGCTGTTTGCTATCCTGATTCTACCAAACTGGACTGCTGGTGTATCCATGAAGTGTTTGTGCGTGGACTGAGCTGCCGCTTCTAACTGTGAACTGAACTGCCAATTTCCAGACAACACAGGTGGGAATTGCTCCAAAGAACCTTTCAATACAGGTCCACTTCCCCTCTCGAGGGGAACCATCATTAAAAATAGGTCTTGAAATAATTAAAGTTACACTACCCCATCCTGATGGACAAACACACCTGCCCTAATCCCTTCCTCATCCTGATGGGCTATACTCTCCAACTAAATGAGCCCAGCTAAATCTACCCTTCCTTAAGTCATCACAATGTCTAACACTGAAAGAGCAAGTAATGGGTCATCTTTTGGATACCACCTCTCCTCCAGGCTGTACGTGTTGAAGGACAACAGGAGAAAGGAATGACTTGCAGAAACAAGCATAGTATCTAAGCAGGACCTTGCACCAGTAGTGTTCTCAACAGTGGGGCAAGGAGTTCTGATTCCAAGGCAGGCAGACGCGCAATCATGGGCTGTGCCAAGCATCATTGACCTTAAGTTAAAAGAACATTGGTGGGCCAGGCTCACTATCTTATCAAAGTTAACGCTAAGCAAGGTAATCAAAGAAGAGTCATGAGAGACTTGGAACTTCTCCAGGGACTCTCAGCCTGGACCTCCAACTTGCCCACTCAGCCCCTGCGGGTCTCTGCTGTGCATGTTCTGTAGACTTTGCCTGATCTTTAGATTACCCAACCCATGGCACCCTGAGGGGCTTTCAGGTTTTGCAAGCACTGCAGTACCTAAGCCTTTCTGAGTGCAGCTGTGAGCTGGTCCATCTGACTCTCATAAAGAAAGCATGGTGCAAAAGTAAGAACCAGAAGTGATGGGGGTTGGAGACATCCTCTCGGCGATGGGGGAGGAGGAATGGAATGAGGAATGGTCAGAGGGTGGACCAGGATGGGGATAACGCCTGGACGCTAAAATAGAATTGAAGAAATACTAAATTTATTAATAAAAAAGTGGAAAAAAGAAAGTGTAAAACAGAAGTGCAGAGAAATAAGAAAATACCTTTCCAGACCCAAGCAAAACTAGCCTGTTCTAGGAAAGACAAGTTGCAGGCTATGGCATTTGTGAGCAATGACATATATTTTCTAATTGCAGAGGGAGCTCCTGGCCTGCTTTACATTAGCCCTTTGAAAGGGTAGTCACCTCCTCTCCCCGTCGTGTCTGCGAGCCAGCTCTCTTGCTGTATAATCATTGCATGTATTGAGTTTTTACATTTTGTGAGACCATAAGTGGATGGGATTTTTAAAGGGAGCTGACATTTATTGAATATTTTACAATGTGCAGTCTTTTTGTATACACATAACCTTATTATTTCAACTACACAGTAGCCACAAGAAAACAAGAGTGAAGAAACTCATTTCACAAATGAAGAAACCAAGGTTTAGAGGACAGACATAACTTAGGGGCCAAAATTTGAATCTAGGTCAGTTAAACCAAATACATATTTGTCTAGTCTTGGCGCCATGCAAGATTGTGAACAGTGAATGCTAAAATAAACAAGTCATTAGAGAATGTTCCGGATGTGAATGGTATGTCTTCCCAAGGTCGATCACTGCACTTTAGGGGTATCTGTTGCCATGGCTCCAAAATCATTAGGTAGGAAGTTTGGAGAACAAAGGGGAACATCCTCCCTCAATGTTTTTGAGGGAAGTTGTGTAAGATGAATAGATAGTTTCTAGCTGACTTACGGTGGACAATCCAGGAAGTGGAAAACAATAGATCCACAGAGGCATGCTAAATACATGTGCACAGTTAGATACTGAGTGTCATCTGGAAGGCAAGGCCCACATCCCAGTTACCAGGTACATCCATGGTCTAATTCTGTCCACTATTGCCCTGTGAGAAATTAAGCTACCCAGGCATCATCTTCCAATCTCTTTAGGGTTCAGAAGTCTGGAGTTTTGAGTGACATCTACAGATTTGTCTCCACTTTGCCTGCCACTACTCGGAACGTAGTTGTCAGTTAGGTATCAGCCCCGCCCCGATTTTCTTGTCCTTCCCAGGCAGAGTATGGTGGGAAGAGGGGAATGCAGACTCACGTTCCAAAGGAGGCACAGCATATCTGAACTGGAGGGTCTTTTTGGCACCCGCTCAAGCAGCTCTTTCTTATATCAGTTGTAACAGGGTTCATCAATACAGACTTAGAGTACAGACTGAATTTGTGTTTGTTGGTTTTCCTATAATGGCAGCTGTGAGCATTGTATTTTGAGATCATGATTCCTGGAAAACCAAGAAAACCTATGGTTGCTTGAAAAATTATGAAATTGGTCTGAGAAGCTGTGAAACTCGAGTCCTGGTTCTCCTCACACTGAACCAGGTGGTATGCACATTGCAGAGTCTTCACCAAGATGCAAAGGAAACACTCCTTTCTTAGGAAGGGAGCTCCATTGTCGCCCCCAGCAGCCTTCCTTCCCATTTCTGCCTCTTTCTCTCCTTCTCATCTCCTAAAGGCCAGCCCTAGAGAGAGGACATGGAAGATGGAGAACTCTGCCTTCAGAAGGTCCTGCTTTTCTGCATTGTCCCATGCATCAGTGTTCCCTCCTACGAGTCAGGCACTTCATCCTACTTACCTGGAGGCTTTGCCATCTTTCTTCACCTAGTGGAAGATGCGTGCACTTGACTGAGTAGAAGCTTCAAATGTATGGCTTGTGTTCAGCTCTGGTTTGTCCCCTCATCTCTCAGAGTGTGCACATCACAGGCTGGGCATGGTCCTTTCACCTTACTCTGAGAATGAGGAGGCCCCTGGAGTACAGAGGCTGGTCTCATGAGCACATATTTCAAGCATGTAACCTTGGGTCTTGGAGTGATAACTCTAAGCTGACTAACACAATCAACTCTGCCACTGATGGGCTCTGTGATGCCACCCTGGCAGTCACTGATGTTTTTGTGGAATGGATCCTGTCTATAAAGTAGGAACCAGAGAAGAATAAGTTTCTATCATAAGGGGATCTCAATGTAGTGGCAGTAGATGACTCAACCAGTGAAATCAAGAGGACTTCTTTAAAGTGTCCAGTGTAGTCCAGTCACTCTGCTAAATTCTGAGGGACAAAAGAGTCTGGAAAAGGATGCTTTTTCTTTCAGAAGGAAGAGCTCAGATGACATCCAAATCTAGATCTGCTGTGACAGAGGCTAGGAGCAGATGGCCCCTGAGACCTTGCTCCCTACTCCCTCCATCTATGCACCAGCCACCCAGAGAAAGCACAGACTCAATGTCCAGCTAATAGCAGTCCCTAGTTTGTGTCTTGGTTTATTAGAAACCACCCCCCACCCCACTGCAGATTACTTTGCTTGGGAAACCTACATATCAGAAATGGGCAGCCCTGGGGGTGAGCTGGTTTGCAGAGACCCCACTTCTATCTGTCCTAGGCATCAGAGCCAGAAGGGGTAGAGACTGGGGTCCCTACTGCCACATCTGCCTAGCAGTCTGCAGAGAGAGACGGACTCAGAATGAATGATTTACTTGTGTCCTCATGTTCATCAGACCAAATGGAGAGCTCCCTCGTCTGAACAGAATGGATTGCCAGAGTTAATCCCGGAGTCTGTCTGGGGTAAGTGAAGCATGGGAGAAAAGTAATGTGCAGGAGGTGCTGCTGGGAAATAGATTGGTTCCAAGTAGAGATGAGATAAAGGGTCAAATAAACATCCCGAACCAGGTTCCAAGCACTGAATCTCACAGTTAAGTCCCAATCAGTATTAAGATGTTCCATCACAGCCCTCTGCCCACTGAATTTTGTTTTGTTTCTGTGCTTTTGATTTGTCTATTTAGTCATAACTAAGGCAAATTACTCTAACCACAATGACCCTAACAAACTGCCTGATTTCTGTTCCTGTCATAACTGACGACTAAGGAAGGACCAGGCTCATTCTCTGATTGGTTCTCACAGAGTATCCAGGACCTGATGCATACCCAAAACCACTCTAGGCCTTGGGGAAGAGGCAGTGATGAGGTAACATCTGTTTCGTGAATATCCATTTTTTTCTGAAGTCTTCAGATAGCCTCTTGATGCAGCATTAATGAATATTTCCAGCAATGCACCAGCCAAAGCCCTGCCCTGCCCCCAACTCTGGGGTTCCTTTGAGTTCCGCTCATATGTGTTTCCTCATTAGAGTTGGACTATACAGTTTGTAACTGTACAAAGGAAGGGTACTGAAGCCCAGTGCCAAGGGTACCTTTATAGTATGGAGTCATTAGGACTTGTTGCTGCCCTTGGCCTTGGGTCTCATCCATTTTCAGTTGAATATCTCCTGACGTTGGCTGGGAGGCAAGGTGTCTGTGGATTCCCCAGCACCGACAGAGTCCTTCTTAAATCTTGCCACATGACACAACACAGTTCAGTTTGGAGAAAACTGTGCTAAGTGCAATAAGCCAGGCATGGAAGGACACATATTGCATAGATGCCTCTGGGACAGAAGCAGAAGGTAAAATGGCAGATACCAGAGGCTGGAGGACAGTAAGGACAGGAGGTGTCATTCAACAGATAGAAAGTAAGATGAAGTTTTAGAATTCTATAGTATCATGCTCATGGATAATTCTATGCTGCAGGGCTAGGGGGTGAAGATGTCTAAAGGGGCCGATCTCACATTATCTCATGCTTCAGTAATAGCGATACTAAATGGGCTGCAGAAATGGCTCAGCAGTTAAAAGCACACTGGATGCTCTTCCAAAGGACGGGAGTTCAGTTCCCAGTACTCACATGGGAGCTCACAACCATCTGCAACTCTAGGTCCAGAGAATCTGACACCCACTTCTGGCCTCCTTGTGATGCACAAGCATACATGCAGGCAACACACACACAATCAAAAAATCAAAACCACAAAACAATCGCCATAATACAATAGCCATAATAAACAGTGTTTCGTTTTCTCCTGTGAGCTGGAACTGAGGTCCGAGTGCTGTGGCTGGAAGAGGAGGAGGAGAAGCCTCTGGGTTCCTGTCCTAATATTCCCAAGTGGGGTTTCTTATTCAGTGAACAAGCACTTCCTGAACACGGGCTGTGTCCTAGCTACCCTTGGAAGCACTGGGAAAGCAACAGAGATCTAGTAGACATGGCTTCTGTGTCTCTGGAGACTAGATTGCCCAGACAGCATCAAATAAGTAAATGCATATCCGGAAATCCATTGTGAACCAAGACAAGGTTCTAGAAGAGAGAGATGGGGTGATTTTATAGTACCTCTGGGCTGGGTTTTAGAGACGATTCCTCTAGGAGATAGATGGTTGTGTTTGAACTGGAGCCTGGGGGATGACACTAAACCAAGTGCAGCAAGAATGGAGAGGGGAACATGCCACACACAGGGAGCATCCAACACGAAGGGTAAGACAGTCGAGAGACTCATTAAGGTCAATGATGAGAGACGAGGCCAGCATGAAAGGGATGGATTTGCAAGGGCAGTGTTGTAGACTGGGATTGGAGAAGCAAGGTCAGCAAGTCTCAGACGTCGTGAGACACAAGCACGTGGGCTGTGCTCTATAATCATAAAGTGTACGGTGACTATCAGTTCTGTTTTTAAAATGGTCATTGTACCTTCATGGATTGTGAACAGACTGAAAGAAAAAGAAGCCAAAAGAAGACTCTGGAAGCTCCTAGGAATGGCGAAGATGATCAGGCTTGTACTAGTGAACTGACAGTGGAGGCGGAGGCAGTTGATATGGGAGCTCACTTTCGGAGGCAGAACCTCCCACGCTTGACAGTGGCTTGCACACACAAGGTAAGGGATAACAAAACTTCCTCACACTTAGGCCCGAGAAGCCCAGCAGCTGAACATTTTGAAGTCCCAGAAAAGTTGGGAGAAGAATAGATCTTAGGTCCATGGGGACCAGACATCCCAGTGGGAATAATTGTTTTTCTGTACCTGGAGCTTGGTGAACAGCTTGAAGGCTATAGCATGGTGTGCCGAGCAGAAATGACAGGGGTGCAAGTGGCTGGGAATTGTAAGAAATACACTCTTCTGTGGACGAGAAAACAATTTTTTTTTTTTAAGAATAAGTAGAGTCAAAAAATAAATTCTTGTTTTCGCAGATGGTGTTTTCTTTCCTTGAAATAGTCACCATCTCCCCACACCTGAGGAAGCTGATTTTCCCCCAGAAGGCAGAGAATCCATGAGGGAAAGGCTCAAAGGCCTGGTTCTTCTTTATCTTCATCCCTCCCAGTTAGTTACTGGCATGACCCTGACATCCAGGAACGGCTAGGCTTCCAGACACTAGAATGGGAGGAAGTAAGATTAGCTGGGGATTCGTGGCATTGCTTCCCGGGTTAATGGCACCATGATCATGATTTGGGGCTTGTGTGTCGGAAGGGCCCTCAGTAACATCATTGTCAAGCTGCACGTGGGCAAGTTACCGTCAACACGAGCAACCTAATGGTCAAGCCAGAAGCTTGTGACAGCCCCAAGGTCACAACCAGCTCTACGTCCTGTCTAGCCTTTTCATCCTGTTCCATTAAGACATGAGGTAAACATAGTGGAGCATGTGTCCTTGTGATATAGTGGAGTACCTTTTGGGTATAGGCCCAGGAGCAGTATAGCTGGGTCTTCAAGGTAGAACTATTTCCAGTTTTCTGAGGATCCGCCAGACTGATTTCCAAAGTGATTGTACAAGATTGCAATCCCACCAGCAAGGGAGGAGTGTTTCGTTTTCTCCTCATTCTCACCAGCATGTGACAATTGAGTTTTTGATCTTAGCCATTCTGATAGGTGTGAGGTAGAGGCTCAGGGTCATTTTTATTTGCATTTCACTGATGACCTAGGGTGTTGAACAGTTCTTTCAGTATTTCTCTGCCATTCAAGATTCCTCTGTTGAGAATTCTCTGTTTAGCTCTGTATCCATTTTTATTGTTCTTTGGGGGCGGGGGGGGGGGCGGGGGGAGGCGGGGAGATGTCTAACTGATGCTGTGTTGTGCTTGCAGACAGGAGCCTGTCCTCTGAGAGGCTCTACCAGCAGCTGACTGAGGCAGATGCAGATGCAGTCAAGCATTAGACAGATGCCAGGGACCCCTATAGAAGAGTTAGGGGAAGGACTGAAGGAACTGAAGGGGATGGCAACCCCATAGAAAGGCCAACAGTATCAACTAACCTGGACCCCTAGGAGCTCCCAGAGATTGAGACATGCTGGTCAGAGGCCCCAGGCACATATGTAGCAGAGGGCTGCTTTGTCTGGCCTCAGTGAGACATGCGCCTAATCCTGTAGAGACTTGATGCCCCAGGGTGGGAGGATGAGGGGGAGAGAGGGGACTGTGAGGAAGGGGGAGAGGAACACCCTCTCAGAGGCAAAGGGGATGGAGGATGGGGGATGGGGAATGTGGAAGAACTCTGGGTGGGGGAGACTGGGAGGAGGCGACATTTGGGATGTAAGTTAATGAACTAATAATTAAAAAGACATGAGGTGAGGAGTCACAACTCTGCTCTTTGGCCACTACACAGCCCACTGTCACTGTGGAGCTACCTGTAGCCACATGAGCACTTTCACATCCATGAGCGCAATAGACCCCTCCCCCCTTAAGGTGCTCTTATCAGGTGTTTTCCTTCTTGTTAAAGCAAAAAGAAACCAACACAGCATCCTAGGACAAAGAAAGTCTCCTGCATTCCAGGCAACCGTGGTTGTAGGAATGACCCCAAGAAAACAGCACTGAATAAGGTAACCCAGGAAGAGCCCCATATCCAAGTGGCCTTAAGAATGGAAGATAGGGCTGGGCAGTGGTGGCACGTGCCTGTACCTTTAATCCCAGCACTTGGGAGGCAGAGACAGGCAAATTTCTGAGTTCGAGGCCAGCCTGGTCTACAGAGTGAGTTCCAGGACAGCCAAGAAAAACCAAAAAAAAAAAAAAAGAATGGAAGATAGGGGCTGGAGAGCACTGATTGCTCTTCCAGAGGTCCTGAGCTCAATTCCCAGCAACCTCATAGTGGCTCACTACCATCTGTAGTGGGATCTGATGCCCTCTTCTGGTGTGTCTGAAGACTGCTACAGTGTACTCATATAAATGGAATAAATCCTTAAAAAAAAAAGAATGGAAGATTGTTTGTGATACAGAAGACTCTACTTGAACACCAAGCCATCTGTCAGCCACCTACAGAATCATGGAAACTCTTACCCCACATGAAGGTGCTGGGGACACGTTCTTGCCTCCCTCGTGTCACTGTGTTTCCATTCTTACTAGGGAATTCTATTCTTTTAAAAAATATTTATTATTTTACTTGTAAAATTATATGTGCTTGTGTGTGTGCGTGTATGCACATGTGCACTCTGTGTGTGTGTTGTGTGTGTGTGCGAGTGTGTGTGTGTGAAAATGTATGCACATGAGTGCAGGTGTGTAAGGAAGCCAGAGAGTGTTTCTCTGGAGCTGGAGTTACAGGTGGTTGTCATCAGCATACTGTGGGTTCTGGAGACTGAACTCAGGCCATTGGCAAAGGCGATGTGTGCTCTTAATTTATGAGTCATCTCTTTAGCTCTGGTTGTTCTTCTGAGAAAACACTGTACTCTGTCTAGACTAGATCTGAGCCACCAGGAAGCCTGAGGCTTGTCTACCCCTTGGATCAGGTGCTCCTCTGAGATCCATCCACTGGGATCTTACCAGGTCTTACATAACAGCCTCTATAGACAGACTCCATCTGTCCAGTTCCCAGACTGGGCATGCTTTGTGTTTGATGGATATGACATGGGCATCATATCTCATACAGAAGCCAGAACAGTGTTCAGTGCATCCCACATTAAGTAGTGTGACCCAATAACTAATCCTTTGTCACTTTTGTCTATTTTTTCCAGTTGGTGTACCTGTCCAAGAAAGCACATATACTAAATGTCAGTTTCTATTTTTATATAATAAAGTAGCCATGGTCATGGGTAACTTCTAGAATAGTGGATGTTTCTAAAATAATATCCACAAGTATAAAGTTAATTGTTGATAATTATTAACTTCTGGCAAGATTGTTTCTAGAATTGTTTGCCCTAGTATTGTTATCTAGTCCCTAATAGTAGCAATTATTTAAAGAAATTAAAAAAAATCTTTTTCTTGCAAATACTTATGTACTATTACTGGTATTGAATAATTTGTCTTTTGTTCAGTAAAAGTTCTTATGTATTTAAAAAGGCATGAACATATAATAATTTGCACACTGAAACAGAGAATTTTCAGAGGAAATGAAGTGGGGCCAGCCTGGCTACACATATCTGCCTCACAGACCCCATCATCTGTCATCAGCTAACTGTCCCCTCTCTGGCGACCATGTTTCTCACCAGAACCTGAGGTAGAGGTGACTGACTGACACACTGTCTCACATCTGCTTTGCTGTGGAGACTGTCTGCTCCACTGAGACTTCTTCTTAGTGAGTGTTGTTTTTGTCAGCATTGCTAGCTAACTTGATTCCTCCACAAAGATCCCAAGCTGCTGAGAGAGACCTGCCCTCCTCACTCCCCAAGCTCCAGCCAAATATGAAAAATGCAGACATTTGGTTCATTTAGATTTTCCAGATGTCGGATGTTGGGCAAGGGACGCGCCGTGATGACAGGTGACAGATTTTTACATTCCACCCACGTGTTTGACATTGTGCAGATGTAGGCATCTGGAAGCGGAGATTGATTTGTTTTATTAATGAAGAAGTCGTGAAATAACACTGGAGAAACCCGATGAGCCTCAGATGCCCATCCCTGTGCTACAGAACAGCAGCCACCTCTACGTTTGCCTGTCTCCTACATGTTCCTCCTCGGCACCTTCAGTGTGTTTGCTGCTATAAGAGATTCCTGAGACAGAGACATTCACAGAGAAGATATACTCATTTTGCCTCACATAATTGGAGGGCAGTCTAAGAGCATGGCCCCACCATGACTCCATGCTCCTCTGGTGAGAGACTTATCCTAGACTTATCCTAACCTCATGGGATGGTGGAAAAGCACAATGCATGCAGGAGTGTGAGGAAGAGGAGGGTACAGGGGCCAGAGAATAGTCTCAAATGTTGCTCCTCAGGTGCTGTCTTAGGGTTTCCATTGTTCTGAAGAGACACCATGACAAAGGCAACTCTTACAAGGGATACTATTTAATTGGGGCTGGCTTACAGTTTCAGAGGTTCAGTTTGTTATCATAGCAGGAAGTGTGACAGTGTCCAGGCAGACACGGTGCTGTAGAAGGAGCCAAGAGTCCTGAAGGCAAACAGAAGACTGACTTCTAGACAGCTTGGAGGAAGGTCTCAAAGCCCACACATACAGTGACACATTTCCTCCAACAAGGCCACACTTCCTAATCCTGTCACTCCCTGGGCCAAGTACATCCAAACCACCACAGGTACTTTCCACTTCTTTGATCCCTTTTAAGACAGTGTCTCTTTCAAGCCTGAAACTTGCCATGTGGGCTAGTTCCGCAGGGATCTGCCCAACGGTGCCACTTAAAAAGCCACATTTATTTATTGGTGAGTGATAAGGGTGAGTGCGTGTATGTAGGGCTCTGAGGACAACATTAGGGAGTCAGTTCTCTCCTTCCACCGTGGAAGGAGCCTAACTATATAGGTTGTCAGAGTTGTGGCAAGCACATTTTCCCAATGAGTCATCTTTCTGGCCCACAGTGATCTTTTGCATGCTTGGGGGGCGGGGCACAGGGAGAGAAGTTCAAGACAAAGTTTCTCTGTATAGTGATCTTTTTTAATGTGGGTTCTGGGGCTTAAACATAGGTCCCTAAGCAAGCCTTTCACCAGCTGAGCTACCTCCCAGCATAAGAACCTCCATCTTTAACAATCTAGTCTCCCAGAAGGTAATCTCACTCCATGCAAACATCGTTAATATTTCTTCACAACCTACCCACTTCTTTCCCACTGGCGGTCTACATGGCTACATCAGGAACAAAGTGTCAGCATGAGGTTAAATGAGGAGAACCACAGCCAGGTCACAGCAGAGCCATAGGAACCTGATTATAAATGTGATGTCCCCATGGCCTGCTATTTCCTTCACCTGCTATCTCATCAGACACATTCTCCACCCCCCTGACACCCCTGCTTCCAAGTTAGTCTTAAAATGATGGATATCAACAACTCCCTTCGAACAGGCCTTCAGGATGGACACTCCATTTCTTGACTATATCCAGCAAGGGCACAGCCTTCAGCTAGCCCATCTCATTCAGAACCTCAGTGAGTTCAGTGGGCAAGTTGGTATTTGAATCCCAACCCCCTAGTCTCAGTTTATACATCTATGGATGGGTAGAAGTAACTTACAGGGCTGTATCTCATAAAGCTAATGGGATTAATATTATGCAAAATATCAGTCAGGAAAGGCAGTTACTCTGTGGTCACATGCTTCAGTGGCTTCAAAATCACAGGTTTATTTCTTCCTTGTGTCATATGTGTATTATGGGGTGACTGTTGGTAGGCAAGGGGTTATAGCAGGTGTGACCCCAGTTGTTGCAGTCTCTGAGGGTCTGGAAGTGTCAAGGTGACTTTATAAACTACTTGACAGCATTATAAAGCCATAGCCACTGATGAAGGAAATCCGGTACAATTTAGCCTGCCGTCCCAGAGAGGCAGGCTTGGATATTACTTGATAATACTCATAAGATAAATTTGTGGGAGTCTCTGTTACTATCGTTTGCACAATAAACACAGTTGTGGTTCAGATTCCAGGAAGGGTTGGTATGAGGACCTCTGAGTGAAGCCCACAGAAGTTCAAATTTCTTATGCAAAATGGTGCAGTGCTTGCATAGAACTTAGGTGTATATAGCTTTTGACTTTCCCGTGACCTTCAGGTCCCTCGTAATACTCCATACAATGGAAATGCTACACAGACAGTCGTGATGAGAAATAAGAAAGTCCAACGTGTTGCTAATGAATCAGTCTGGCGAAGCTGTTACACCTTGGTTGCAGACCCATAAGTCAGTGTGGCTTAAATAACATGGGACTATTCTTCCTCATGTTATGTGCTTTTACAGATGAAAAATTTCTGGAACGTTCTTGATAGTGGTTGATTGGATTCATGGATGTGGATCCCACTGATAAACTGAGGGGTGACTATCATCAAAATGACTTGATCATTCCGCATAAAGTTCTTACTGCAGTGCCTGCCTCAGGGCCTTGTGAACAAGGGAAGGATCAGCAGTATTGATGGTACCATTACTTAAGTTCTTATTTAGGTCTCTCAGTTCTTTCTGCTGCTGTGGGTGGCTTTTCAATAAATACCTTAATGATGAAGTTTAGCCTCTGTTGTTTCCTAATGGTTATTTTCCAAGTGTAGGATTAAGTGCATAGGCTTTGAAATTTGACTGAGGGTGGTTCAAATACTGGATGATGGAAGAGAAACTTTAGCACAAGAATGAAGACCTGATTTCAAATCCTCAGAACTGATGTAAAAAGGCAGGCAGGGCTATCTGTATGCTCATAGCCCTAGCTCTAGCAGCTGGAGACAGTGGGATCCCTGGGGCTTGCCAATTGCCAGCCTAGCTCCAGGTTCAGTGAGAGGCCCTAAGACAGAGAATAACAGCACAGGATGCTTGACATTCTTTATCCTCTGTATGCACACACACAGGGGCACACATGTGCACACATGAATGTGAATGTTGACATATACACGAATCCCTTACGTGGCTGAAGAGCCAAGGTTGCAAGTGCCACCGTTTCTGGTAAAAACTTCTAAGTTACATCATTTGGTATCTCATGCCCTTGACGCCTCCCGTTCCTTTTCTGTCCTCTGATGGCAATACAGACAAGCTACGCTTTATGTCGGACTGAAGTGTACGGACTTGGAGTTACTGAATCCTGAATCGCCTGGTGGTATCATTCCCGAGAGCTGATATGAAGCTGAAATTACTGTTTCAGCTGAAATAGAAATGCTGAGAAATGGTGTCCACATTATATAAGCCTGTGATGC
The DNA here is from genome assembly GCF_008632895.1 of Mastomys coucha. Taxonomy (NCBI): domain Eukaryota; kingdom Metazoa; phylum Chordata; class Mammalia; order Rodentia; family Muridae; genus Mastomys; species Mastomys coucha. The sequence goes on along the minus strand of NW_022196900.1, from coordinate 84,271,233 downwards.
CATGGTCTAGCTCTAGACCTAAGGTCTAGCCTGAGACAGGGCAGGGCCTGTGCAGTTTGCCTTAAAGACAGCTTTGTTTCTGACTTTGAGCTCCCTAACAATGTCATTCCGGTGTCCACTCCTAGGTGAATAGATGCAGTGATGTATCAGACTCCGGTAGGCACAGCATGAACTTGAGATTCCTCCTCTTAAGAGAAAGCAAAACTGCTCCTTGGCTTTTGTTAACTGCAGTCAAAATGGAAAGCAGGAGGTTGCGGATTAGTCTATTAAATATTTAGATCAGTGATTTGCTACCCTCCACGGATATCAAGAATCACCTAGGGTGGGCAGACTTGAAAACAATGAAGTCTGAGTCCCACCCCTAGAGACTATGATTTAATTGGTCTGAACTGTGAGCTGACCATTGGGAGTGCTGAACGTTCCCCCAGATGATTCTAATAGCAAAACGTGACTACCGTTAACTAGACTGGTGGTCCTCAAACCTGCGGGTACTGCCAAAATCCCCTGGAGGGCCTATTAAAACTGACTGTAGGGACCCTCCCCTAGAGCTGCTGATTCTGTGTTCAACAGATGTAGGGGGACCCTGGGAGCTGGCAGTCTCAAATGTTTACTGCTGCTGTGGCTACGTCTGCTGCTGCTGCTGGTGCAGGGTACCCACAGTGAGAGCCGTCGGGGGCTGGTGACCCTGTGCTCCCTGTACTTGTGCTACAGTGAAGGGCTCCAGAAGACAGCAGTCAAAGAGGCCCTTTGAGAAGCAGCAGAACAGAGAGAACATTCTCTCACAAGCTTCCCGAGTCACTATGGTGGAGGCTGGTTCGTTTGTTTTGGCTTTTTGAGACAGGATCTCACTTTGTAGCACTGGCTGGCCTTGAACCTACAACTCTCACCTCAGCATCCTGAATGCTGAGAATACAGACATGTGTTACAAAGTCTGGCAAGCTCTCGTGTTTTCCGCCCCCCTTTAGAAGCCCGCAGCTGCTGAAAGCACTTGGTTGGGATCTGAAGTGCTGGTCCTTCATCTTGTGGCCTGGAAACATCAGTCTCTCTCCTTCCATTCCCTCCATTAGTGTGGTTATTTGCCGCAATTTTTCCTGGCCTGCATGAGCTACAAAATGCTGATGCTGTAGCTGTACTCAGTATCTGAAGCTTCCAGGACAGAGATGAGGGATCCTTGGGTCTCTGACTCAGGTGACTAGAAGCCTCGGTGGGTGACTGTGTAGAGGCCGCTCTGGAGTGCACCCAGAAGAGAAGCAACCTGGCATCACTCCAGGTCCAAACATCCAATGGGAAGCCAGATGGCCTTCAGATGCCTGGGCAGCTCTGAGGAGTTGGGTTGTGTGGTAGTGGGGAACTTAGTGGAAATGTGTGTTTGTGTGTTATCTGAACGGCTGGCTCAAACAGCCTGTGGCAGAGCAGGAAAGTAATTTAATCATCTTGGATTTACTGAGGGAAGACACTCCATTCTATACACCTTCTGCTTGGTCAGGCAAAAGTTTCTCAGATTCATCAACAAGAAACTCGACGACGATGGCAGTAGAGGTGGTGGCGGCAGCAGCAGCAGCAGCAGCGGCAGCAGCACCGATAGTAATAATGAGAACAACTCACACACAGCATTGACCCAGGCCAGCCTGATCCAGGCTCAGAATTCCACACTCTCCACATTCTTGAGGCACCAAGGAGGGATTTCCTTACCCCCACTGAATAGTTAAGCAAGCTGAGATGTGAAGTGGGGTGACTTGCTCTGTGTGACCTGGTTCACAGATCCATGTTAGTTCTTAGTGCTTGGGAGTCTGCCTGGGAGGAGGAAGCCTGGTGATGGTTCAGGGTAAGGAGCCCCGGCTGCTTGCAAAGTCTATAGTTAGGTTCTGTGGGCTGAGAGCTCCTTCCTGACCCAGGCAAAATTAGGTCAAGTGTGCTCACTGACTAGCACTCCCTCTTGGGGCCCCTGGCATGGTGATGCCTGGTTTCCTTTAGGCAAGGGAGTGAGTCTCTGTCTTCTGTCTCTATATCCAGGCCTCCCCCAACCCCTGTACTCTTATAAAGGTAAGCCCCTTCCCCCACCACACATCTTTCCTAAAGCAGGCCCTCCTCCCAGCCTCTGAGATGGATACCTCCTCTAAGGAACCTCATGGCTGCCTGGCTGTATTTGCTTCCTCTAGCCCTCCAGCCACTGCGATCACAAACACCCTCTCCCTGCCTCTTCCTTCTTTCTCACCAATCACCATCTCTGTGCCCATGTGACATGGGAGAAAATAAAGACCAGGAAGTTGGTCAAGCCAAAGTCTAGTCCAGCCTTGGCAAGTGTCAGCTGTGAAGTGGTTAACAAGGGTCACCAGCCTCAGACAGACCCCACTTGGAGCCTCTGTTGTCAACCTGTAAACTGGGGGCATTTGTTCTGATCTGCTCCTGTTTCTGGGAGGAAGCAGTAACTGTCTGCTGGGGCTAAGTACACTATCTGGCACAGAGAACGAGCCTCGGTTAAAGGTGATTAGAACCAGTACCGATGCTCTGATGGTTCCCTTCCCCGGCCTCAGTTTCCCAGGAGATGCTTGTTGTTGGAGACCTTTCTAGATCTGACATCCTCTGACTCATGGGTACCACTGACTCATCTCCGTTTCTGCCTCCTCATCCTTGCTCTCCGTGAGACAACATACCGTCCTTCCTTTTGTCCTCGGACCATTGCCCCATCATCTCTGCCCTGGGAGGGACGGGAGAGGGGGAGTGTCAATATTTCAAGCCAGTCAGCCCCCTTTGTGCCACCATCAGATTGCCTCGGATTTCTGAGGCACCAGAAGAGTAGGTAGTGGATATGAATACCCATTACATTGGGGAGGGCTTTTTCTTCTCTCTCTGACTGATGACAGCTAAATTACTGCTAAATATAGGCCCTGCATTTGCATGAATCTGCAGCTTGCCACAGCCAAGCTGGGGGTTTTATTGACAGCTGAGGCACTGGAGGCAGGCAGGCACCTGCTCGTACACCTCTTCCCCAGGAAGCTCAGAGTGGAATCAGGCGAAGCAAGCCCCTCCCTCACCTCCTCTCCGAGCCATGTACTCCTCTCTCCAAGCCCCTATTTCTTTTGGTTCCAATGAAAAGAGGCTTGGGTTTTGTGTTCGAGTCCCCCATCCGGTATGTAGCTCTGTGATCCTGAGGTAGCTACTTCACTGCTTGGGTTGTGTGTTCGAATCCCCCATCTGCTGTGTAGCTGTGTGATCCTGAGGGAGCTACTTCACTGCTTGTTCATCCTTCTCCAGCCACAGTTTCCTCAATGGTTTGCTGGGGGCATAGAACACGGAATGGCTGATCTTATCTTCTAGAGGCAGAAGTTCTGGCTTGTGCTGTTCCAAGGTTCTGACTTGTCATGCCAACGTGTTGAAGGGTTTGCTCTTGGGTTATTGGTTCCAAACCCTGAATGGGAGGATCACATGCCGATCAAACTCAAGATGAGAGAAATGAGGCAGCTTTCTTTGTTACCTAACCCCTCCTTTTCCAAGAAGCCTGAGCTTGCACAGATGTAAGGATGAGGTGTCCCCTTTATGGCTCCCACCAGAATAGATAACACGGATAACAGTGTTTATTGAGTATTTACAACACTGCAGGCATCTATCTCTCTGTCTGACTTCACATGGGTTAACTTAATACCCTCAAGGAGCCCATGAAATAGGTCCTAACTCTAAGCTGCAGACAGCTTAAACACTTGCCTAAGGCTATGAAGGGTAACTCTCAGAGCCGAGATTGGAACCTAGTTGCCTGGGCTCAGCAGTGGCTAGGATTAATGTTATGTTCATGTGTTCAGGCTTATACCATGGCAGGGTGAACGATGAGAATCTGAAGTGCAGACCGGACCCCATGAAGCGCACAAGACACACCAGCAACAGAAGCAAAGCTGGAATACTGTAAGGAAGGAGGGGGAGGTGTGGTGGGAAATAAACCAGGGGGGTCTTCTCCACTCCCTCAACAGGTACTGGGGATGAAGACAGGATGTACCCAACTCAGGCTGCCTGACAAATATGACGGGGACTCGGTGTCTTACACAGCTTACGCTCATTTCCTACCATTCTAGAGGCTGGGATATGTACAGTTAAGGCACCGAGAAGGTAGGCTTCAATTGGAGTCCTGCTGTCTTGGCCTGGAGAAGACACCATAGCACCATGTGCTCACATGACCTCATTCCTTTGTATGCAGAGAGAGGGGTGGAGGGAGAAAAAGAGGAGGGTCTCTACAAAGACTCTAATCCCCACACCAGGGCCCAACCCTTATGACCTCATTAACCCCAATTAGCCTCCAACGGCTTCATCTTTAAATACCTTACTTCAGGCGTTAGGGCATCAATTTATGAACCAGGGTTGGATTCACAGCCGCTGCTAAGTGCCTCTTTTCAAAGCAGGTGTCCAGTAAATGAGCTTGCTTCTCTCTTCCTCCTCCTCTAATCATTGGTTGAATTATTTATTTTTGACCCAAAATAGGAGGCTAAACTCAAGACACCGTAGTCTACTCTGGGCGACAAGACAAGAAGCAGTCAAGTCACGACTCATGGTAACATTTAGTCAAGGGCCAAGAGCCCGGGCTCATTCGGGGCTGTGCCAGATGGAACAGAAGGTCCAACTTCTCCTGTCAATCATGGCGGCCAATCTGCTGAACTTCCAGGCCTTTCCTAGGCTGAGCTGCAGCACTGCAGATCACAGTTAACTTGGGGACAGGTTTTTGGACCTCCAGAGCTAGACCATTTAAGGATAGAAAAGTCTCAGCTGGCAGAACCAGTTTTGGAGAGAGATGATTTTCTGGGCTTGGGGAAAGCTGGACTAAATGTGGATGAGGATCTGGCTTAAAGACTGTGACATCATCAGTAGATATTTAGGGAGAGATTCTAGCAAGGGGAGATAGCACTCATGGGAGGGGAGCCAGCATGCATAGATCAGGTTGGGCCTGTCCGAGTCCAGGGTGTCAGCTGGCAGAGTGGTGGGTGAGCTGGTATTCCAGTGAGGGCTGGGCAAGAACGTTCCTGAAGCAGGAACGCTGGTGTTAAAAATCAGAGGCTTAGAAGGACCCGTTGCCATGTGGAAGGGGCCAGAGCAAGGGTGGAAATGTGTTCCAGCTGCCTGGGGCTCACGCTGCCCAGCGAGAGAAGGAGCAAGCTAGCCAGCAAGAGAGCCAACAAGAGCTGAGTCTATGTCCCTGCCAAGAGCGTGGTTGTTGTGGTTACGGAAATGCCATGTGAAAGGACATAAAACAAGATGTCCCTGTGGTGTGACTAGAGGTGCCAATTCAGTGCAAATGACAAGGGGGCGGATTGACACAATGACCTGGCTCTCAGAGCCCTGTTTGAATTCTAGACCTACACGACTGTGATCTTGGACAGTGATGAGAACCCTCCATATGTCTGTTTCCTCCTCACCTGGTTATAAAGACCATCGAGGGTTACAAACCTTTAGATGCAAAGTACCCATGGTGGCCACACGGAGGGAGGGCGCTGCACAGCTGCTACTTCCAGATGGAAGCATTCCCTTGTGGGAGGAGGGGGAGGCTCCTGAAATTCTCAAGAAAGTCATGGGACTCCTGAGGTCCCTCCTCAAGCAGTAGACAATTTCTGGGCAAGAGGAGGCTTTTCCTCAAGTGGTGTAGGTGACCCTAAGAATGCAGTTTTCACAGGCTGTAACATATGCTGGGATGGGCTTCACACTACTGCATCTCTCCCCAAGAGTTCTCCCTGTGTCTGTAAGTATCCCCAATAAAGTGATTGGTTCACTAACCTGGACTTAGATACAATTGGTTTTGGGGGTGGTGTTAGGTCCTCTTCTGGCTGAGTGATCATTTCTATGAATCTCTCCAGAAGTCACTCCACAGAGGGAGACCTCAGGCTCTTCTGTGGTTTTGCATCTCTAGAACAAGAGCTGGGCAAATGACTTCTGTCCTACTGGAGCCTCCTGACATCAGCAGCAACTCCCAGCTTGGGGGTGACCATGACCTAGGGAGCATCCTCTGAATAGAGGATGACTTGATGGCCAGCTGCAGAGGCAGGTCCTCTAAACCTCCAAACTTCTCTTAGTCTCTAAAGCCATGGAAGACCAAGCCCATTTTCTTTCCAGATTTAACCAAAGGAGGAGTGTTGGAGCCTCTGATCCTACCACAGCCTCAGACCATTTAACTGATACCCAGGCTTGGCTTCTCGAGTCATTTCTGAGGGTTCCTGAAAGTGCTCAAATTCTAGCTCTGGGGTTGCTCCTGGACTTTGGCTAGCCATAGCACAACCCCCTAGAGCCCAAGAGAAGAAATTCAGTCCTGACAACCCCAGTGGGCTTGCAGTATGCTGGCTGTTCTTTGCAGAGATTATTTGGAGAGCCTTGAGTTTGATGGAATCACTGTCACTGCCCACCTCTCTAAGCCTTCCTCTGTGTCACTTTATCATACCCACCCACTCGCCCATCTAATCCCCCCAAGGGCTTTCTGCTTCCTGTCTGTGTCCTAAGAGAGACCACCTGCCTCTGATTTTCTCCCACTGGCCATTTTTCATCTCACCCTGATTTTTCTCTGCCAATTCTGCCTCCTGGACCCTGAGCGGATGGAGCCGCTCTGTCCATACCCCCTTAGGACTTGGATTCACTAATCATGGTTGGCTTCCCTTGACTCTAGCAGCTTCCATCTTCTGTGTGGCTGCATGACGGTGTTATCTCCTCAGTATGGCTGACCCCTAGCCAGCCTCTGCTCAGTTGTGTGAGTGTGGGGGCTGGGCAGTTGGATGCATGCAATGTAAACATCAGACTTGATTGTGAGACACTGCATTGTGTAAGCGCATGCTCAAAGCTTTCCTCAAGTGGTCTATGACCCGCCAAAATGTCACAGCCCAGTGGTCGAGTCTTCTCTTGGAGACTGGAGAGATGGCCCAGTGGTTAGGAGCACTTGTTTCTCTTTCCGAGGAATGGAGTTCAGTTCTAAGCATCCATGTTAGGTGACTTACAACCACCTGTAATTGTAGTTCCAGGAGAATCTCAGGTTCTCTTCTGGCCTCTGAGTATACCTACATGCACTTGTGCAAGGCCTCACACTTGCACAAGTAAATCTTTAATAGTTTGTTGTTGTTACAGAGCTAAGGATTGAACTCTGGGCTTCACACACTAAGCAAATGATGCACAACTGACAACTGACTGGGCTGCCTCTCCACCCCCGAGAGTGCCTCTCAATATGCAGCTGTATCTACACCTTTAAGGTCAAAGGCAGGATGATGTTCTTCATCACTGTGCCAATTGAATTATTCCTGTCCCAGCACCTGACACAAGGTTGGTTCTCATTCAGTGCGAAGCCAGGTGTGGTGGTGTTGTGGTAAATATCCAATCCAAAAAAAAAGCCCAGTTAAAGAAATCACAACTCAATTAACTGGAATACAAGCTATATGCCTAGAATTGGCAGATCTACCACTACATTACTCTATTCCCATCTATGAGATTCCATATAACTTACGGTTTCTCCAAGTCACGTGCTTCCACTCCATTCTCCTTCCAGTTCCTCCTCCGTCATCCTCTCTCCTCCCCTCTCCCTTCTCCCCCAAACTTTTCAGCTCCACCTTCCCTCCTACTGTCCAATCACCAGCTCTAGTCTTTATTTGAAAAGGTAGGGAGAAGGTTCACAAGACACCTTGTCTGCACATTCACTCTGTACTGGCTGGTTTTGTGTGTCAACTTGACACAGGCTGCAGTTATCACAGAGAAGGGAGCTTCAGTTGGGGAAATGCTTCCATGAGACCCAATTGTGGGGCATTTTCTCAATTAGTGATCCAGGGGGTTAGGGCACCTTGTGGGTGGTGCCATCCCTGGGCTGGAAGTCTTGGGTTCTATAAGAGAGCAGGCTGAGCAAGCCAGGAGAAGCAAGCCAGTAAGAAACATCCCTCCATGGCTCTGCATCAGCTCCTGCTTCCTGACTTGCTTGAGTTCCAGTCCTGACTTCCTCTGGTGATCAACAGCTATGTGGAAGTGTAAGCTGAATAAACCCTTTCCTCCCCAACTTGCTTCTTGGTCATGATGTTTGTGCAGGAATAGAAACCCTGACTAAAACAAACTCCTTGTCTTCAACCCCTCCCAGGAGTGCAGAATTAGCATTAAAATACAAGACTAGGGCTATCCACAAAAGTGGTTCATATACTTGGAAGGCTAAGGCAGGAAGATGACAAATATGAGGCTGGCCTGGACTACATAGCAAGCCTGCCTCAAAAGCAAAGGCTAAAACAAAACAAAGCAAAACACTATAGGTTGAATACATTGTCTGTGAACGGTAGCACAAACTATCTGGTGGGGAAGACATGTTCAGCAGTAAAAGATTCCTAACAAAGAAGACAATTCATGTGCTGGTTCCTTGTGCAGAGTGAATTCAGGGCCCTTTCCATCTCTTCCCTCTGGCTTGGATTTGGGTCTGGGAAACTGCACAGAATTCACTCTACCTTTGGGGCCCTGTTCTAGTTTCATTTCTGTTGCTATGATAAAAACAACCAGACCAAGGCAACATATGGGAGGGAACAGTTTATTTGGATTGCAATTCCTGGTTATAATCCATTATTAATGGGAAGTTCAAGGCAGGCCTGACGGCTCATCCACACAGCATGACCTCATACCAAGGAACTCACTGTACAGTTTCAGGAACCATGGAGGAGGATGCTTGCTGGCTGGCAGAAGGTTCATACTCTGCTAGCTTTTTATAGTTCAGGACCTCCTGCCTAGGGAATGGTGCTGCCCACAATGGGCTGCACCCATGATGCAGCCCATCCAATGATGCTTCCAGCAAATCTATCCAAAGAGTCTGTTGCTGCTGGGTTAGAGTCATCTGCTGGGATTGACCCCTCTGGGTTCACACTTCAGCTCTTCTGCTTCCTCAACGCCACTCTCCTTCTCCTACATTTGACTCAGTTTCTTTACAAGCAAACGGCAGCTACTACAAACTTTACTAGCAAATGGGCTCTCTTACATCAATTAACAATCAGGTATGACCACAGATCAACCTGATCTAGGCGATTTCTCAATTGAGACTTTTTCCAGATAATTCTAGGCTGTGTGAAATTGGCAGTTAAAGCTAACCAGGACAGGCCCTTTAAGGCCCCACATCAGTGGTATAGACTTCACCTCTTCCTATCTGCCAATGTCAGCAGTGTTTGTTGCACCTGGCCAGGACTCTCTCAAGATAAGTCACTGAGAGAAAGGTGTCATCCCATCTGCAGACACATCAACCTGTTACAGGTCTCTCTCCCAACAATGACCCATAACTCTCTTGAGAGAACAAAGGAAATAAAAACAGGGGCGATCTTTAGTGCTTAGAGAAACTGATTGCCTTAACATGTGCCCCAGTAAACTGATGCCCAGAGAGAGCTGCTGCACACCCTGAACCTAGAGTTAGCTCCCAGCTCCCCTCATCCCCCATACAAGTGCTCCTCTTGCTGTCCTCTTCATCTCTCAGCATGACAGGCAGGAACAACTGGAGTCCTGTGCCCCCTGATGCCCTGATGCCCACAAATATCTTCCCCTTCTTTTATATATCCCAGCAGCTTGGACTACTTTCTGCTTGGCTGAGGCATAGGGTCTCCTGAAGATTAACCTTTAACCTCCCACACATGTGTTCTGTTCTGGCAATGTGTCAAACCTCCCAGCTTCTCATACAGTTAAGGCCATATTTACCATGTGGCCTCTGGCACCAAACCAGGGTTCAAATCCTATATCTGCCACTGCCCAGCTGTGTGCTGAAGGGCAAATCACTTGTCTGTGTCATGTCTCTATTTCAAATGTAGATGAGTCTGTTGTGTTTGACATCAGGTGAAGCAGTTAGCTCAGTGGTAGGTAACTGCTAGCTATGATCTTGTGACTCTATCCCACCTGCCTTTATTTAAACCACCTTATCTGAGCCAATAGCTGTCCCTATGAGGACATGGATGCAGGTTTCTATCTGTGCACAAGGAATGGTCCCTGGGCATTAGTAAAGAGGGTAACTGTCGTGGTATCCAATGATGCTTCCAGCAAATCTATCCAAAGAGTCTGTTGCTGCTGGGTTAGAGTCATCTGCTGGGATTGACCCCTCTGGGTTCACACTTCAGCTCTTCTGCTTCCTCAACGCCACTCTCCTTCTCCTACATTTGACTCAGTTTCTTTACTAAATGGCAGCTACCACAGCCACCAAGCCCTGTGTGAGAATTCCATAACGGATGTGAAGCACGGCGCTTGGCTCTCACTATGTCACTGTTAGTGGCGATGTTAGCTGATATTTATTGAGTACTGAGTGCGTGCCAGGCACTGATTTAAGTGGTTTTAGATATATTAATTCATTTAATCTTCACAGCCACCCTACAAAATAGACACAAGTTTCCCTCTGCTACAGTTGCAAAAAGCTAAAGCCTGGAGAAGTTCAAGGAGACTTGCTGGTGAGTCAGATTGGCAGCTGGAGGCTGCTGCACTTACCACACGCCACCCCGGGGGTGTTGCATGCTGTAGGCTGTAGTAGTGGCTGCAGAAGTTCTCGGGTTGTGTTGGAGTTTGTGATGTATCTCAACAAGGCACGAGACCATCTGGAGCCATCTTTTCCCAAAGAGTCTAGGCCAGCATTTGGGATACAGATTCAGCATGTGTAGGAAGGAAGAGGGAAAGAAAATGACCCCTTACAGTGATGGACTGCTAAATGTACCATGCCGTAGCTATTGACCACAATCCCAGGCTTGGACGGCTAGGGGCACAGATGTTGGCACTATCTCCTAGGAGTATTTGGCAGAAGGAATCTGCTGTTGCATGTTACAGTGGCCTAAACTGTTGTTAGGAGGAAAGGAATGGGACGTGCAGGGGCCACAATGAGTTCTTGGGTGCTATGGCACAGCCTGGACTCTACGGTCAGGCTTCTGACCCATACAGCATACACAAAGCTCCCTGAGCTTGCCAGAATTATGTGGGCTTGTCTTGATCTTCAATCCATCAGCATTCACAAACAATCACACATCTCCTGGCCTCTCCTGAAATAAAGTCCATCCATCTTTTTAGCCCTCAGCTTTCTGGGATCTTTGCCAACTGAGTTCTCTACGCTGACTGCTGAACTCGCTCTGAGAAGCCCAGAAACCAACCAGACCACTGTGTACTTGTCCCAGTCAGACCTGTGACAATGAAGCAGCCTCTGCTTCTGTTATTATTCTAACTCCTACCAAGTTGTTAGGGATCCAGCACATGGTAGGTGTCAAGATAACCACAGAGCCTTCCACACAGGAGTTGTCAAGGTTTCATCATACTAAGCACATAGCATAAGTCAAGACTGCCTCATGTGCAACATACAGAAGGAACTTAGTACACACATTGCATATTTGTAGGGTAGAAATCTTGTAGAAGATACCGAACAGGTCAGAAAATAGAAAGTAACATAATTTGTAAATCAGTAACAGGTAGTTCACGGCAAAGTGATGTCAGCAGCAACAGCAGGAAGTGAGCCAAAAATAGGATCACTATTCAAGGGAGGTACTCAACCCTCCAGCCCTGGCTTTTTGTAACCACTGTTCACAGGCCCAGTAGAGATCCACAGCAAGCAGCAGTGCCCAGGACTCAAGTCTTCCCTGACTAGTCAAGGAGCACTCTGTGCTTGAGATGGACAGCTCTTGCTCTGCTAGGGAGAGGTGCTGAAGGCTCTTGGGGGCCAGCTTAGGACTCCAGTGAGCATGCAGAGAATTCCTGAGAGCAGAACCATAGGCCAGCAAGCCAGTCCTCTCTACGTACATCCCCAGGAGGTATGACCCAGTCCTACGAGGTAGCATGAGAGCTGTAAACAGATGCTAGGTCTCTGGAGCCAATATCAGGGTGAAGTCCATCTTAGGATTGTGTTTCTGGCCACCTGACTGTAAGATTTCATGCAGTTGTAGCTACCCAGACAGAAGAGATCACCAATACCACTGTCTTTGCTGGGTACCTTGTTGACCAAGCTAATTTTTATATGACAACTCCAAGCAAGAGCCTAGTTCTATGGTTAGGACTACTAGGTCTGGTACCCAGGAAGAACCTTATATTATAGGGTCTTCTCAACTTAGGAGTTTGGCTAGAAATAATCTGCATGTGATGGAGAGGGATCCTCATGACTGTAAAACTTTTGTTTAGACAGCTCTGTTTCTGGAAATAGTCTATACACATATACTCTTGTTTTGTATCAATAATGGAATGCTGATTATCCTGCTCTTTTAACAAAAAAAAAAGCATATCAACATATCGTGGATGCATCTATACCAGCTGTCATCTTTTTTCATGGCTTCCTAATTTTCCACTGCATGGTAGTCTGTAATTTATCTAACTAGTTCCCCGTTGATTGACATTTAAATTATTTCTTGTCTTTTACTATTACCACCAATCATGTAATCTTGCATGTCTTTGACACATGCCATGGGCATATCTGAAAGCTAGGTTCCCAGAAGATAGATTGCTATATTAAAACATATATACTGATTTAATACTGCACTGAGGGAGAAGGGGGTGTGATCATTTATGGAAGGTCTGGTAGAAACATATGAAAAATGTGGTGGATGTCTAGGTGTCTGAGAATGGAAGGGTGCTCAAGCACTGTCCTGGAGATCCACTCCTACGGTCTTGAGGAAACCAGAGGGGACTTAGAGGCACTGTCACTTTCACTGTGGTAGACACACAGGTGCCATGCTCTGAGGCTCTCCAGAGTTGGATGCATGAATCTCGGGTAGTGTCTAAGAATAGGTAGACTTGGAATCTTTGAGGACTGGCCAGGAAGAATATATCACTGAGGCATTGTCAGTAGACCCCTTCCCCAGCTCCACCACATCATATCCCTAGACCACTGTCTTGTGGCTCCATGGTGGAGAGAATTGGGTCCATGGTGACTCCCTCCTTTGGACTGAGGTCACAGGGTTCAGAGAACTCATGTCATAGGGAATCATTTGTGTCAACAGCCAATCGGCACAGTTTCCATAGTGACACACTCCTATCAGTGCAAAGCACCTTAACAATGATCATGTATCCCATTTCTATAACAACTAATTCCTACTTGTGCAGTGCAAACTTTGTGGCCCATGTTCAGCCCACATTTTGCTACGGGTTACTTTCTTGATTCTCTTTCTGGAGGAAACCAGGCCACACAATGGGCCCTGGAGCTCCACTGGCTTCTTAGTCTTTCCTCTTAATGAGAGTTGGACAGAAAACTCTGGGCAGAACCATCCATCCACATTTGCTATATCACTATGGTGGGGGTAGTGCAAGAAACAGGTGGTAGATGAACAAGTGCTACACTTTTGGCTGACATAGTTTGGAAGGGATTCTGCAGAGCTGGGTGTATAAATCTCAGGAGGTGGAAAAGGACAGGTAGACTTGAGATCTTTAAGGACTGGCCAGGGAAAATGTACCATTAAGGCATAAATGTTATCCCTGGACAATCTGGCCCCTTCTATCCATTTTGAGAGATGTTGCCAAATTCCTCACCTCAAAACCTGTACCAGCTTGTATAGGCTTAGATTTTAACAACCTATTTTAGTAAGTGTTCTTAAGCACTTTACCCTCCCTTCTATCTCCACCTCCCACCAGAGATAGTGGAGAAGAAAGGTTAATAGGGCAAAAGGGGATATGGACTTGTGTAGAAATAGATCTTTGAGGTGATTTCAGCGTTGTCAGGATAGCAGCAGTTCAGTTCAGATGAATCAGCAGCAGTAGCTTGATCCATTTGCAAACACCACTCATGAACCACAGTTCCATCCAGAAGAAACTGTGAGGCTCTGCTGATTAACCCTCAGTCTGTAGAAGTGTCAAGAAGCCACCGAAACACCACCAGTTCTTTGGTGTGTCTCTCTTTATGAAGTCAGGACAAATGATGATCATTGAAGAAGGTAAGGTGAACCAATGTCACAGTGTCATTAGTGAAGACCAGCATCAGCAAAGCCCAATGAGGACCAACCAAGAGAGGTGAAGCAAAAAAATGCCCTACAGCTTTGTCCACTGTCTATTGGGTTATATTTATACCCTTTCCAAACATCACATGTTCTCTCAAGCTTCTGAATTAACAAAACATCACATGCCCTTTTCCCAGACAGTTTCCAGAAAAACATCACACAACACAACTGAGTCTCCAAAGAAACCAGAAATTTCCACTTCAAGCCTGAGTCCATCTAGAAGAGCTGATATTCCTGCCCTGTGCAGCCCTTGGGCCATAGAAAATCTCTGAATTCTTAGAGGGAGAGTGAAGGAGCTTGTCATAGGATGGACAGAGCATTTGGAAGCTTTGGGGCAGCAGATATTCTTTAGTAGGGTGTGTTTAGCCCAACAGTTCATCTGAAAAAACTAAGCTGCTTTTTGTCTCCTTCCTTTCATTTGATTATAAAAATGGCTTAAATATTAAAAATTAGTAATAGCCATCTGCTCATCTTTCTGTGAGTTGTGATTTTTTTTTTTTGCTCTGCCCATGCTTTTTCTATTGGTTCATTTGTCTTTTTCTTATTGATTTGCAAAATGCTTTTGACATATTAAGCAAAACTGGCCTCAGTCATGTGGGTTGCAGATGTTTTCACCCAGACTGGTTGTTGTCTTTTACATTTATATACAGTACTCTTTAACGTTCAGAAATTTTCTTTCTTTTTTAACTCAAATGAATCAAGTCATTACTTTTCCAACTTGGTATCTTTGTCATGCTTAGAAAAGCTGTCTTCACACCACAGTCATTTAAAAAAAAATTCTCCCATGTTTTATTTCCAGTACTTCTTTCTACGGCTTTATTTTTTATGACAAAAATCCCTGCTCCATCTGGAATTTGCTTTGCTGTATGTCTTAGCCACAGTTCCTACTGATTTAACAAACACCATGACCAAGAGCTACTTGAGGAGGAAAGGGTGTATTTCAACTTACAATGGTAGCCCATAGTGAAGAGAAGTCAAGTTGAGAACTCAAAGCAGGAGTTGGAGCAGAGGACACGGAGGAGCTCTGCTTACTGCCCTGCTCAGTCTGCTTTCTCAAACACCCCAGAACCACATGCCCAGCAGTGACCCTGCCCAAAGTGGGCAGGGAGGGGCGGGTGGGGCCAGGCGGGGGCTGGGGCGGGGCCTTCCTCATCAATCGTTAATTAACTGATATCCTACAGACTCATCTATAGGCAGTCTGACGGAGACATTATATCATTTGAGGCTCCTTTCTCAGATAATTCTAGCTTGTGCTGTGTTGGTTACCAGGCTAGAGTGAGAAATGAAGACAAAAAGCAGCTTAGCTTTTTCAGAAGATGAGCTGCTGATCTCCGTGCACCCGACTGAAGCATCTCTGCTGCCAGATCCTTTCAGACGCTCTTCATCCTACACTAAGCTCCTGTGTTCTCCTTTTTCTGTCAGGATTCTATTTTCCTTCTCTTTCCCCCTCTGAGCCTGGATCTGCCCCTGTAGCCCAGGTTAGCCTCCAGCTTGTGGCAAGCTTCCCAGTGCTCCCTTCTATGTGCTGAGATTACAGGCGTGCAGTGCACCACCTGCCCAGTCAGGATTCTGTTCTCTTTTTAATGCAACTGACTTTCTTTGAGTATAGATTATTATGTTTCAGTATCTGAAAAAGCTTGATATTTTTCTATTTTTTCTTTTTATGTTTAAAAAATATATATTTTAAGAATAAGTCATATGTGTATATATTAATACATTGACACACAGACTCACATAGACACACAGACCCATACATACCACACACACACATTATATCCATGTCCCATGTCCCAATTCCCCCTCTAACTCTTCCCTGGATAATCCCCTTTTAATTTTCAATTTCAGAAGCCTTTTAGCTAATATCACAAATATCACATTCTTCTTTTCATGTTGACTTTTAGTCTCTGGTCTGGGTCTCCTCAGCCATACGTCCTGAATGTGTGTCATGGAGAATATATCAACCCATAAGCATCTCTCTTTCCCAGGTGGGACAACAGCCTCTTTGGGCTCACAAGTCCTCAAGTTAGAAAATATTACAGTCAACTGAACTCCTTGTCAGGGGTCCCCAGACTGGATATTCTCAGGTGCTATAATGAAAAGGGTTAAATGACTCACTATGTTTAGAAAGCTTGACTAGAAAACAGTTAAGCAATTTTCCTTGGTGATGGCTTGACAGATCTTGATGAATATCTGCTTGCCCAGCACCAAGTGTCCTGTGTGACAGCAAGAACACAGAGGCAAGCATTGGGCAGGACCCCAGTCCTGCTGGGGATGACAGGGAACAGCTTGCCCTTGCTTCTTCAGGCTGTTGGCTCCAGCCTGTCTCATTTCAACTCTGCCTCAGTCTCTCCATGGCTCCTCCTCTCCTTCCATGTTGTACCCTTTTCTGTCTCTTACTACATATGTGTAGGGTCCACTTGATAGTTTTGAATGAGCTCATTTCAAAATCTTTAACTCAACTCCATCCATGGAGACCCTTCCTCCAAATGGCATCGTGTTGTCCTTTCACCCAGTTTCCAAGAAGAATTTATTATTATTATTATTATTATTATTATTATTATTATTATTATTATTACCACTACTACTACCACCACTACTATTATTATTATAAGCAAGGATCTGGAAGTGGAGGACACACTCCTCTTTTGTGGAGCCTCTTCCTTCAGAGTTCTGGGTCCTTCCCTAGAGTTGCTTACTGTCATTCCTCCAGAAGAGTCCTAGCCAGCTATTCCTTTCCATTCACGATCTTCTCCAACCTGGATCTATCCCTTTCCAGCCATTAGCACAGATGCTTATGGGAGCCAAGAGTGGAAGAGACATGGTCCCTTTCAGTCCCCCTTCTTCCTCTGGCAGCTCCCAGGAGACTCCTGTCTTCAAAAATTACCTCCATGGTCTTCTTTATGCCTCTGGTTTTTTTATCCAAAAACAGAAGATCTCTTCTCTTTCCTGGTTCTCCTTGTTGAGACGCCTGTCAAAACGGTGTTGAGGGGGTGCTGTTGGAAAGAGGGAGGGAGAATAAAAATGGGCAAATGAGGAGTCAACACAGAGACCCCTATATCTTTGGGTTCGTTGCTTTGTCCTGTGCTTTGACTTCCTGTGCCTCCAGATCCCTGGGTCCCTCTGGGTCCCTCTGGGTCCCTCTGGGTCCCTCTGGGTCCCTCTGGGTCCCTCTGGGTCCCTCTGGGTCGACTGCTCCTTCATCTCTGATATTCAGACCCTTCCTTGAGCCTCTTCCCCCACTTCCCTATAATGACAAACCAGTGGTAATTGCTTAAGCACAGCTGCACAATTCTCTGACTGTTGAGAGAGAACTTAATGTCCAGAGAAGTCCCCAAAGAACCACAGGCTGCCTGAATTTTGTAAAGGTGAGTGGGGTGGATGAATTTCATATGCAGAAAGCCTTTCTGGCATTAAAGTTTCATGGGAAAACTGAACCCTTGGATTCATATTTCTGGTCAAAGCTTATCTTCTTTCATTCAGCACACATTTATTGAACTTTTATAATGTACAAGACCACAGTCTAGGGGCCATAGGGGGAAAAGAGAGACTAATTAATCAGTCTCAGACCTTTCCTGAGGCTCCCTCCAACCTCACATGCATCCAGCTAGGAACCAATAAGGTTGTCTGAGATGAAACTATACCCAGGCGGGCACTGTTTCCTCCCTCTCTACCCTCAACCTCCTTCCACCACTCATTTAGTAAGAGTTTGTTGAATGTCTACATGAGCTGGGTTCTGTGAAGGGCACCAGAAGCCCTGGGCTAAGTACAGAATGACACAGCTGTTGAAAAGAGGAACATGGGATGGTCCCAAGGCAGAGATAATTCTTAAGCTGGGTCCTGCAGGGCAAGGATAATTTAGGTGGAATATTATGCATACACATGTGAAATACAAGTGGGGTCAAGACTCCCATCAGGTTTTCTTTTCTCTTTAGAATTTTTGAGCATCCCAAGGCAAGGTCAAGTCAAGCTCTCTTAAGAAACTCATCTTCACAATCTTTTCTCTCCTGGGCCATCTTTTCTCCCTGTTTCAATGCTGACCCAGTATCAACCTCATGTTTCTAATTTTTCTAAGAGTCCATTTCCTATGACTATAACAGATTACTTGATACCAGGAACCTCATAAGAAAAGAGGGTTATGTAGCTCAGAGTTTTGGAGGCTGGAAGCCCTATCATCAGGCTGCCTCATACACTCAGCCCCCTGTAAGTCCCCCTGCCTACCCAATGCATCACAACTGGACAGAGAGACAGAAAGGGAAATGAACTTCCCAGGAGAGCAAGAATGTACCACATACCAGAAGGCACAACATTAATCCTGTGGTAGGGATGCCTCCCTGAACTAAACAATTTTCACTAGACCCCACCCCAATTGAGCACGGCCCTTGTGGGGAGCAAGCTTCCAGCTTCTGGGCCTTCAGGGGACAAACTACATCTTACCTGAAGGAATGACCAACACAAACATTGCCAGTCTTGTCATCGGGTAGCTTGCTCTCCCACCTTGAAGATCTAAAGAGAAGGTATCTCACAAATCCTATCAGCCCCTCCATCATTGCTAGAGTCTCAGGCAAGTGAAAGCCTCTCTGGAGTGTATCTTCAGCTGATAGGATCAGAAGCCACAGCAGGATAGATAGGGTATCTGTCTGTGTGGCTCATTGTTACAGTCCTGAGACCTAGAACTGAGTCGAGAACAATGCTTGGCACAAGGAATGGCCCCTAGAAATACTTCTTTTATTGAATGAATTATTTTATACTCCAGACCCCTAAAATAACTTGATGTAGACAGAAGGGTGGGTGCCGGACACAGGCAGAATGGCAGCCACAGCTGTCACCCTGGGCTTCAGACTTATCTTCTCATGATTTTACTCTCATAGGCCAGAGTGTTCCTGTGTGTCTGGGTACATGTGTGTTTATGCATATATGGTATATGTGTGGGTTGAACATGCATGTGTGTGGAGGCCCGAGGGCAATCTGAGATGTTATTTCTCAGGAGAGACATCCACCTTATTTTTGAGACAGGGTGTCTCATCTCCCTGGCATTTCCCTATTAGTCTAGTCTGGCTAGTCAGTGAGACCCAGGAATCCTCCTGACTCCCTGTCCACAGCGATGGGATTATATTGCACATGATTGTGCCCATTTATTCTTTTAAAGTGTCTGGACAAGGCAAACTTTACTTGATCAAGAGGATGCACTAGGAGGAATGGACACAAAGACACATGATTTTTATTCTGACTCAGATGGTGACTGTGACTTCCCCCACTGACTGGGGTCTGACCTCTGACCTCACAGTCACATTTGATTGGCTAGTCTGAAAAGAATTGGCCACTGGAAACAAAGAATGAAGGGGAAAGAGGTCTTTCTTCCAGGCTTTCAAATTCCTAAAATGCAGCAGGAGGCCTTTCTGTAAACAAAGCTTTTACTGGATGAGGGAGGATTAAAACATTCATATAAAAACCTTTCAAGATGATCCAGATAAAAAGATTTGAATTCCTTGCCCTAAACACAAGTTTTATACGATTTGAGAAAAAGACTCATATTTAATACTTTTTAAAAAGCTTTCTTCAGGTTGGGCAGTGGGTGATGGTACACACCTTTAATCCCAGCACTCAGGAGGCAGAGATAGGTGTGTTTCTGACTTTGAAGCTAGCCAAGTCTACAGAGCGAGTTCCGGAGCAGCAAAAGCTACATAGAGAAACCCAATCTTGGAAAAACAAAAACAAAAACAAAAAAAAAACAAAACAAGAAGCCTTCTCTTCTTTTAAACTTTCTTTTCTTTACATTCATCATGGCATTGGCTTTCTTCCTGTCCTGTCTTACAATAGGGAGAAAGACCCTGCTCAGTAAAAATTGACTTGTAAGCCTGAGGTAGGCCCCAGTATGGCTGTTACCTCTTCAAAGAGTGGAGGAAGGTTACGAGTAGGGGACAAAAATTGCCCAGACAGTATAGGGTTAAAAGATTCCAAAGAAATGTAACTGATTTTTTTGACTAAAAGTTGGAAATGTCCCTTGGACCCTTGGCAGCTCCATCTTGTCAGAAGCCAAAATGTTTGGGGAGCTCTGATCCCTAATCTGGTTCCTAAGTGGTTCTAGAGTTCCTCTTTAGGGAGGCAAGCTATGAAAGTGGCAATGATGGCCTGAGACCCTTCCCGTCACATGAATAATCAATGACTTGGGTGCAGACCTAACATTCCAACAGGGTCTGGCATCATCTCCTGACCAAGGAACCTCCCCTGTAATTGTGGTTCCATAGGTGTAGGGTGGTTCTTGTGTGTAGGGTGGTCCCTGGGAGTAGGATGGTTTCATGAGTGTAGGGTGGGTCCATGGGTGTAGGGAGCTCCATGGGTATAGGGTGGGTCCATGGGTATAGGGTGGGTCCATGGGTATAGGATGGGTTCATGAGTGTAGGATGGGTCCATGGCTGTAGGATTGGTCCATGGGTGTAGGATGGGTCCATGAGTGTAAGGTGAGTCCATGGGTGTAGGGTGGTCCATGGGTTTAGGGTGGTCCATGAGCATAGGGTGGTCCATAGGTGTAGGGTGGTCCATAGGTGTAGGGTGGTTCATGTGTGTAGGGTGGTCCCTAGGTGTAGGATGGTTTCATGAGTGTAGGGTGGGTCCATGGGTGTAGGGAGTTCCATGGGTATAGGGTGGGTCCATGAGTATAGGGTGGGTCCATGGGTGTAGAATGGGTTCATGAGTGTAGGGTGGGTCCATGGGTGTAAGGAGCTCCATGGGTATAGGGTGGGTCCATGGGTATAGGGTGGGTCCATGGATATAGGATGGGTTCATGAGTGTAGGATGGGTCCATGGGTGTAGGATGGGTCCATGAGTGTAAGGTGGGTCCATGGGTGTAGGGTGGTCCATGGGTTTAGGGTAGTCCATGGAATAGTTCTGTGGTGGCAGTCTTTTTAGGGACAGCTGGAGTGCCGATCATGTTATTTCTCTGTTGCCCAATTTTATAAAAATAAATCAAACAAGCAAGCAAAAACCAAACCAAACAAACAAACAAACAAGCAAAAAACAGCATTGAGTAAAGGCACATGTGTAAAGTCACATGCTCCTGTAGGGCTGAGATGGGATCTGAGTGCTCATTTGATGACTTGGAGCCTAAACCTGCAGGGTCCCTCTGTTATTCAAAGTGCATCTTGGAGCTAGCCCTATCAGTATCCCCGGGAGACCTTATAACATACAGAACTCCAAGCTCTGCCCCAGATAGACTCAGAATCTGCATTTTGGCAAGGTTTTTCAGGTCATTTATGCACCTGTTGCCATGGTGTTATTCATGGTTTACATGCTAATCTATTAACTTCTACTCTTCCTAAAGTTGGGTCTCCTCTTTGTCCACATAGTCTGTCCCGAGGTTCAGGCAACATGGGATTCTAGAAAGGATGTTAGATGTTTAGTGGTACTGCCTTGGCTCTGGGATGTTGGACAAACTCGTTAGTCCTATAAATATAGACCTTCTAAACTAAGGGTTAAAAAGTGAACGATCTAGTCCTCATGTGCGGCTCAAATGATATGATAGATTTGAAAGTGCCTTGTCAATTGTGAAATTCTATCACAATGCAAGGAATTGCTGTTCCCACATAGTGCAATATGGCCCCTGACAGAACCCCACTCATCTCTAGAATGTTACTTCAACAAATTAAAAGTGGGGGCAGGGAGAATGGTCTGGGGTCAGTAGACTCCAGTTAGCAGATGGGAAGAGATGCCGGGGGACATCAAATTATTACCCTTGGGTTGCAAACAGGGATTTCTTTGGTTTGAGGGTTACAAAGAGGAAAGAAAGTCTGGGTTAGGTGGGATGTTTGCAAGGATGATGATATTGTAGCCACGCACTGGGAGGGCATGAGTGGAGATGATTCCTGTGGACAAGTTGTGACATCTCAGAGGGGCTGGGGAAGTTGTTTCCTCCCAGACCCAGCAGTGTGCACCCTGAGAAAAGGGTAAATGGGCCACTTGGCAGGGAGTGCTTTTGTTCAGCTGTGGCAGGCTGGGAGCAGGGGAGACCAGAACCATACCAATATGTCAATAATTATGTGTAAATATGTTATATTTAATTTATATTTTATAAATTACATAATGTAAACATATATTTATAAATATATATTTATACATAAATATATGTATATTTATTTTTATATGTTACAAATATATAAATATGTTTATATTTATATTTTTATATTTATATAATAGTATTATATTGCATATTATAAAATATATAAATTTTAAAACATATATATTTAAAAATATATTTATATTATATATTACACATATATAATATATATTCTACTTCCAATATACATATTGGACCCAGCGAGTGCTCAGTAAAACCCCAGAGAACTCGTGAGACCATCTTGCAATCTCCATCTTGGGTACCATGCTTCTCTGTTATCTTTCTCTCACAGTTTCCTGATCTTCCACTCTTAGTCTCTTTCTCTAGAGTATGTATATTACTTACTTCTCTGTTCCTGTGGTAAAACATCATAACCAAAGACAACTTATGGAGGAGTTTAGTTTGACTTGAGGTTCAAGAGGGAGGTTCTAGTCTGGTGGGGGAGGCATGGCAGCAGCAGCGACAGCAGCAGCTGCCGCGGCCATTGAGGGACTTTAAGGGATCTCCTCTTTAACTGCTAACAGAGCAGAGAGAGAAACGGAAGTGGGCTGAGACTATGAACTCGCAAAGCCCACCTCTAGTGAAATACTTCCTCCAGCAACCGGAAACCAAGTAAGTATTCAAATACCTAGGCCTATGGGGGACATTTCTAGCTCAAAACACCACAGTATGCAACTTTCCTTAACACACATTTAAATTAGAACCATGTAATTCCCTTTTTGTTCATGAACTGGCCTCCTCCTGCAACACAGGAAGGAATCCCCTAGAACCAGGAATTTTTCTTGCCTTAATTCATGGATCTATCCCCAAAGCAGTGCACGGCCCACACTTAATACTCAAAAAAGAACTTTCAAATAAATTTGAATGTAATGAATCAGAGAGTGGCTGTGTCATACTTATTTTTTCTCTTATTCTGCCACTAAATCTTTGTGTGACCCAGGTCACACCTTCATCTTCCAGTACCTCTATCGTCCCAGTGAGGAGGGTGGATCTATTTCTAGGGCCACCCGCGGCTCTGGCTCTGTGACTCCATGACAGTCATCTTTCAAGATGGCTTTGGAAAAGTGTTCTCAGGAGGTGCCAAAGAGAATGCCACAGAGGAAGCCAACAGATCTGGGTAGGAGTTCTCACTCAACACTTAAGATCTAAAACTTTTGATGGGGTGCTTGACTTCTATTCCGTAGATGATGCTCCCAGCACCGCACTTGGCACAGCGTAGGAACTGATTAAATGCTATCCTTTCTCTCTTCTTGCCATCTGGGCTTGTGTACTTTTGTTCCAAATGAGCCTTGGTTCACACCGTTAAACAGCAATGGGCTGGGGTAAAAAAAAGCAAAAACAAAAACCCAAACAGACAAAAACAACTCTACCAACTGAAAAGTGTTCTTCCAGTGTAAAGGGTTATTGTGGGGACAAACACACCCAAGCTCCAGCTTCTAACTACACAACTAAAACCGAGACCAGTTTCTATTTATACCCACCCAGACCATCTCATGATTCACCAGCCTCACTGCTCATCAGAAATGGGGCACCTGATGAGACCAAATTCACATTGGGTTTATCAAAGTCTAATTAAAACTTGATCGTCGCGTCTAACATGTTGCCTTATTATTTTGGCTTAATTAGAGTGTTGAGGGGGGCTGGAAGCAGCAATTCCAGCAGTGTTCTGATGCAACATCTGGAGAGGAATGGGGTTCAGCCAGATGAGCAATTAAGTGGAGCTACACACATAGCAAGGATCTCTGCATCTGACAGCTGTCTGGCCAGCAACTCCCTGGCTCAGGCCTCGGGAAAGCCGGGCTGATGTTCGTCCTCTTCCACCTTCCGAAGTGCCAGAAGCTCAGCAGAGTCTTCAGCAAACAAAAAGGCAGGCATGTTCTGTTGTGGTTCTCAGGCACTAAGGTCAGTAAGCAAAACAAAAACCCGAAAGGTCCCAAATCAAAAACGTTCCCCATCTGATATTGGAGTTGGACAGCCGTGATCACAATGTTGATATAGATCATGCTAGAAAAACTCACTTATAGAATGCAATCACCTACCTGTTATCCTTTAGGTACATATAACCTGAACTTTTGCCTCTGCTTCCAGAAATGGACAAGATCCACCATGTTTCAGGAATAACCATACCAAAGCCGAGAATGGCATCATTAGGCTTATTGAGCATGGACCAGACAGAGCGACTTGTTCCTAGTGAATTGAGTGTGGCAGAAAGCAGAGATTTCCCGGCTGAGATGAGATTACAAACTCTTGAGTTCCATCTTACTCCTTCATGCCCTCTGGCTGTCGCTCATCTGCTGTGACGAAGCATACATCCATGTTGCAAGCTCCTCTGTGGAGAGGTTCACACAGTCACTAGCCAAGGGATGCTCTGGCAGACAGCCTGAGAGCAGCTAAATCATGCCAACCATCTTACGAGTGAGCCTGGAAGCAGATGTTGCCTTTGCTAGTCAGTCAAGCTTTAGACGATTGTATTCGGAGTGTCACCCAAGTTGCTGTCTGTGAGGACTTTGAAGAGAAGACCAAGTTCAATAATGTCCTGCCTAAAGTCTTCACTGACAGAAACTGTGTGGAATAAATGTCCTCTTAAGCCACTAAGTTTTGGGACAATGTTACACAGCAATAGATAATTAATATAAACCATGTCTTAGGGTTTTACTGCTATGAACAGACACCAGGACCAATGCAAGTCTTAAAAAGGACAACATTTAATTGGGGCTGGCTTACAGGTTCAGAAGTTCAGTCCATTATCATCAAAGTGGGAGCATGGCAGCATCTAGGCAGGCATGGTTCAGGCAGAGCTTAAAGCTCTACATCTTCATCTGAAGGCTGCTAGCAGAATACTGATTTCCAGGCAGCTAGGATGAGGATCTTAAAGCCACAGTGACACACCTCCTCCAACAAGGTCACACCTCTTCCAACAAGGCCACATCTACTCCAACAGAGCCACACCTTCTAATAGTGCTACTTCCTGGGCTTAGCATATACAAACATCACAAACTCCAGTAGCTCAAATGCCATGAAAAGTTATTTACCATCTTCCAAACCATGTTTTTATAGAGACTATCATTTTTATTATTTCCAGGGTCTTCCTAGATTAGACTAAAATTGCCTCCATTTCAGCCTTTGGAATGGAAAAAGAGGGTGTTTAGGGGTTTAAACAGTTTCATATAAATGTATTTTATGTAAAAAATGTTTGAATAAGGCAAATTATACATCACATAAAATTTATCATTTTAAGTTTTTCAAGTGTGCAATTCAGTGGCCTTAAGCACATCCATATGGCTGTGTGGCCATTATTACCATCTGTCTGCAGACTGTTTTATCTTGTAAGACTTATATGTGATACTTTCTAAAGGCCAAGCCTGAATGTACACATCTCTTCTTCTGGTACTGCAATGGCTAGAACTTGGTCTCATGTACACACCTAACTGCAAGGGATACTGGGAAATGTACTTTGGCTGTGTACGGAAGAAAAGGAAAACATGAATTCCCCTAGTCTTTGTCACACTTACGCACAAAGTGGTACCAGCCATGGCAGCCATACAAACACCCAGGCTCAAGGACAAACTAGGTCACAGGCAATACAGCCTTGCACTCTGCTCTTGATTTTAGAGCTGAGGTCTTAGAGAAAATTATTAAATGGTTATTAGTTAAAAGTTCCTAATGCTTCCCCAAGAAACTTCTTGACAAGTATTCTGGACATGTTCCATTGCCATATCAGAGTTTGCTCTGAGAACACTTAATGCTTTTCTTTTTGTAAGTTCTAGAATCAAGAATTCTGTTCCTAAAGATTTCCCCCTCCACGAGGCAGCTTCCTTCATGACTGCCTCATCATATCAAAAAGAGCTAAAGTGGAATTGATGGCCCTGTACTATCTGGAGTCTTTACTTCCTGGTTGGATGAGGGCAACTTCTGAATTGTGGGCTCTAGGCAACTCGCTCCCATTCTGGCTTGGTTTTCATTGTCAAAGGCAGGCACCCTTTGGGGCTATTTCAGTCCTTCATTCCCTGAGTTATGGGCAAGGCGACTGGTTTCATTCCATAAATCTCTCATTTCTAGCACATTTTTAGAGTCTGTTTTCAGTAGAAAATGTCTATCAGTGAAATAAAGATGAAGGAGCAGAGCACTCATGATCTCTTGCAATTTCTCTTAAGCCAACATATTTAGGTGTGAGGTAAGAAGTTCATTTTAAGACCGGCCAAATGGACCGAGTTCCCATTTCTACCTGAGCAGCTGGTGATTTGAGCAGTTTTGGGTACTCAGCCTCTCCTCGTCTGACCCTGCCTCTCTGCCAGAACGACCTTTCAGTAGCTCTTCCTTTGGAATATTTTAGATCATAGTCCTTGGCTGAGCAGAACAGACACAACAAACCACGACTTCTTTCTTGGGACTGAATCTGCTGACCTCACGCGGTTCACTGACCAGGGAGGGAGAGGCCATTTCAACTCAAGGCCATGGGAGTGGGCAGGTTTGCAAAGGAGGTGCTATGGTTGTAGTAGAGGGGGAGAGGTTTCTGTGGTTCATTCTTAGGAAGCCAGTGACGTTTCTTAAGGAGCTATTATCCCAGAAAAGTTCTCAAAGATGAGCAAGGGACAATGGGAAGCAGAAAGCTAGAGTATACAAATAAAAAGGTACATCAATAAATGTAGAGAGAGATGAGGGCATAACATAGCCCTGAGGTTGCAGGCAGTGGTTTGAGAGTAAGACTTAGAATTCCAAAGACCCAGGTTTGAAGTTAGGATCTATCAGTTTCTTCGGTGTGATTAGGATCGAGCCATTAGCTTCTTCTTGTCTTGGGTGGTTTTTTTTGTTTTGTTTTGTTTTGTTTTTTCCTGGAAGACAGTGTGATGGATGCAGCTTTGAACCACCCCTTGAAAGAGTCTAAATGAGGTATTTTCTACATTCTCTTGGCCTGTGGGTATGCTTGTGGGAATTGCCTTAATTAAGTTAACTGGTGTAGGAAGTCCCAGCCCACTGCGGGTAGCATCATTACCTAGGCAGGGAGTTCTATACTGTGTAAAAGTAGAGAAATCAAGTTGAACTGAGCATAAGCACTATGCATTTACCTCCTCTCTTCCCTCTGTATTATACCCCCTGGTCATGACTGTGGGTATGATGTGACCAGCTCTTTCAAGCACTTGTCACAGAGACTTCCCTGCAGAGATGAGCTATAACCTAGAATTGTGAGCTAATATAAACTTGTTCTCTCTTAAATTGATTTTAGCCAGGGTGATTTATCATAGCAATAGAAACAACTAG
>NW_022196900.1:84229346-84243956 GCF_008632895.1 Mastomys coucha | reverse complement strand
GAATGTTTCAGTGAATGGTATAAAGAAGGCAGATCTATGCCAGAAACATTGTTAAGGAATTCAGCAAAGTAAAGATAATCATTTTGGGCATAAGAGGAAATAAAACCATAAACAGTATTTATCTTACAAGAGATCACCCGAAGCTTAACTTCTTAAAGCAACTATGCACTATTGTTCATCAGACATTAGGTTCCATGAGCCTGGCTGGGCTTGGCTGATCACAGATGAGCTTGCTCAGGTTACTACTGTCAGCTGGTGGTTGCTTGAGGCTATCTGGTCTCACCCATCAACTGTTTGGCTCACTATAAGCTTGGGTGGTTAGACCACAATGCTTATTCTTTCTAGGAGTCTCTCTCCTAGGAATGATGGAGAGGCTTGGGGAGTGGAGGAACATGCACTAAGTTGCTTTGATATGTTCCACCATCCAAAGTAAGTCAAGACTAGTCCAGATTTAAGAAGGAGATAAATATACTGAACCTTCTGATAGGAAAAGTTGCATAACATTCATAACATTTGCTGTTATTTGTTTTCTTGATGATAGCTTATCTGATTGGGATGACATAGAATCTCAAAGTAGTTTTAATCTGCATTTCTTTCCCCAACAGCTAAAGAAAGATGGTGAGCCCTTCTTAGAGTTCAGTGTTTACTGAGCATGTTTATCTCTTCTTTTGCAAACTTTCTATCCAGGTCCACAGCCCAGTTTTTAATTGGGTGTTGTTTTTGTTGTTTTTTGTTTAGCTTTTTGAGTACTTTGTATAGTCCAGACACAACACTTCTCTCAGATGCATAGCTGACCAGAGTTCTCTCCAGTTCTTGGATTGCATTTTTCACCTGATTGAAATTCCTTTGCTGTATGGAATGTTTTGATTTCCACGAGGTCCCATTTGTCAATTGTTTGGCTTTGTTTCTTATGTCATTGGAGCTCTGTCCAAAAAGCCCCTACTTTACTGTTATTTGTTAAGTTAAAATAAAATTCCAGAATATTTTTCTCTAACAGTTTTAGAATTTCAGGTCTTGTGTTGAATAGGCCCCTTTTTTATTGTTCTGTTCAAATTGGGGAGATATGAGCAAGCTTCCATATAGTTATAAAAGAAGCGGGTAGAGGAGGAGCCGAGTACTAACCAGAGAGAAGATGAATAAAAGAATTTTCCAAGCAAATAGGAAGGTTGAGACTCAGACTGAAGCAGCAAATAGGACAGCCACAGGATAGGGGAGGGATAAGAGAGTGTAGTTTGGGACTTTAATAAATTCACAAGGTGCTGGAGAAGGCTGGGTAGTTCCCTTCTGATGATGTGCCCGTGTTCTGGGAGTGCAGTGAGTTAGTTCGTCCACCTTGGGAGAAAGTGGGATTTCGGAGAGGATTAAAGAAAACCTGAAGTATGAGAGAGCTAACAAGGGATCTAGGAGAGAACAACTGGCAGCTCCTGAAGTCACCTGAAGTCCTAGGCCCGAAATGTTGAGCAGCACCAGGGATTTGCCGTGGCAGCAATCCCTGTAGATCTCCAACACTGCTTAGCAACCAGACACGAGTGATAATTGAATTCATCCAAAGTTGGTGTTTTGCCAGAAGCTGGGTTAGGGGAGCATTGGGCTGTGGTAGTGAAGGGGAAGAGAAATGGAAATGGTAAGAAATGGTGTCTGGACTAGACATGGACGAATGTGAACGAGCTGATGCACAGGATGGTCTGATGTGCAGAAGGATGGCCGAGTGCCAGGGACAGGCAAGAGGGTTTCTCAAGCTGCTCTCCAAGGGGTGTCCTTCCTCAGCGCTCTATCCAGGCCAGGCCCCTCAGCCTTCTCCTCCCTGCTGTATTTTTCACAGTTTACTTCCTATGGAGCATTTCCTGCCCTCCTTGACCTGACAATCCAGAGTCCATCAAGAACGTGGCAGGAGGCATTCAGTGGAGGAGGCCAGCGAGGGCCCATCTGTGCCTTCTGAGGACTTCAGGAAATGAGCCCACACCCCCTCAGTGGCCCAAGCCAAAGCTTGGAGAGTCCAATTCCGTTCTGCCATGTCTCTCGCTCTCCTTTACTCAGTCCGTGATCAGATTCAGACCATCTCAGTTTCCAAACCTGTCCTCCTCTCTCTGTTTTACGATCACCCTTGTCCCAGCCTCCACACAGAGCCTCAGACACACGCTCCCCGGCCTGTCTCTTTGCTTAATCCTGTCTTCTCAAATTCAATCTTAATCCAGTAGTCAGGTGTCCCTTGAGGGACATAAAGCCACATGCGTGTCGACACTCCTCCAACTCAAACCTCTTCAGCATCTCCACTGCTCTTAAAAGAAGTCGCTATCCCTGAGGTCTGGCTGAGAGACAATATAGTAGTGTTCTCTGGCCAGAAGGAGTTGAGCAAATTCAAAGGGTGGGTTAGATATGAGGTATGGAGGCTGTGGGGTGTTCAACGAGGCAGAGGACCTAGGGGTCTCAACCATGAAGGAAGGGAGGGAAGGAGGTAGCGAGGGAGAGAAGGCAGTCAGGAAGGAAGGAAAGAAGGAAGCAAGGAAGGAAGAGAGAAAACTGGCTTTTTTTTTAGACCCCTCATGAAGACAGTGGACTAATTCAGGAAAGAGCGAGTGTAACTAGTTGGTACAGGAACTGGCAAATTGCTTTGAGAGAAATTTCTGAAGACATAGTGGAAGGCTTTGAGCACGTCCCGGCCTCCTGGCTTCCTTACTCCCATGAGCTGGCTGAGGCCTGCTCCTTATTCTCAGGTCCATTTCTTCTTACTTGAGCTCTTTCCCTGACTTTCCACAGGAGGTTATACAGAGGCCTAACGACTACTGTGGCCCATCTTGACAGCATTATTTGTTTAAATGGGAGAGACTGGAACATGATGGGGTGGGGGATGGGAGGGCGCTGGTAGAGAGTCTGAAGATATGGAAAAGGTAGGGGCTGGAGGGAACATCCAGCAGGTAAAAGCAGTAACATAGGACCTGAGTTTGAATCCCCAGGGTCCATGTAAAAAGCCAGGCATGGCTGCATGGGCAGTTGCAACCCTAGACTGCCTGGGAGCCCAAAAGAGATAGGAGGATTATTGGAGCTTGCCGGATGTTAGCCTGTTTTCAGGCTTGATGAGAGACCCTGTCTCAAAGGAATATGATAGAGAGTGTTAGATTGGGATACCCAATGTCTGTCTGTCTGTCTGTCTGTCTGTCTTCCTCCTCCCTACCCTCCTTTCCCTTCCCCCTCTCTCATACATACACGAGAGAGAGAGAAAGACAAAGAGAGAGAGAGAGAGACAGACAGATAAGACAGACACACAGACACAGACACAGACACAGAGAATCATTTTTAAAAGCAGGAGTAATCATTCCCAAGGAGCATGGAGGAAAAAGATATGGACCCCAGAATACAGGTAGTGGTCTGTCCTTGAATCAGAAGATCAGAGGACCTTACTCTGGGAGACTGACTTCTCACTGTGGTCACTAGCTCTGCTTATTTTGAAGTGCCTCTCAACTTAAAGATCTGTCCTGGACCTGCCAATGAATCCATGCACTTGATACCTATCAGCTGAGAAAATACATACTGCTCAAAGAGCTGTGAGTACAGAAAGCCTTTAAATGAATTTCCTTTGTGTTAAGCACAACTTCTTGCATCCTGCTTTAAAACAGCACATTTAAGTGTGAAATCATATTTTTTTTTCTCCTGGAAAATCCCCTGTAAAGTAAAGCTTTGTCAGTCTGGATGCCCTCTGCTTCCTACTCCTGAGTCTACACAGATTGGGAATCAGAACCTAGATGCAATCATTTTCCACCAGAAATTGATCTTAGTTGTCACTGCCTGTCTTTCTCGAGACAAGGAGATCAGTAGGCACAGGAGTCCTGTTTTATTCTTGTTTCCCCCCCACACACACACAACATATCCCTAGCACCCAGCACAGGACATGAAACAAAACAAGCTTTTAAACATTCTGGCAGAATGAAAATAGTTACATGATTATTTTCCTGTTATTTAACTAGAGATGTGCAGTCAGTCATACATGCAGTTTTAAAACAAACAAATAAACGAACAAAGTCACAATTGAAACACACAGTAAGTCAACTCATTTCTGAAAGGTGCTGGTCTCTGTGAGCCGGGCAAGTCTGCCCTGGCTCGGGTTCATTTTTCTGTTTCTAGACAGTCTTTAGCAATGCATCATCTCTGTAAAGTGCTTGGCTCACTCCACAGAGGAAAATGTACTCAATGTGCAGGCACATCCTGTCCTTCAGACGTTCCAGCTCCAAACTCCAATTTCTGCATTTGCACATGCTTATTTTGGCTAAATGTGTCTTGCAGGATTAGCTTAAGCCACTGCACACAGCTGGCTTTTTAAACATTTTGAACATTAACTCGAAAATCTGAAGTGGGAATCACCTGACCTTACGTGAATGAAATAAAGACACTTCTCAGCCCTTGGCACTTTAATTGGATCCTTTTCATGGGAGGCACCAAGTCCCTGGATGCAACTCTTAAACTTCAGGTTGTCCTTGGGATAATGGAAAGCAAGCTGTCTGAGCCCATGGGGCAGTACTCACCAGGAACAAAATGGCAAATGGATGGGAAAGTTTGATTACAGTATCTGGTACCATTTTGCAAGTAGCCCCATCGAATCACTGGGTGAGTATGCCAATTTAAAGAGGTGATAGTGCCCCATATAAGCAGTTGGAAACAAACAGTATTATTGCTTTGGAGTTGGGATGAATGGTAAGGGAACACACCACACAAACACACACACACACACACACACACACACACACACACACACACACGAAGTCTGAGGCCCAGGCAGCCAGTGCAAATGCTTGCTTTAATTGGGCAGCTTCATATCTTAGCCTTTTCACCATATCCCCTTTAGCTTTTTCTTACTTTTAAGAAAACATAGAAGTATTTAAAAGATTTATGTATTTTATTTTCATGTGTCTGAGTGCTTGCCTGCATGCACGTATGTGCACCACATATGTTTCTGATGTCCCCAAAGGTCAAATCTCCTGGAGTTTGCAGGACCACCATGTTGGTTGCAACCCACCATGTCGGTGCTGAGAATCAAACCCAGGGCCTCTGCAGGAGCACCAATTGCTTCCCACCACTGAGCCATCTCTCCAGACCCCTGCTGCTTTTCACAGAGAGCTGCTAGATGAGAATGCCACAGCTCTGCTTTCAGGTGTATATTTTTGCATATATTTTGTATAAATGAAAATTTTAAGTTGTGGTTACTAACTGTATATCCTCACGAAGTACAAAACAATATTATGATTTATCAATAAAACACAAAATAATTAAGTTCAGTTGATTAGCACATGCATCACCTCAAAATGTCTTTTATTTTCTGTGTCCAGAACACTCTGGAGTCAGCCTCTTTGTGAGTTTTGAAGTGTATAATATTATACAAAACTGCATGATGTATCCCCCCCAAAAAAACCCCACATGCCTACTGTCTAATTGAGCGTTTGTATCATTGCCCAGTAATCCTCCATTGCTCCTGCCCCTCACTCTCTATATGGACACTCCACCTCCTTTCTTTAGAGTCAATAGTTCCAGAGTCTGCACTTAAAAGATATTAACTTCTTACTGTTCTTGTCTGAGTATTTCACTTTCCTTATTTTTATCAATGTTATTGTGAATGACAATCCTTTTCTTTTTAAAGACAAAACAGTACTCCATTGTGCATTACACCACATTTTCTTTACCAGTTTACTGGCTGGTAACTGCTAAGTTGATTTCAAAATGTGACTATTGACAACTCTACTTGGAGGATGCTCGGAGTGCAGCTATCTTTTTTCATGTGATGATACCAATTCCTTTGGACCTCTGACCAGAAGTAGAGTTGCTGGACCTTATGTTGATTCCATTTTTGAGGTACCTCCACACAGTTTTTCATAGTGGTTGTAACAATTTATATTTCTATCCTAGTTACTTTTCTATTGCTGTGATGAAACACCATGACTAAGGTAACTTATAAAAGAGTATTTTATTTGGGGCTTATAGTTTCAGAGTTTTAGAGTCCATGATGGTGGAAAGGAATAACTGAGAGTCTTGTCTTGATTTGCAAGTTAGATGCAGATAGATAGATAGATAGATAGATAGATAGATAGATAGATAGATAGATAGACAGACAGACAGAGACAAAGACAGAGTCACAGAGAGACAGAGAGAGAGGGCTAACTCTGACAATGGTGTTAATCTTTAATATACTTCCTCCTACAAAGTTACACCTCTTAATCCTTCTCAAACAATTCCACCAACTGTAGGCCAAGTACTCAGACATATGAGTGTTTGGGGGCCATGCTCATTCAAACCATCACAGTCCTCATCAACAGTTTAAGAGTGCCTCTCTCTCCATTATCTTCTCCAGTAGTCATTTTTTATTTTTCTGGTGGCTGCCATCCTTCTAGATGTGAAGAGGTATGCCATTGTGGTTTGAATTTTCCTTCCTACAGGGATTAATTCTGACATCTTTTGCTTACCTTTTGACCATTCCCATATACATTTTGGAAATGTCCATCACATTCCTTGCCCTGTTTAAAATTGAGTTATTTGTTTTCTTTCTATAGAGTTATTTAAATTGTTCATATTTTAGATATTAATCCTTTACCAGATAAATGGCTTTCAAATATTTATCTTTTGATCTATCAGTTGCTTCTTTATTATTTCTTACTTACTTTCTTATGAAGATATTTCTAGCTTGATTATTTTTGCTTTTGTTGTTTGAGATCCAATCTAAGAAATCATAACCTTGATCAATGTCCTATTATTCTTTTTAGAGTTTCTTGTAGTCATTTTACTATTTTACTGCTTATGTTTAAGTCTTTAATCCATTTTGAGTTCAATTTTGTAGAGAGTGAAGAAGGATAAAGGTCAAGTTTTCCAAACACTTTATCAAAGAAATTGTCTTTTCCTGGCACCACTACTTGGAGCCTATGTAGAAGGTCAGTTGGTTGAGTGTATATACTTGGGCTCATTTCTGGGCTTTCTTTTCTGTTTTACTGGCTGTAGAATCTGGATCTCTATCAGTAACATGCTATTTTGATTACAACTGCTTTGTCATATAGTTTGATATCAGGTAGTATGATTCTTTCAACTTGATTGATTTTACTCACTTGGTCTTGGCTACTTAAGGCTTTATTTTGTTGTTCTCATGTGTTTTAGGATTCCTTTGCTTATTTCTATGTGGAATAGTGTTGGATTGTGATAGGGATCAGGTTGAACCACTAGATCACTCTAGGTAGTATAAGAATTTTAGCAATATTAATTCTTCTCATTTATGGACAAACAATATATTCCCAATTATTTACCTTTCATAGTTTTCAGTATTAGGTCTTTCAACTCTTTGGTAAGATTGTTTACTTCTAAATATTTCAAAGTTTTGTAGCTTTGGTACATGGATCATTCTCTGTTTCTTTTGAAAAATATTGGAGATATTTTAAAAACTCGAGATGACTGGAAATGGAAATACCACATACCAAAGCTATGGGACGCAATAAGAGTAAACCCAAGAGCACATCAAGTGCCTATATCAGAGAAGAGGAAAGAGCTCATATAATGTATCACTGTGCTTCAAGAAGTCAGGCAAGGAGCAAACTAAGCCTGATGGTGGCAGAAGGGAAGAAATAACGCATAACAGAGTGGAAACAAATTCAATAGAGGCTGGCAAAACAATATAAAATATCCTACCGAGTTGAGTTTTTAGAAAGGATAATCAAAATATACAAACCTTGAGCTAGACCAAGGGAAAAAAAGAGACACTCAAATAAATAAAATCAGAAACGAAGGAAGAGATATTACAACTGAAACCACTGAAATAAAAAAGGCCATAAGAGACTATTATGAACAAATGCACAGCAAGATCTAGATAATTCAAGGAAAATGGACAAATTTCTAGACTGAAAAAGGAATTTAGGCAGAATCACAAATAAATTGAAAACGTGAATGAACCAATAATGGGTAAGGAGGCAGAACCAGCATAACAGATCTTCTGTCAAAGAACAGCCCAGGATCTTCCGCCACACTGATGGATTCTATTCAACATCTAAAGAGTGGCTTCTCAAACTTCTCCAAACAGCTGAAGAAGAGGGGTTACTTCTAAAGTCTGTATGACGTTGGCAGCCCCTAGTACCAAAGTTGCAAAGGACATGATGAGCAATAAAGAATGACAGGCCGGTGTCGTTGATGAACATAGATGCAAAAGTCCCCAACAAAATACCAGCAAGTCAAAGTCACTAATAGATGAAAAGGACCATTCACCATGAGCAAGTGGGGTGCATCCCCGGGATACCAAGATGGTTAAACACATGCAAATGGAGATTATATCAGAATAATGAGCTCCTATCAGTCACTTTCTCAGATATGAAATTCAATATTCTTGTTTTTGTGACAAGGTCTCCCTAGGTGACCCTGGTAGGCCTTGCACTCATGGAATCCTCCTGCCTCCCAAGTAATGAGACTACAGGTGTACAACACCACACTTGCTCATAATCAACAAATTAGGAATAGATGGAATGAGCCTAAGCACATCAAAGGCCATGAAGATAAGCCACAGAGAACATGGTTCTAAGATCGAAAACAAGATGCTCAATGGGTTGCCATACAAGCTTGAGGACCTAAGTTCAGATCCCTGCAACCCACATTAAGCCAGATGTAGTAGTGTGTATCTGTGATCTCAACACTCTCAAAGTTAGATGGGGGTGAGGGGACAGAGGCAGGAGAATTCCTGGAAGCTAACCCACACAGGGAAGAACAGAAGAATCTGCTTCATCAAGATAGAAGGTTAATATTGAACCTGAGGTAGTCCTTTAACCTTTATAGACACATCCTGACACACATGTGCCTGCACACACATGTACACATACACACATGCAAACACACACATGTATACAACATAAACATGCTCACATATACATAGGCATACATATATATACAGAAAGAACTTTAATGAAAGAAGCCAGGCATGCTCATCTGCTATTCACTATAGTACAGGGAGCCCTTCCCAGAGCAATCAGGGAAGAGAAGGAAATCAAAGGCATCCAAGAAGGACAGGAAAAAGGAAAATTATTGCTCTTTGATAATGGCCAGATCTTAGACAGAAAACATAAGATGTACAACAGAAACCTCTTAAAAATAACAAAGAAACAGAAAGTAAGTTGCAGGATAGGAAACCAGCTCACAAAAGCCAAGACTGTAGTTCTAAAGGATGGGGGCTGGAGTTCTCACATCTGTTATGAGATGACTGCCATCTCAGAGACTCATGCATTGGAAAACAGCCTGCCTCATCACACAGGGACCACCTCCTGTCTCCCATCTTCCACCTCTGAGATCCTGAACACCTTGAGGTCCACTTAACCAACAGCTCCTCTAAGACCCATTGTGATGAGCTAAGCTGAACCCGCCTGCCCTCCCACTTTTAGAAGCCACTGGCTTGACTCTTGATCTCAGAATGGGGACATTTGGAGACAAGATTAAGGGGAAATTGAAATCATGGGAGATCCAGTGGATATACCCTCATCCAATCTATTGATCTTATAAGGAAGGAGAATAGAACACACGGGAACACAGCAGCATACGGACAGCATTGTGAACACAGAAAGACAAAGACAGCCATTCTCAGGCCATGGACAGCAGCCCTCACAAGGGACCCAATCTTTTGACACCTTGATCTTGGTTTCCACTTCCAGAATGAGGAGAAAATGAGTTTTTTTATATTGCTTAAGTCACAGCTCACGATACCCTTAGCACATGACTACAGCCTGACGTTTTTATAGTCATCCCCAGAGACATTTTACTCCACTGCAGATCTCCATGTCTCCCTAGTAGACTCTAAAATATCCACCAATGGTACTACAGCCTCTCAAATTACAATCCCAGCACCTGCTCTCTGATGGAGATCTGGGTTGCACTCTTTCTCACATGCATACTGGATCAGTCTGAATCCAGTGTCTGAGTCCCACCCCAGGCACACGTAGTTTCCCATCTGCCTCCACTTCAGTCTCCCCAGAGACTTAGGGGTCTGTAGCTGTAATTACTTCCTTTCAAAGAACCTCAACTCTTTAATGTGACTCTTCATTTACTATATTTTTCTAGAAGATTTTTTTTGTTTGGTTTGGTCAATGTGTTAGGATTTTATTGCTGTGAAGAGACACCCATGACTAAGGCGATTCTTATAAAGGAAAACATTTAATTGGAGCTGGCTTACAGTTTCAGAGGTTCAGTCCATTATCATCATGGTGGGAGCCATGGCAACATGCAAGCAGGCATGGTGCTGGAAGAGCTGAGAGTTCTACATCTTGAACCCAAGGTATCCAGGAGAAGTCTGTTTTCTACGGGCAGCCAGGAGGAGGGCCTCTTCTGCACTGAGTAGAGCCTGATCAGAGGACCTTAAAAGCCCACCCCCACAGTGACACACTTCCTTCTACAAGGACACACCTCCTAATAGTGCCACTTCCCATGGGCCAAACATATTCAAACCACCACAGTCAAGTCTGTCTATTTTATCAAGTTGCCAGCCACAGCCATGTTACTAAATCCTGGCTACAGCCAACCTCGTATTTTCTCTATGCAGAGTAACTCCCCCACACGGCTGAGGTTGTTTTGCCTCTCTTTTGGAACTCCTTTCTCTGTGGAGACTTCTCTTTCAAAGCATCATCCTGATCTTCCTTTGAGAATGGAGCTGCCCTTGGGAGGACTCTGGCTGGCAACCAGCATCCCCACAGTTGTTCAGACACCTCACTTTTCATGCCCTAAAAGCCTACATCATGCTTTCTCCCCTTCTAAGCCTCCAATGCTCTACTTTTTCCTGTTCTTTTCATAGCAAAGTATCTAAAAAGGGAGTGCAGCATGGACTCTAAACTGCCACTAATTATTCCTTCACTTTGCATGGTGTAGATTCAGCTACCACACTTTGACCATGATCACTAGCAAGTTGCCAGCCACCACCATGTTCCTAAATCCTACAGATAATTTAGTCTTTTGATTCTTACCTAGCTTTTAAATTTTATTTATCCTCCTTGAACACTTCCAGAATACCACTTTCTTCTGTTTCTGTAAGCTCTGTGTCTCTATTTTCTTGTATATTTTAGCTTCTGCACTCACCTTTCTATGTTCTCTCTGCCACATCATGGCCAGGACTCACCCAAGACCTTTGCCCTCTCTCATCTCTTTATATCTAGATCTTCAAACACCACCAGAGGCTGATGTCTCCACTTTCCCTGTGACTTCTATACATTAACATCCAGACATCCCAGATGTGTCTCCCGTATTTGATTCTCAGACTCCCGATGTCCAAATGTCCTCAGGCTCATCTCCCACACCCAAAGGTCTCCAAATATGTCCTATTTTAGAAAATGGTAGCATCCTCACCTACATTTCTTAAGTCTTTCATCTGGCTACCATGCCAGTTTCCTATGTCCAGACTCCACACCAGCACAGTATCAATCCCCTCAGCCTCTTATCTCTTTCTAGGAAAGATGGAGTAATGGGCCACCTCTCCCTGCTTCTGCTACACATCATTTATCAGCACTGGCTTCTTCTCTAGTTGCTCTGATTTGCTGCTGACTCTCTTCAGTGTGTTCTTGCCCAGCTGTTATTGGTAATCTTTTAAAATAAGGCAAATTGGACATGGTGTTTCCCAGCTTAAAATCCTTCAACATTTTTCCATTATGCTTTTTAAAAGGAGCTCCCATTTACCTGCTTTCCTGACTTGTGCCTTCTGGAGCGTATCCACGGAATGGCTCCTCTCTCCATCCCTTTTTTTGTCAGCTCGACTCCAGCCCTACTGATCTTCAGCCTTATCAGACAGAACAAGCTCTCTGCTATAATCGGGCTTAATAGACTCAGTCCTATGTGCCTTTGATAGTCTCAGCTCCCTGTGTCTGGCTGATTGGTTCTGATGTTATATTTGTATTCAAAAACAGTTCTGAATTTTAAAACAAAAATGTATGTTTACATAGAAACACACAAATATAAGCTGTATAATTTTGACAGGTTGATAGACACCCATGTAACACACATCCCTTTTGAGAACATTTCCAATCCGCCCCACCCCTGAGGTGAGTCACTGTTCTGCCATGTTTTTCTCCGTGCTTAGAACTTTTGCACACATGTTTATATGATGTGAGATCTTCTGTGCCTGGCTTCCTTTGTTTTTGTCCTATCCGTAGTACCGATCTCTATTGCGACATATTTTTTTTATTATTATTATAGAGTAGTCCATTGGACAAGATATCATGATTTAAAATTCCATTCTTCTTTTCATATACAGTTGAATTATTCCATTTCCCCCCCCTGTCATTAGAATTAAATTTGCTACAAACAACTTCTCCAATGGACATTTGTTTTCATTCCTCCTGGGCAAAAGCCTGGAACCAGTATTGCCGGCTCACAGAAGATTCTTGGCTCAACTTTATGATACAGTTACTGGAGCTTTCCTAGTGTAGAGGGGCTGTCTCCCAGCTCGACTACAGCAGATAAGAGTTCAGGCTGCTCCAGACTCAGGGATACTGTGTTGCTGTTCTCTTGATCGTTTTTTTTTTCTCCTATTCTAATGAGTTTTTTTGCTATTCTAATGCAGCTAACTGTGATTTTAATTTGCATTCTCCCGACAGCTACTGAGATGGAGAGCCTTCTCACTTGCTTTCTGACCACTCCTATCCATCCCTCTGTCTCTCTCTCTCAGACACTTCAGACGTGCCTCAGGTCCTTTATCTGTATATTTATTGGGTGGTTTGCCAGTTTTATTGGGGGCTTGTGGTTCTTTACATTTTCTGGATACAAGTCCTTTGTAAGATATATGTCCCACGAATATTTGCTCCTGGGCTGTAGATTGGCTATTCATTTTCCTAATGGTGTCTTTCATGAAAAGAACATTTAAATTTTGATGAAGTCTAATTTATCAATTTCTTATTTTACACTCAGGCTTTTCTATACCAGCTCCAAAAGACAACCCAAGGTCACAATTGGATTTTATCTCCCTTTCCCCCTAAACCTGTATAGTTTCAAGTTATACTTAAGGCTGTCTGTACATCCTGAATTGATTTTTACATACACTGTAAGATAGGATTTGAACTGCCTTTCTGCCATATTGTCCTCCAGTTGTTTCGGGATACATTACTGAAGTAAATTCTCACTTCTGTTGTAACAATTAACATATATGTATTATATATTACCATATCTGTGTGTGTGTGTAAAGTGCCACTTTAGGCATTTTTCATTATACAATTACACAGTACACTTATTCTATAGTACTCCAACACCACTGCTCTCTGTTTTTAAAAAAAAAATGTTTAAACCACTTCAAGCAGAAATTCCACAACTATTAAGCCATAGTTCTGCATCCTTCCATCTCTTCTCTCAGATACCGGTAACCTGCATTCTATTGCATCTCTCTATGAAAATGCCTATTATGAATATCTCATGTAGGTGTTTGACTTATTTCACCTAATGTAATATCTTCAAGGTTCACTCACTCATGTTGTAGTATGAAACAGAACTCTATTTCTTTTTAATGACTGAGTGATTTCCCATCTACCTATCTATATAAACACATATAATGTCTACATATAATGTATGTATATAAATATATACACATATATATCCCATAAACATACACAAACATACACATACATGCCTACATACACATACATATATGTCCCACACTCTGTTTTTTTCTGCTTTTTGGCTGCTGTAAACAATTCCTCAGGGAATGAGGACATTTATCTGAATTCTCTACAAATTCCTGTTTGTTCTTTAATATTAGAACCAATAGCTCCATTTACATTTCTTCTCTCATCACAGGTATGTCCTGCAGCTATCTTGGGGACAGCTATGAGTGTGCCCCCCCATGTTCACAAAACCCACAGGCTTACTTTAAAACATTATGATTTTTTGTTTGTTTGTTTTTTCGAGACACAGTTTCTCTGTATAGCCCAGGCTGTCTTGGAACTCACTCCGTAGACCAGGCTGGCTTCGAACTCAGAAAT
This sequence comes from Mastomys coucha, assembly GCF_008632895.1. Lineage (NCBI taxonomy): Eukaryota > Metazoa > Chordata > Mammalia > Rodentia > Muridae > Mastomys > Mastomys coucha. The sequence goes on along the minus strand of NW_022196900.1, from coordinate 84,230,007 downwards.
CCACCTGCTTCTGCCTCTCAAGTGCTGGGATTAAAGGCATGAGCCACCACAGCCCAGCTAACATTATGCTCTTTTATTGAGATTTCCTTTGCTAATTTGATTGAACTGTTCTTGGATGCAAACACTGTAAATGGCAGTGGCTTCATGGTTCAATGGCAAAAGGTTGGACACATCTCATGATTGGCTAGGTTCTCCTCTTCTCCTTCAACAATCTTATTAATCATCCTCCCCCTCTGTCCCAAATCCCAACACAATAACAGCGAAACTCAGCCTTTTATTTTCCAGGATTCTTTCAATTCTAGTCTCTGTTCCACCCCTCTCAGCTTTTTATTGCTTTCTTTCCTGTTTGTATCCTGTTCTCTTAAAACAACAGCCCTCGTAGTGCAAGGCTGCCACAAGGTAGAGATCTGTCTTCTTTATTTGGAAGACTTGATTTTGTCTGTACTTTAATGTGTCCTCATTTTTTATGTGCATGTATGTGTAGATACCCCTGGGAACCAGAAGAGGGCACCAGATCCCCTGGAATTACAGTTACAGGTGGCTATGGGCTACCTAACTCAGGTCCTGGGAAACCAACTTGGATTCTTTGGAAGAAGACCAAGCGCTTTTAATCACTGAGACATCTCTCCAGCCGCTTCCTTGTTTTTTTTTTTTTTTTTTA
>NW_022196900.1:84219734-84221258 GCF_008632895.1 Mastomys coucha | reverse complement strand
CAGGGAAGGGGCAGCTAAGGTCGCTGATCCACCTCTGTCACTTGGAAGCTGAGAGGATCCTGTCCCTGAGACTCGTGGGGCCTGTGCCTCCTGGCTGGCTGCTCCTGGCTTAGGAACTCACCTTAGAGAAGATGGCGGCTCTCACCGGAGACCCGCTTCCTTGTTTTTTAATGTAAACATCTATATCTGTTTGTTTCTCCAGAGCACTGCCTTTGCTCCATTCTCTCCTCTCTCTCCCCCCCACCTCTCCTTTCCTCCCTGTTGTTCAAAGTCTTAATCAGATATGTGTCTTTGTTCACATTAACCACAACGTGCCCCATTTTCATTGCTTAAGAATGTGTTGTCTTATTTTTATACATTAGTGGACTCTGCCATTTTCTTAACATTATTGAGTGAAGTAGGAGCTTCATTCCATTGCACTCAAAGAACACACTTCATAGGACTTCAAAAAGTTCAAGCTTGGAGAGAGAGTCTGGCTTTGTGGTCTCGTGTGTGATCTGTCCTGGAGACTGCTCTGTGCACACTGGAGACTAATGTGTTTTCTGTTGTTGTGGAATGTTTGGCATGTGGGTACACATGTGAACGTGTATGTGTGTGTGTGTGTGTGTGTGTAGTTGTGTGTTTACTAGTTCTTTAATTGAAAGTATTCCATTTCCTCATTATATGAAGGAGGGCATTAAAGTTGAAAATACCTTAATTATCCTCCCCTTTCCTAAAAATATTTTTTATTTTATTATGTGTTTGGGTGTTTTGCCTACCTCAGTGTCTGTGTGCCATGAGCATGCAGTGCCTTTGGAAGCCAGAAGAGGATGTCAGATCCCCTGGAACTGCAATTACTGATAGTTTTCACCATGTAGATGTTAAGGATCAAACGCAGTTCCCCTGGAAGAACAGGTAGTGCCCTTAACCACTGAGCCAGCTCTCCATTGTTCTTGTTTTTTGTTTCTTTTTGCTTCCTTCCTTCCTTTCTTCTTCTTCTCCTCCTCTTCTTTTTCTTCCTTCTTTCTTCTTCTCCTTTGACAAGGCCTTACTATGAAGTCCTAGCTGGACTGGAGCTCATGGAGATTCATCTGCCTCTCCTTCCTATGTGTCAGGATTAAAGATGTGCACCTCTGTTGGACCGTGAAAGGCAGTCTGTGTTCTGGTTGAGCGAGGCCCAGTTCTACTCCAGAGACCCAGCAGAAAATTCTACAGGGGATGGAACCTTAAGCTATGCTCCCAGACATGAAGCGCCTGACACCATGAGCCCTCAACTCTGTAATCCTGTGGCTATCAGTCATGTAGGCAATGCCTCAAGCTCCTGGTATTCTGGCTAGACTCCACCCCCACAGTTCAATAGCTACAGCCAGGTATGCCCTGCCCCATCGTTACCTGGCAACAGCAAGGTAACCCAGGGGCTGCTTGGCCTCTCTTCTCTCTCTTAAGCTCTTGCTCTCTCTCTTGTCTCTTACTCTCTCTCACCTCGTGCTTCCTCTCCACATGGCCATGGCCGGCCTCTACTTTTCTTCCCTCCCTCCCTCCCTC
>NW_022196900.1:84140783-84219540 GCF_008632895.1 Mastomys coucha | reverse complement strand
TCTCTATTTTGTACAATAAAAGCTCTAAAACCATGGACTGCCTCCTTTCATCTAGACTCCCCGTGCTGAAACAACGGATAGGCCTTCCCCTAAAGAGCCTCGTCTAATTTCCAGAGAGAAATCCTCCCAGCATTCCCAGCCACCAGACCAAACCAAGGACTCTCACTCACATGGAAACCACCCAGGGCCTTTTCCCCCTGCCCCTTCTCCCCTTGGCCCTGGGGCTGACGGAGCGCTTCCGGAGTCCCCACTTTGTTTTTAGCTCTTCCTCAACATCCAGCAGTGTCTGAGACTGAGAACCTGTTGTCTCTGGACTCCAAGAGGCCCAGGGACCCCAGAGCCGTCTCTTCTGAGGTACCCAGCGGTCTGTGATGCCCGAGAGTCAGAGCTGAGACTGCACCTTCATCACCCCTCAGAGCAGGATCCAGTGGCTTAACACAGCCCGTGGGGTCCAACAGCAGTCTCCTGAGTCTGCCTGGCCAGTCTCCCGGAGCTCTGGTGGGACGCGGGTCTCTCCCACCCCTTTATTTCCCCATGCCTGGCACCCTACACACCCCACACTCTTCATTTTTGAGGGGTTGCCTTGTCAGATATTGAATTCTTCATTGATACCATTTTATCACTAGTGCTCTAAATACCCTATTAAATTCCCTCTGGCCTCAATAGTGTATGATGTACAATTTTACATTGTGAGGATCTGTTATGTACAAATAGGTTATTTGTTGCTACTTCTACTTCCCAAACATCCTCTTTGACTTTGGCTTTTGATAAATGGATTACGTTTCCTTGTTTTTCAATTTGTCTTACACAGAGTGCATTAACTTCTTGGGTTTGTAAGATCATGTCTCCCAACAAATTTGGGGAGTCCTTGGCTAATTCTCTCCCTTTTCCCCACCCAGAGCTCCCCATTCCTATGAGGGTTTGCTTGATGGCATCCGGTAGGTCCCTCTGGTTCCATCCACTTCTCTTCAGTATCATTTCTCCCTGTTTCTCTGGCTCTTATCTGAGACTTGCTACCTTTCTTTTTACTGCTTCCTGTTGAGGCACTTTTAATGAAATTCTCATTTTCTTTTCCTCAGTAGTGACAAATAAAACCTGACCCAGCTTGCTTGTCAATGTTGGGGGGTGGGGCAACAGGGGGCGGAGCACTGGCGCAGGGGGCGCGGGGTGCTGGGGGGCAGGACACTGTGGCAAGGCGACACTATGACCTTAGGATTCCCACACTGCCCTTTTTGCTCATGTGACTGACTGCTTAGCTCAAGCTTTCTTTGGCATCTTTGTTGAAAACTCAAGCAACCACACAAATAGGAATCAATTTCCAGACTTCACCTTCTGTGGCATTGATTATGCATTTTTGTCCATTCCTTTAGTGGCCATCCCAGAGGGGAAGACTAGTGCATTTATTTACCTAGACATCTTTCATTTCTGCATCCACTCCCTTGTTTCTAATGTCTTGGATTCTCTTCTGAATCACTCCCCTGTCCCTGAGACCTTCTTTTAGCAAAACCCATGAGTCTTTTTAAGAACCTGGGACAGTTTCTTACACCATTTCCTCATCCAAGAATGCCTTTATGTCCTGAAATAACAAGTTTGGGCACTTGCTGCCAGTACCTGTGATTTTTGAATGAGAAATCTTCAGTCGTATTTCTTTATAACAATGTAGCCCTTTCCTCTGGATGCTTTAAAAACTGCTCTGGCTTTAGTCTGCTTAAGATATATCAGCACTGCTTGGAGGTGACTTGGTCCAGAAAGTTTTCACCATGCAAGTGTGAGTACCCAAGTTCAGATTCCCAGCATCTATGTAAAAGCTGAGTATGTCTACACCCACGAACTGGGCACTAGAGACAGGCAGATCCCCAGGGTTCACTGGACATCCAGCGTAGCCAAACCAATGACTTCCAGGTTCTGGGAAACACCCAGTCTCAAGAAATAAGATGACAAGCCATCGAGGAAGGACACTACCCACATTAACTGCTGGCCTTCATATGCATATTCATATGCATAACCATATACATACTACCTGCATGAACACACACACACACACACATAGAAAGAGAGAGAGATAGAGAGAAAGAGACAGAGACACATGAGAAATGTGTGAAGTTTGGGTCTGCTGAGTCTGATATTTCCTGAACTTACTGGATCTTTCTTAAATGCAATCAAATTTCTGACGTTCCCAGGCATTACCTACCGAGACGGGTAGATAATTTTTCCACTTGCTTCATGAATATGTACGTTGCCTGTTAGAACATTTTTGTGACAGTGACTTTTTTAGTCTTCGTCAGATAATTCCAACATCAATGACATCTCAACGTATGTTGACTGTCTTTACCAAGAGTGTCTAGATTTTCCTTTTTTTTTTTTTTAACAAGAAATGCTTCAATTGTATTCTGGCCATTTTGAATAATTTGTTATGAAACATTGCCACTTACATATTCCTACACAGAGGCTGGTATTATTTTAAGGAGCAATCAACCTGGTTAGCTTACATCTTTGAGTGCAGACCTTCTGTGGGTGGCAATCTGAGGTAAGTGCCTTTTATTTGACACCTCTTTGTGCACCACCCAGAGGCCTGTCTGGGAATTGGTCTAGCTGTTAGATGTGATCTCAGCATCTTTAATGATCTGGGGAAGAGTTTATTTATCTGTTCTCTCTATGATTGCACCAATACCTCACGATTCCCTGCAGCACCACCTTTTGGTTCTCTGGCCTGTACGTTGGAACTTTAGTTACCCTACTCTGTGGCAAACTTCCATCTCACATCCAGGCCCAAATCTGAAGTGGAAAAGGAAACGGGGGATGAGGTGGGGTGAAGGGCATTGCAGAGGGGTTTCCTGAGATTTTCTTGAGATAAACCAGAGAACTTCACCCTCACTCCAAGTTTGTGAAACTTCCCCTCCCAGTCTTTAAGTTAGAATTAAAGGTCTCTTTTGTAGCATAAATAATAATAATAATAATAATAATACCAGGACTGGAAAGTATGTACTGTTCTTGCAAAAGACCCAAGTTCAGTTCCTGTCACCCAGGTCTGACAGCTCTCAACCATTTGTAACTCTAGCTCAACCGGGACCTGATGCCCTCTTCTGGCCTCTGTGGGTAATTACTCACAAGCACCGCCCCCATCCCATCGCCCCCCCTCCCGCACGCGCACAAACTCTCTCTGCACACACACACACACACATACACATATACACACATAATCAAAACTAAAAAGAAACTTAAATTTTCACTTCAGTGTTCATGGATTTGGGATAGTTGGGGTTATATCTATGGTGGTAGAACAGAAAAATTCTGGCAAGGTATAAAGGCGCTTCAGATTCGCTGTCTTTCCCAATCTGTTTGCAACTCTTTTCATAGACCCAGAGAGCCGCTCCCGGTAGTTGGTATAGTTTGATGCAGTCCTCAGAGCCTTGTAGCCCCATTGAGTGGGAGAAGTAGAGGGCTGTGCTCCCTCTGTTTCCCTCGTGGATGTCTGGACAACCGATTTTCTGCTTCCCTCACCTAACCACTTGAGTTAAATGCCTACAATTGTAACGAGCTACTTTTCATTGTCGTTCTTTGTAAATAGTCTCTGATTTCCCTTGTGATCTCTCTTTAAACGCGTGGCTAATTTTTAGAGCATATTGTCTAATTTAGAAATACAGCTTTCTGGTTGGATTCTCCCTCCCCAGGTGTGTGTGTGTGTGTGTGTGTGTGTGTGTCCATATAGTGTTGTATTTTTGTGTGTTCTGTGCATGCACATGAGTGTGGGGGTCTGCTCATATGGAGGCCAGAGAGAGTCTTCCTCTATTGTGCCCCCTTAACTGTCTTGAGATAGGGTCTCCCATTGAACCATAAGCTTGACACCAGGTTGGCCGGCTCTAGGCTTGCTCCTGTCTCTGTTTCCTTAGTGATGGAGTTATAAGCACAGTCAGCCATGTTTGCTTTTGCAGGTAGATGGTGCGAATTTGAACTCCCGTCCTCAGGCTTGCTGCACAACTATTCTTACCCACTGAGCCATCCTAAAACTCCCTGGATTTTTTTTATTATTATTTATCTCCTATGTTGGCTAGAGAATGTGCCTTGTAACATTTAAAGGTTGGGAGAGAAACTTGACAGAGATTTGGTTTTGGCCCAATGTATTTTCTGTCTTGTGGAACATCCCACAATTCTCTGAGAAGCATGCATTTTTCTGTCACATAAGGTCAAAGCAGTTGGCAGTGTTATTTAGAACCTTAAAATCTTGCTTTTTAAAAAGTTAGTTATTTTATGAATTTCTGAGGACCCAGAATACATATTTTTTCTCTGTCTTGCCTTAGTTCTATGAATTCTAGCGTCCTGTATTCTGAAACTCTATTATTAGAGGCAAGTCTATCTGTGTTTTAGTTCATTTTCTGCTGCCATGACAGAGTGCCATAGACTAGGGAATCTATAAATAACAAAGTTTACCTGGATCACAATTCTACAGACTGGGAGTCCATGGCACAAGCAATTGGAAAAGGACCTTTCTGGTGTGTTGTCACATGGTAGAGAACAGGAGAACTCTCAGGGAAGATGAAGAAAGCAAGAATGGCCTCTCTTAATGTAAATCCACCCTCACTATAAACCCACCTGCCTAATAATCAGCATTAACTCTGTCATGATTTTGGAGAATTCAAAATCATATCATGCCTACTTTTCTATCATTTAACACCTGGTATTAAGTTTCTAACACATAAACTTTTGTGGACAGGTTCAAACCATAGCGATTTGTATTCATTATATTTTCTAAGGTAGTGACATTTTAATCTTTTGATTGAAAAAAACAATCTGGCAACACTCCCTGCCTTAAAGCCTATTTCATCTGGTATTCACACTGTCATTTCACTTCTTAAAAGTGGTTTTATGTGTAGAATATTATTTCCCTTACGAAAGAATATTTTAAACTTAAGCATGACGTGGCTGCATGCTTTTGTAATTCCAGCTCTGGAGGCCAAAGCAGGAGAATTCTTAGTTTCAGGCCAGTTTGGGCTACATAACAATTTCAGTCCCACTTTGGCTACCTAGCAAGAACCTTTCTCAAAACAAAGAAGAAACAATGTTTCCACTATTTGTGTCTTTGTATAATATAAGTGTTACATCTTACAGTCAACCTATTCCTAGGCTCTCATTTTCCCCATCCAGAAACATCTGTTTTCTTAAAACCTGCATATTTCTATTCTAATATGATTCCTGTTGCTGTTTTGACCAGAAACAATTTAGGGAAGGGATGGGTTTATTTCACTTCACAGATCACAGTCAATCATTGAGGAAAGTCAAGACAAGAACTCAAGCAGGAGCTTGAAAGAGGAATGGCTTACTGACTGAATCGCTCAGGCTCATGCTTAGCCTGAGACCTTCTACCTAAGGATGGCTCTGTCTCCAGAGTGCTGGGCCCTCCTGCATCAATTAAAAATCAACACAATCCCCTATACACATGCCCATGGTGCAATCAGATCTGAGCAATCCATCAAGTGAGATTCTCTTCTCAGATGACTTTAGGCTGATTCAAGTCAACTATGAATGCTAATTAAGACACTATTTAACATTATTTTTAGAAACAAATTTGGGCTTAGGGGTACAACCTGCCAATTGATCTTTAATATAAATTTTATTGAAATCATTATAAATTCACATGTAATTACAATATGGCTGAAAGAATGCTAGCTAGGATACTATTTAACATCATTAAAAAAATAAATGTGGGCTTTAGCGGCACAACCTGCTAACCAATCATTAATCTAAATTTTATTGAACTAATTATTGATTCATATGTAATTACAATATGGATAAAAGCCTTGGGTATGGAATCCAAAACACTCTGGAGAGCTATAACCAATCAACTTGCATGTATTATTTTTTGAGATAAAGTTTCATTGTAGTCCAGGTTAGCCTCAAACTCACTATGCACCTAAGATAAACTTCTGATCTTCCTGCTTCCACTTTTCCCTGCTGGAATTACAGGCCTGTGTCATCACATCTGGTTTTATGCATCACTGAGGACTGAACCCATGGCTTTGTGCAAACTAGGCTAGCATTCTATCTCTGAGTTACATCCCTAATCCCAACTATATGATATGTTATGTACTTAAAAATTGCTACAAGGTTAGATCTCTCATTACATGTGCTTACCACCAAAAACAATAACAGTAATAAAGTCACAGGAAAAGACTGTGGGAAGTCACAGATGTGCTTGTGGCCCTGATGGAGGCAAAGGTTCCATAAATGTTTACTTATCTCCAACCTTATCAGCTTGTGTATATTAAATATGTACATCTTCTTCTATGTCACCCATACTGCAGTCAGGTGATTATTTTTATTTAAGTTTTATTGCATTATGATGGGAAAAGATACATGATTTCAATTTATCTGAATTTGTTAACATTCAAAAACACATTTTAAGTAAAAGAATTAAATCACATTCTTGTTTTCCTTTTGTACCCCAACTCCTCCCAGAGACCCCCTTTAATACCTACAATACTTTTTTTGTCATATTCTTTAAAATTTATAACATATTATAACCATAAAAATGAGTATTATGAAAATTGTTTGATATAAAACAACAATTAATTTAACAGTCTGATGTAGATGCTTGTCTACAGCAATATTGAAAATATATACAGTTTTTCCATATAAATTTTAAATAACTTCAAACATATTAACTGTATATTTTAAAATAATACATCACTACTAGTATTTTTTACATGAACATAAATATATAAAGTCTTTTTGTTTGTATTGTATTGTATTTAGTGGAGCTTAAAAATCTCGTCTCTTACTGTGGTAAAAACACAAAATAAGAACAATTTTTAGACATTAGATTTCATTGTAATAAGGCTATACTTCAATGACCCGCATATCAGCAAAGGATTTTTACCTCCATCATAGCTAAGCTGAGAGTTGACAGTTCTGCTGCACTAAGGAATGAATTGTAGGCACGATTTTTGGATACAGACTTCCTGCTATGGTCAAAACTATTTAACTTGAGTGAGTGTCTTTATTCTCAGCCCACAGAGAACAAGTTACATTCATTTATGAAATGGTGTGTGTATTAAGATGGTCTATCCATAAAGTCATTCACCAATGATTTCAATGAACAATAGTCCTGCTTGGAAAGTGGCACAGACATTAGGTGAGGGTAAGAATCTGGTTCATTGGCTGTGATAATTTGGAAAAGCATTCATCTCAGAGAAAGAGTAACTTATAAAGTCCTCTTCTTCAAACTTGATAAAATAGTTACAAACATCAAGCAAAACATTTAGTCTCACTCTTTGTTGTTCTCTTACAAGCTACCTCCCAAGTTAATTGTCTACGTTTCTTTTGGCTGCATAAATAATTTTGAAATATGTAAGCTGTTCTGAAAACCATAGTATAGTGTAAAAACATGAAATAAACAATCCTACTAATAGAGAGGCTGAGATAGGAGAAGCATGATTTCAAGACCATTATGTTGTACACAGCAAGACACTGTCATGTACAAACAAGCAGAAAGTGTATATGATTGATTGTACAGTATTGGACCTATTTCTCCAATTACCAAATTAGAGAGACCATTGGATGACAGTCAACAAATTTCTAATTCCTCATATTTTTGGATTTCAATTGATTAGGATAATTTGGTAATATCAATTTTCATGTTAAGACATTAAGAAAAAGTAATTGTTACTTCCTGTTGTTTTTGTTGTAAGAGGTGGAATTATGTTTGTGTGAGTTTGTTGAAATATTACTTTCTTGCTTTTAGGGTGTAGTTTCACTCCTTATGTTGGTGTTTTCCATCTATTATCCTTTGTAGGGTTGGATTTGTGGAAAGATATTGTGTAAATTTCGTTTTGTCATGGAATATCTTGTTTTCTCCATCTATGGTAATTGAGAGTTTTGCTGGATATTGTAGCCTGGGCTGACATTTATGTTCTCTTAGGGTCTGTATGACATCTGCCCAGGATCTTCTAGCTTTCATAGTCTCTGGTGAGAAGTCTGGTGTAATTTATATGTTACTTGACCTTTTTCCCTTACTGCTTTTAAAATTCTTTCTTTGTTTAGTGCATTTGGTGTTTTGATTATTATGTGATGGGAGGAATTTCTTTTCTGGTCCAGTCTATTTGGAGTTTTGTAGGCTTCTTGTATGTTCATAGGCATCTCTTTCTTTAGGTTAGGGAAGTTTTCTTCTATAATTTTGTTGAAGATATTTACTGGCCCATTACATTGGGAGTCTTCACTCTCTTCTATACCTATTATCCTTAGGTTTGGTCTTCTCATTGTGTCCTGGATTTCCTGGATGTTTTGTGTTAGGAGCTTTTTGCTTTTTGCATTTTCTTTGACTGTTGTGTCAATGTTTTCTATGGTGTCTTCTGCATCTGAGATTCTCTCTTCTAACTCTTGTATTCTGTTGGTGATGCTGGTATCTATGACTCCTGATTTCTCTCCTAGGTTTTCTATCTCCAGGGTTGTCTCTCTTTCTGGTTCCTTTATTGTTTCTGTTTCCATTTTTAGATTCTGGATGGTTTTGTTCATTTCTTTCACCTGTTTGATTGTGTTTTGCTGTAGTTCTTTAAGGGATTTTTGTGTTTCCTCTTTAAGGGCTTCTAGCTGTTTATCTGTGTTGTCCTGTATTTCTTTGAGGGACTTATTTATGTCTTTCTTAAAGTCCTGTATCATCATCATGAGAAGTGATTTTAGATCTGAATCTTGCTTTTCCGTTGTGATGGTGTGTCCAGGATTTGCTATGGTGGGAGAATTGGGTTCTGATGATGCCAAGTAACCTTGGTTTCTGTTGCTTATGTTCTTATGCTTGCCTCCTGCCACCTGGTTATTTATCTCTAGTGCTACCTGCCCTTGCTAAATCCTGAAACCTGTCCTTCCTATAATCTTGGTTGTGTCAGAACTCCTCAGAGTCAAGCTGTCTCTGTAATCCTGTGAATCTGAGATCCTGTGATCCTGGGCTTGTTAGAGCACCTGGGAGTGGAGCTTCCTTTGGGTGTTGTGGGACTGGCTGCTGAGTTTGCGCCCAAGGTCTGCTCAGGGCTCAGACAGACCGGAAGCAACCCATGTCACTGGGCTAGCAGAGTTCTTGTGTGCCTGGGTCCCGCAGGTCCCAGCTGCTCCCAGTGTTGGAAAAGATGTGTCCTCCCCATCTCAGATCCTCTGATCTTGGGCGTATCAGAGTGCTTGGGAGGGGAGCCACCTCTGGATGCTGTAGGACTGGCTGCAAAATTTGGGCCCAAGGTCTGCTTAGGGAACCGTCCCAAACAGATTGGAAGCAACCCGAGCAACTGGGCTGGTGGAGTTCCTGTGTGCCTGAGTCCTGCTGGTCCCAGTTACTCCCGGTGTTGGGACAGATGTTGTGTCCTCCTCACCTCTGATCCTGGGCATGTTAGAGCACCTGGGAGTGGAGCTTCCTCTGGGTGTTGTCCAGGTGATTTTTTTAACTGCCAAAAAATATTAAAACAAAGAAGAAATACTGGAGAGTCTCTTGTGATTTTTGCCACTGCTAAAGGTAATAGTTTGAAAAGCCATTGATGATGTCACAGTCGGGATACCAATCTGAACACAATCTGTCACTGTGTCTCACTCAGATGTGCCAGGTTATGTTGGTACAATTTCATCCTCTGTACAGATTTGCACATCAGCCACCACAGCCGCAGCACTAAGGGTCCAACAAGCCCTATCCCGCCTGCTGCCTGCTTCTCTCTCAGGTTCCCTACCTCCCCTTCCCAAACCCAGGACCATGGCTGCTCTGTTCTCTGCTTTCAAAAGTGTGTCATTTCAAAAATGTTGTATAAATGGAACCATAGTCCCAAGGAAAGCCCCATGAAAAAAGGGCTAATCAAAAAGAGGAAATTAGTTATTACTAGTAGTTGTAAGAGGACAAATGAAGTTATCTGGATTGAATGTTGTCAAAATACATTATGTACTGGTAAGAAAATGTCATTTGAAAGTCACTACTACATATAATTAATATAAGATAGCAAAAGACTTTAAAAATACATAAATATATTACATTTTTAATGCCAGCACTGGAAGAGGCAGATGGATCACTGGGAGTTCAAGACCATCCTGGTCTATATAATGAGTTCTGGGTCAGCTTAGTCAGTGTAGTGAGACCCTATTTCAAAAAACGTGTGCATGTCTGTGTGCGCGCGCGCGTGCACACACACACACACACACACACACACACACACACACACGCCCATGGACCACTATAGTACTTAATCTTTCTTCTCTCATCATTCTTCCTTAGAAAGTCATCTTTTGCTGGTATCTGTGGAAAGCCTGTTTCCTGATTTCTATGCAGGAGAGTTGTTTAATTGGACATTGGCCAAAGAATAATTGAGTTGATTCCAGTTTTTGCTATTAAAAGAAATGTGTTAGATGGCGTCTGGTGTGAGCCTTTGTGTGAGCACAATCTTTCCTTCCTCGGGGATAAATGCCTATGAGGGCTACTACTAGATTTTATGGTAACTGTACATTTAGTTTTGTTTTCTTAAATTTTTTTTTGTTATGTGGACGAGTGTTTTACCTACACTTATCTCTGTGTACCATGTGCATGTAGTACTATTGGATGCCAGAAGGGGATCAGATTCCTTGGGACTTGGTCTACAGATGTTTGTGAGCCTTTGTGTGGGTGCTGGGAATTGAATAGGGTCCTTGAGAAGAGTAGCCAGTGCTCTTAACCACAGAGCCATCTCTCCAACCTCCTATAATTAGTTGTCAACGAAATTGTCTCACTGTTTTCAGATTGGCTGGGATAATTGTACTCCTCATAGCCATGACTGAACAATCCAGTTCCTCCACATTCTCATCTGTATTTGGTCACCATTCCGTCTGTTTTGATAGGTGTGCTGTAGCATCCCAAGCAATTTTAACTAGTGACATCCAACATCTTAACTCTGAGTCATTTGTGAATCATCATTCACCTGCTGACTGGGTTTTGGATATTCTCTATGTATTTCAGATAGCCGTCCTTTGCAGAATGTGGCTGGCAAATATTTTCTCTCTACATGGCGTTTTTGTCTTTTCCATGAAGTCTTTCACAGAGTGAAAGTTTTAAATTTTTATTTTAAAGATAAAAGAGACTCAAAGCAGCAGATTTTTCCTTTTATGGGTCTTGCTTTTGGTGAGAAGCCCAAGAACATTTTCCTTGGCCCTGGATCCCAGAGAGTTTCTCATATATATTCTTTGTTAAGTTTCTCATTTTATATTCCATCTTGAGTAAATTTTTATTTGAGATGTGAGACTGAAGTTGAACTTCATTTTCCTGTCCCTGTATGTTTCAAATTCCAGCCCCATTTGTTAAAAATCTATTCTCTTCTATCAAATTGTATCAACACCCTTGCAGAAATCACTTGGGCACATTTGTGTGACCTCCTCTTCTTCTTTTTTATTGGTCTACAGATATTCTGAAGTTACCAGTTACAGTTATTGCTATAGTTGTGTAATACACCTTAGTATTTGGTGACATCACCCACCTTATTCTTCTGCATCAGTTATTTAAGCTAGCTCAGGTATGTTTCTTTTTGCAAAGAATTTAGAATTAACATATATTTGTTTTCACAAACTGTGCAGGATTTTTTAAAGGTATTCCACTAAAACTATACATCAGTCTGGAGAGAATTTGCATCTTCACTATGTTAATTTTTCTAGTTCACAGATACAGTACATCTCTTCATTTATTTAGTATTTCTTTTCATCAGTAATTTGTGATTATTTTTTAAAAAGATTTATTTTATTTTTAACGTGTGTGTACATGTGTACATGCATGTGCATATGTGTATGTGTATGTGGGTATGCAGTGCAGTGCAGTGCAGTGCCTGAAGAAGCCAGTAGAGGGCATCCAATGCCTCCAGAGCTAGAGTTATAGTTGGTAGTGAACTGCCCACCATGAGTGCTGGGAACCAAACTTGCATTCTCTGCAAGTTACCCGCTGAGCCTTCTCTCCAGTCTCCCATCTTTTACTTTTCAATACAAACATTTGCCATTTTGCTGAAACCATTTATTAATCATAGAGAGCTTGGAAAAGAGATTTGTCTGGCCTGTCTGTGTGTTCATTCATATCACCTGCACATTTGTAGCACTTCTTTCTTTCCAACCCATAGTTGCTAACGTCCCCCCTTCTTTGGAAATATTGTAAAAGGAATTGTGCTTTTAATTTTGGTTTCTGCAATTCACATATTTGTATGTTAGTATGAAGAAATATAATTGCTCTTTGATCTTGTATCCTATGAACAGTATAGAATTTTGTTTATAAATTCTATAGGGAGGTAAGGTTTCTTTTAGGGGGTGGGGTGGGGTCTTATTCAGTGCTCTGTTGTTGTAAAGAGAAACCATGACCACAGCAACTCTTATCAAAGAAAGCATTTAAGTGGGGCTTGTTTACAGTTTCAGAGGTTTAGTTTATTCTCATGACAGCAAGGATCATGTCAGCACACAGGTAGATATGGTGCTGGAGGAGCTGGGAATTCTACTTCTGGATCTGCAGGCAGCAGGAAGAGAATGAAACATTGGGCTTGGCTTGAGCTTTTGAAACCCCCACCCCAGTGGTACACTTCCTCCAACAAAGCCACACTCTTAATGCTTCTCAGGTTGTGCCACTCCCTGATGCATTCAAAAGTATGAGCCTGTAGGGCCATTCTTATACAAACCACCATGGGGTTGGGGGAGGTCTGGATAGACTCTGTACTCATTGTTATTTACAACTACATTTGCCTATGCATTTTCTTTCCAATCTGTAAAGTCTGCTTGTATTTCTTTTATCTTGCCTTACTGCTATAGTTAGGGTTTCCAGATCTGTTTAATAAGAGTCATTAGAATTCGTATCTGTGAGTTATTAATGTTCCACTGTTAAATATAACATTGACTATATTTATGAAGGTACTTTTTTATCAGGTAAAAATAATTTCTTCTAGTCCTCCTTCTCTGAAAGTTTTTCTCCTGAATAAGTGTTGAATTTTTCAAATGCTTTATACATTTAAACAAACTTACTATTTCTCTGTCTTCCCCTTAGTTTGGAGGATTGTGTCGATTGAGTTTTGAGTAGTGACGTTATTTGCTACACTTAAAGCCACATTTGGATATCTAATGTCACAGGCCTTTAATTGGGATATAATCATTTTATATATTGTAAGCTCTGGCTTGTTCATTTCTTTTGAGGGTTTTCATGTTTGGCATTATGAGAAGTATTGTCCTATCACTTTTTGAAAAAACTTAGACCATTCTTGTCTGCTTTTTAGGTCAGGATAATACTGATCTCATAAACAAAAAACAAATTGGGACATGTGTATTCCCTATGTTACCTTCTTGCCTGTGAGTTTCCTGTTGTTGCTGTAACAAATTACCACAAACTCAGCGGCTTAAAATACAACAAGAAATGGATCACTTTACAGTTCTAGAGCTGCTGAGCTAAAATAAAGATGTCATATGCGATGCGTTCCTTCTGGATCTTGGGAGAATCTGTTCTCACCCCCCCCCCCCTTTCAGTTTCTAGAAGCCACCTGCACTTCTTGGCTCCTTCCCACATTTTCAAAGCTATCCACAGAGCATGTTCAAGTCTTTCTCTCACTAGGATCTTGCAAGTCCTCCTTTTAGTGACAAAGAGAGAGTATTAGGATTCATCCACTTGAGCTAGAGAGGGAAGGGAGACAGGAAGCAAATGCTACTAGCATCAGACACCTGTGCCGAGATAACAAAAGGTCCGATGAGTCCCAGAAGGAGACAAAAAAACGTAGTGTTGAAAGAATATTGGCAGAAACATTGGCTGAACATTCGGAAATGTGGCTAAATACGGAAACCAACAGATTGAACAAGCTTCACAAACCCCAACCAGAATAAATCTTGCAATTACCCTAGATCTTTCTGGATAATCCAAGATAAAGTTCCTGCGATGGCTAATCTCGGTTGTCAACTTGATACATTGGGAGGAAGGAGCCTTGAGTAAAGAATTATGCACATCAGATTGCCCCTGGACGCGTCTGTAGGGGCATTTCCTTTATTGTTAATTGACATGGATGACTCCAGCCCACTGAGTCGGGTGGATGAGCTTAGGCTACATAGGAAAGGCAGCCAGCCAGTAAAGAGTATTGTTTTGTGTTTTCTGCTTCGAGCTGCTGCCCTAACTTCTTGCTTTGGCCTCTCTCAGTGATGGATTGTAACTATTCAGATGAAATAAAACCCTTTCTTCTTGCTTTTGGTCATAGTGTTTGCCACAGAAATAGAAACCCAACCAAGATAGCCCCCAACCCAACATCCATAACAACAGTATTTTACCATGTCTCAGGGACATGGCTCTACTTTTTGAAAGAGATTGTAGCAAATCTGTGATAATTCTTCTTTGAATGTCATTCAGGTTCTCTGGTGAAGCCATCTGGACCTGGATATTTTTCAGGAATTTTTATGGTTACACCTTCAATTTCTTTAATGGTTTCCATACTCTCAAGATTGTCTATCTCATCTTGATTGAGTTTTGGTAGCTTGCAATTTTGGAAGCATTCATTTCTCTAAGTTGTCAAATTCATGAGCATAAAAACTCTTTATCCATAATACAATAAATGTAAAACATTCCTCTATTATCTTTTAAAAGCTAAATGGTTCTTAGAAGCTGCTTTAGATCCACAGCAAAATTGAGCAGAAGGTACATAGATTCCCCTGCCTCCATCCCCATCCCACATCCCTCATCCCCTCGCTCTTATAACCTCAGCACCATAACCTTCCCACCAGCCCTGCTCATTTGTTAAAACTGATGAACCTACACCGACACAAAATTATAACCCAAATTCTATAGTCTATATTGTCTGTATTCTTGTTGTACATTCTATAAGTCTGGACAGCTATATGACATGAATCTGCCATTACAGTCTGACACAGAGTAATTTCAAAATCCTCTCTCTCTCTCTCTCTCTCTCTCTCTCTCTCTCTCTCTCTCTCTCTCTCTTTCTCTCTCTCTCTTTATTGATCCTTCATGAAATTCCCTAATCCAATGCCCCCTAATCCCACTTATTACCCATTCCCTCCATATTCATCCTCCACCCTTGCAACCTCCCAGCTAAAGAAAACAAAAAAATAAAATTAAAAATAATAACTAAAAAAAATACCCTGCGTGTTATCACACAGTATATATACCCTTTGCCCAAACAGCTTTATTTGCAAATGTTCATTAGAGTAACTCTGGCTTCTGCACCATCAGTACGCCATCAGTACTGGACCCTCTCCCAGACTCGTGGATTACCCTGAATCATGGAGATCCTACAGCTTTGCTTCTGCAAGACCAGCCCCTTAACAACCTCTAGCATTATAGATGGGGTAGATGTTGGGGTGAGCCATCTCAAAGCCCTGAATCTGGGTCTGAGTGGTAGTTGAGTCAGTCAGCCTGCCAGCTCTGCCTGCCCATGCCGCTAGGGTCCACTCTTCTGCTTTGCCCAGGTAAGGGATGGGTCCATCTCTCCTGCTTGCTGCAGCAGCCTGCAAGCAACAAGGCCAGCTTTCCCAAGCAGACAAGGAAAGGGGTGGGGCCAGCTCTCTCTTGTCCACACCTCAAGCAGGTGCCATTGGGCAATGGCTAGTGAGGGGCAAGGCGAGCTAAGTGAAGTCCTTGGACAACAACATGGCCTCAGGAGGAAGCCCAGACCATGGACATCTGCATGGTCTTTGGTGGTAACAGGCCGGGGCATCAACACAGACTCCTACTACATCAGGGCCGTGGACTGAGACATGGCCCTCAGAGGCAGCATGAGCCCAGACATCATCATGGCCTCAGGTTGTTCTGTCTTTCTTCATAGTGGACAAACGTCTCCACTTCTCTTTCTCTCTCATCCCATCTCAAACCTTTAGGATACATCACACTTCTTTTTGAGACTGAATTCTTTTATGTAGCCTAGGCTAGCCTCAAACACATTATGTAGCTCAGGTTTTTGGCCTAGGACTCCTGATCCTCCTGACTCTTTCCATGTGCTGGGATTTTTTTTTTTTTCATATAAGTTCTTGCACCCAGCCTTGGATTTGCTGCTGTATACATACTTTTGGGTTTTTTGTTTACTTGTTTTTGTTTTCTAGAATCTGATCCAATTGGAACTGTGGTGTAGGAGATTGCCTTTTGACTGAGTAATTTGCAGTTAGGTTTCTTCTTTGTCTCTTTATAGCTTAATAGTTTATATCTCTGCAGCCTTGAATAGCATGATTGATAAGGCTGGAGAGATGGCTGAGTGGTTAAGACACTAGCTGCTCTTTCAGAAGACCTGTGATCAATTCCCAGCACTTACACAGTAGCTTATAACCATCTAATCCCAAGGGATCTGGTGCCCTCTTCTAGATTCCTAGGGCACAAGGCATGCACGTTATGCACACACAAACATATGCAAACACTCAAACACTCTACACATAAAGTAAAAATAAATCTTTAAAAACATATATGGCATTATAGAGACAGGCTCCATACAGTTTATCCTACTCTCTCCTTCTAGAATTTGATGGTTCCATGTACAGGTGCTTGTATGGACATACATTTTTAACCCCTTGGAATAAATTCCACGGAATGGGCTTGTTGGCTCACATCACAAGCCATCTTCCACGACAACTGTATCAGGCTGCAACCCACCAGCAATGCATGAGGGTTTTGATGTCCCGGGCCTTTGCCAGCACTTAGTGTTGTCGGTGTTTGGCTTTTGGCCATTCGGATCTGTGCCTTGTGTACAGGTGTTGTATGAATTTGCATTTCTCTGATGACATATGATGAGGAACATCTTTTCATGTGCTTATTTTCCATCTGTGGAATATCTTCCCTGGCAAGGCGTCTGCCCAAGCCTTTGACCTATTTTTTGTTTGGGTTGTTTGTTAACATATTGCCCAGCTTTACAACTTCTTTGTGTGTTTTGAAGAATAGCTTCTTTAATCAGATATGTCTTTTACAAATATTTTCCAACAGCCTGTGCCTTGTCTCTTTATTCTCTTGACAGAATTTTTCACAGAGCAGAACTCTTAGTTTTAATAAAGTCTATCTTTTTTGTTTGTTTGTTTGTTTTTGTTTGTTTGTTTGTTTGTTTTCGAGACAGGGTTTCTCTGTGTAGCCCTGGCTGTCCTGGAACTCACTCTGTAGACCAGGCTGGCCTCAAACTCAGAAATCCGCCTGCCTCTGCCTCCCAAGTGCTGGGATTAAAGGCGTGTGCCACCACCGCCCGGCAATAAAGTCTATCTTATCAATTACTTCTGTCATGGGTGGTGCTTTGGTGCTGTGTCTAAACGTCATTGCCAAATCCTAAATTGTCTAGATTCTCTCTTATCTATGGTTTTGGAGTTTCACAATTTATATTTAGGTTTATGACCCATCTTAAGTTATTTTTTTTATTATGTGTGTGTACCCACTTGCACATATATGTGTATATGTATATGGTTGTGTGTGTGTGTATATATGTCTGTGTTGCGTATGTGTATATGATTATGTATATGTGTATGTAGGCATATGTCTATGTTTGTGTGTATATGTGTATATATGTATATGTTACATATGTATGATTGTGTATGTATGTGTATTTATGTAGGTGTGTGTGTGGGGGGGGTGTATGTGTGTGCCATTGCCCAGTGGATAATTGCATTAATTCTCTCCTTACATCATCTAGGTCCCAGGGATCCAGGTCAGGTCTTCAGTCTTGGCAGCAGGTAAATGTATGATTGTATATGTGCATATGTGTGTATGTCGTATATATGCATGTGATTGGGTATATGTGTGTGTATATGTATATGGATGTGTATATTATGTATGTACCATCTCCCTGGCCTTTGAGTTAATTTATATGAAAGGCATGAAATCTGTCTCTACATTCTTTTTTGGCATATGGGCATCCAGATTTTCCAACATCATTTGTTGGGTAAACCATCTTTCTTGCAGGATATTGCTTTTATTGTTGGTCTTGAATGTTTTAGCACCCCCTCTTGGTTTGTTAGGGTGGATTTTTCTAGCTTTCTTAGTGTTTGTCTGAGTACTATGACATACACACTCGAGTCAGTCTGCTGCTATCCACATTTAATCACTTGGGCTAATCCACGGGGCCTTTACCTTCCACAGAGGTGCTTGGGGCCTCCTCATTTCTATTTGTTTGACTCGGGGGAACAGATGGAACCTTAATTATGGTCTCGGAGGTGACAAAATATCTGACAGAAGCAACTTCAGAAGGAAGAGCTTACTTTGGCTTGGGGTTCATCATAGTGGTAAAGCCAGAACTGACAGTCCATCACAGCAGAGAAGCCAGAGCTACAGCCAGAGCCTGTGGCCTCCAGACTCATCAGGAAGCACAGAGATGGATACCGGGTGTTTAGTTCAGGCAGAGACTCCAGGAACTGCTCCACCCACCTTCAAGGTGGGTCTAACAGTCTCAGTTAACCTAACCTAGATAATCCCTCACAGGTTATTCAGAGGCTAACTGGATCTGGAAACCCCCTCACAGATGGGCCAAGAGGCTTGCCTTCTCAATAATTATAGTTCCTGTCAAGTTGGTTATCAATATCGATCTTCACAAAGGTATATATCAAAAGCTTTGTTTCAACCATCAAATAGGGCTTGTAAAGTGGATGGTTTAAAGGATGGCTTATTTTTCTGTAAACTTGCTCTTGCCCTGCTCCTCCCACCCTCCTCCTCTTGCCCTGCTCCTCCCTGTTCCTCTTGCCCTCCTCTTCCTGCCCTGCTCCTCCCACTCCGCTCCCCCTGCCCTGCTGCTCTCTTCTATGGACACTCCAGGAGTCCTAGTAGCTTCCCTCTGTTTACTGAACTCTATTTTCCCATTGAGAAGCACCAATCTGTTTACGACAATTCACTTTAGCTGTCATGTCCTCTGAACATGTTTTTCTTCCCCTCCATCCCCTGCGATTCCATGGGGAGAGTCTTTCTAGAAAGAGATCCCAAAGCTGACAGCACAGCTCTTTTCTCTCATCCGTGGAAAATTAGGACTCCATTTCTTTACGGTCTCCATCATTTTAGGCACACCATCATTCAAACCGGTGTCCCTTTTTGGTGATCTCTGTCTCTCTCTCTCTCTCTCTCTCTCTCTCTGTCTGTCTGTCTGTCTCTCTCTCTCTCTAGCTGTTTCCACAGTGTTAAAGTTTCATTTCAGTGTGCCTCAGTGTGGAGTCCTTTGGCTCTCCACCTGGCTGGAGTTTCCACAGGCGTTGACACTAGTTAAATTTGGTAACTTCAGCCAGCACCTCCTCAAATATTTTAAGCACCACCCCTTATTTCTCTTTCTGGGACTCCAAGGATATAACCAGTAGTTGGTTTGTTATTGTCCTAAAAATAACTGAGGTTCTGTTTATGATTGTGTGTGTGTTTGCATGTGTGCATGAACATGTGTGTGTGGGTGTGTGTGTGCGCACGCGCGCGTGTGTGCTTGTGCACATTCATGCATGCCATGGCACAGCCTCAGGAGTTGGTCTTTGCCTTCTCCCTTTAGACAGGATCTCTTGTTTATTTTCAACTTATCAACTCCTATCAAACTGGTCCTTGAGCTCCTGGACTCTCTTGTCTCTACTGCATCTCTTGCTGTAGGAATGCCAGGATTATAGATACTTTGTAACACATCAGGCTTTATGTGGTTTTGAAATCCAAACTTAGGCCCCTGGGCTTGCATAGCAAGAACTTGTACGGCTGAGCCAGCTCCCCAGCCCTGTATGTTGTTTCTTCCAGTCTGTCTTCTCATGGGTGCTCAGATGGCATGGATTCTGCTATTTCTTCCCAGTTTGTTCACTCTCTTGTCATCTCTGCTGTCTCTGAGATCACCCAGCCAGAGTCTTATGTATTGTTTCCTCAGTTCTAGACATCCAAGCTGACGATTTTATAACCTGGGCTTCTTACTTGGATTCTCTATTTTTAATCACTCTGGGAAACAGTGTGATTAATCATTAGAAATTCTTTATTATCGCTGCTCCAAGATATGTGTTATGTAATTCTGGTGTCTGAGTCAACTCAATGTCAGTGTTGGTTAATTATGTGCCTGTGTTAGGAACTGGGGTGGAACAGGCAGAAGCGGGGCTCTGGCCTCTGAGGATGGACTCTAAGGCCAGCACAGCACTATGGGGTCTGGAGCTGAGGGCTCCTGATACAGTCACTCACTGTTCATTTGGTTTTGACTGTGGGTTTCTCCAACTTGGCTTCTTGTGACTAGCAATTCTCCAATTCTCAGTGGTATGCAGGGCTGTTTTTTTGTTTTCTTTTCTTTTCTTTTCTTTTTTTGCCAGTGTGTCAGAGACCTTTGCTTTTGCTTCAATCTTCACTTCACATGGCAGACTCCTTATTTAAATCTAGCACCAGAACTTTGGCCTTCTCCAGTGGATTGCATTTCTATTAGCAGTCTGATTTGTAGTGAAGTTTCATTCTGGTTCCTGCTGCTTCTTCTTGGTGGGAAGGAAGGGGTCTCCCCAAGAGTTACCCGACTGGGTGACTATAGGAGGGAAGAGATTTGCAGGTGATACAGCCGTCCTCCAACTACCTGGTTTCTCTTAGCTAGTGAGGAAAGCTCTAGGCCTGTGGAGACAGCAGGCTTCCAGGGCCACGCCATGGTCTATGTCTGAGTCTGTCTCTATGGCTACTAGCCTACTTAGAGAAAGTCTCTGATGTGAGAGGGTAGACAGGCTTCCAGAACCTTAGTGTATCCTCTAGGATTGTCCCTCCCCAGTCTAATATCTGCCTGTAGAAAGAGGGGCTGTAGGTTCAACTGGAAAGAAGAGTACCCCTCTGTCAAGATGGCTTCCCCAGTTGGGAATGTTATACTCATTGACTCAATTCAAGAGGCTGCTGTTCAATCCAGTGGTGTAGGGGTGAGGCCATTTTAGTCAAGGAGATGAGTGAGTTGTGTTCTTCTGGTAGACTGGAATTCAGGAAACATCAGAATAGAGGAGCATCTTTTGTTCCTCTTTTGGAAAAACCCAAGATTCTCTATCATGCTTTCCTTCCAATCCTGGAAGGGGCACATCAGCTCTCCCTGTTCTTCCCACCTCCCTACCTTCCTGTTCCTTCTTACCAGAGGTCTCTGACTGCCTCTCCAGTCATGTCCAAGGCTTGTAACTCCCCCCAGTGAGGAGCCGGGGAGATGGGTGTTAATCTCCTCTCGTGGAGGGCCCTTCTGCTAGTCCTCCCTTCTAGCCAATGCTTTCTTCTTCCAGTCTTCTTCTGAGTTAGCAGAATACGGTTAGCACTCTATTCTGATTGCTGTCCTGGCTTCTTATCTATGTCTCTGGATTTATTTATTTATTTATTTATTTATTTATTTATTTATTTATTTATTTTGTGGTTGCACCAGAGATTATACTGCACATATTTTATCTGTCTCACTCTCCTGTATTGTCTTGCAGGAGCTTTATAGTGCTGAGTATTAGATGTAGGTCTCCTGTGCACTTTGAATTAATGTTATGAAAGGTGAACGGTCTGTATTAGATTCATTCCTTTCCCCGTGGGTGTGCAGTGGTCCCAGCCCCACCGTTTCTCTGCTAGTTGTCTGAGCTTCTCTGTCAAAGGTTAGTTGACTCTGGGTCAAGCCCTGTTGTGTCCCATCAATCTACTCTTTCAAATTTGTCATCAATCTCTTCTTTCAAAATTTCCCCCACTGTGTTGATTTCTGCAGCCATACTAAGCACTGAACTAGGCAGTGTCTTTCCTCCAGTATTGTTCTCCTGCATCAGCACTGGATGGGGTGTTCTCTGTCTTCTGTCTTTCTGTATAAGCTTCAGAATCAGTTTGTCGGTACACAAAGGGTATCTCACTAAGACCCTGTTTGGGATTACACTGAAGTGATAGATTATGTTTAGAATAACAGGTATCTTTATAATCTTAAGTCCCTGCTTTAAAAATCTCTCCACTTGCTTTTATTTTGCTTCATTTGGTTTTTTAGAGTTTTAATGTTTTCTTAATACAGATTTTCCCTCCCTGCCTCTCTAGCTTTATTTATATCTCTATATTTCCTTTTGCGTTGGCTCAGACCAATGGTGATTTTTTTTTAAAAAAAAAAAACAAAATCCCAATTTTTCATTATAGTGTGTGTATGTGTATATATACACTATTGAACATATATATATATATATATATAATTTCTCTATTGTTGAGGCAAAGCAGCTGACAATGCAAATTAAGGAAAGTGTGGTAGTTAGAATAATAGCCCCCATCGGCTCCTATACTTGAATGCTTGGTCTCCAGTTGGTGGAACTGTTTGAGAAAGGTTAGAAGGGGTGGCCTTATTGTATGAGGAGAGGCACTGGAGTAGAATTTGAGGTTTCAAAGCAGCTACCGCTTTAGCCCCTGCCTGCTGCCATGCTCACCCTCTGGAACGGAAAGTCTCCAATAAACTCATTATACTCTAAGTTGCCTTGACCATGTACCTTACCACAGAAAGAGTTAGTTTGGCTCATGATTAGAGCATACAGTTCATGAAGGTGGGGATGGCACGTGAGCAGGAACCATGATTTGCTTGCTCATGTTATGTCTATAGACAAAAAGCAGGAAGAGATGGATGCTGGTACCCCTCTTGTTTTCTCATTTTTAATTACCCCCGGAACTCACCCCATAGGATAATGTTGTCTGCATCCAGAGTGGGTCTTCCTTCCCCAGGAAAACCTTCTGGCAATATCACCATAAACACAGATGTGGAGGTTTGGATAGATTTGGCCCCCATAGACTCATGTGTTTGAATGCTTGTCCCACAGGGAGTGGCACTTTTAGGAGGTATGGCCTTGTTGAAATAGTTGTGGCCTTGTTGGAGGAAGTATGTCCCTGTAGGGGCAGACTTTGAGGTCTGCTATGCTTAAGCTCTACCAAGGGTGGAATTCTGATCTCCTTCTGCTGCCGGCAGACCAAGATGTAGACCGCTAGGGTACTCCATCACTACGTCTGCCTGCAGACTACCATGCTTCCTTCCGCTGTGAAGATAATGGGCTGAACCTTTGAAACTAGCCCCAATTAATTGTTTTCCTTTATGAGTTGCCTTGGTCGTTGTGTCTCTTCACAGCAATAAAACCTTAACTGAGACAACAGACTAAGACATTTGTCTTGTTACATTGCATAGGCCATTGGAAGCATACACCATTATTCCTGATTTTCCTAGGAAAACCTCTGGTGTCTCATGGTGAGAAAGGTTGCCAGCTATGGAGCTTTGTAGAGACTTTTGTCAACTTAAGAAAATCTGTCTTTTTGTGGGTATTTCGCTGAGAATTCTTTATCCTGAATGGATAAAGGGTGTTTTCAAATAGTCCTTTATGCATCCACTTATATGCTCCTATGATTTTTCTTCTTTGGCCTGCCAAGGAGACGGATTACATTAATTTCTATCCACATAGTTTGAAGCACATTTCTTACTGTTGTGGGTATGTGGATACACAATGTTTACCCGTTTTTTCCCCATCGTTTCCATTAAGCCGGACAGTGCAACACATAATGTATTAGCACTCATAAATATTAATCCAGTAAGTGAACTCTCCTTGGCATGTATCTATGACAGAATTAAGGAAGGAGGGAGGGCAGCTTTGTCTGAGTCCAGCTACAGGATAGAGGCAGAAGAGATCAGTGAGGGATATGGCCTTGCGGTCTATTCCTGTCTATCCCAGATGGCAGGTTTGGGCCTCACTGGGTAGAGCGTGAAAGCCAGCAGCTGATTGAGTTGTTTTGTTGAGAGGTATTGTGGACAGGTAAACCGCTTTGGGCCTGGGTGGCAGACTGTGACAGAACTGTCAGAAAAGCTGTGATTCTGTTTTATAAATTTTGTAATCCAGCAGGTGGGAGCTTGGGGCCATGGTAATTTGAGCATTGAAGATGACACCCTTTGCATCTGCGGGCTGCCTCCGAGGTCTATGAAATGTACATTGTTAAATCAGAGTGCTGCTTGATCCGTCTCCAATTGTTTTGGTTTTCTGAGAACAAGTTTCTTTCCCAGGTATTTTTATCTTTATTCTGAGTCTCCATCCCAGTTAACATCAGTTCGGTCTGACTGGCCTAGCACTAATAAATGTGTTCTTGTGTGGTACCCAAAATGGGCTGCTAGATGCTGCTGGATCCCAAGAACCGCTGTGGCCCAGAGCCCTCTAGGCCCAAAGGAGTTCTCTAAATTCTTCATGGCTAGCTATGGTTTGCTTGATTTGATTAACATTCACTATCCTGTTGGCTAGTTTTATGTCAATATGACACACACTAGTGTCACATAAGAAGAAGGACTCTCAACCGGGAAAAAAAAAATGTCTCTGTAATATCAGCCTGTAAACAAGTCTGTACTGGAGCTTCTTAATTAGTGGTTGATGTGGGAAGGCCTGGTTGGCTGTGGATTCTTGGAATGTATAAGAAAGCAGTTTGAACAAGCCATGAGAGGAAACCCAGTAATTAACACTCCCCCATGACCTCTGCATCAGTTCCTACCTTCAGGTTCCTGCCCTGTTTGAATGTCTGCCCTGATTTCCCTAAGTGATGGACTGTGGTATAGACCGTAGCATGGACCTGGAAGCAGAAATAAACCCTTTCCTCCTCGAAGTGCCTTGGTCATGGTGTTTTGTCACAGTGACAGAAACCCTGACTAAGACAACTGATGCTTTTGCCCTTGCTTTGCCCTCAGAAAAGCCTGGACTCTTCTGTTAGAAATCTTCTAAGTTGTGCTTCATTTTCTATTGGTAGCTGCCTGCACTAAACACCTCACAAAAACAGAGGAGAAAGGGTTTCAGATGGATAGAGCCCATCATGGTAGGGACCACATGGAGGGAAGACATGGTGGCAGGAGCAGGAAACTGGCTGGTCACATTGCCTCTGACTTCTAGAAGCAAATGGGACCAAGCTATAAAACCTCAAAGCCCATCCCCAGTGATGCACTTCCCACCCACTAAAGCTCCCATAGTCTTCTGAGACAGCACCTTCATCTGGGGACCACGTCATGAAACACATGCGCCTGCCGGGAACATTTCATATTCAAACCATCATAGGAGAGACACTCCGTCTCTTACTCCTCAGCTACCCGGAGAGCCAGAGAGAAGACAGAGACAAGGGAGTTGTTTGTGTTTCTTTGGGGGTATATGATGGAGACCGCCTGTAAGTCACACAGACATTGGCTCTATTCCAGTTTCTGATGGTCTAATGCTCATGCACGTGGATAACACCTGGTGAATTATCTGGAAGTCAGCAGCTGGCAGCATCTGTTGCTGTTTAAGACACTCATGCTCCTGAAAGTGCCCTGCCTCCTTCTGGGCTATCCTGCCAAGCAGGCTGAGTCCTGGATTAGCCTTTCTTGCTTTGACATGAAAGTACCAGAGACTGAGACTCACAGGGCTGTACATGTGACAGGAGCTGAAGGGCTTGAAAGTAGCTTAAGTTGTTCTCTTGATAGCTACATCAAAGAAGCAAGATCCATCAAGGTTGCACGATTTGCCCCGGGGGTCACACAGGGTCAGGATAAACTGCTCAGCCTCTTTCCAAAGCAGTGGCCTTTGACCACATCCCTTTGGAGTTTTAGAGTTACTGGTAGCATTTCCACAGGACTCCACGTGGAGAAAGGAATTTTGAGGACATACTAGAGTCAGGAAAAATCCAGATTTAAGTCATTCATGTAAGACAGCATATTCAGGGGACTGGGGATTTGGCTTAGTCACTGAGGTGCTTGCTCTGCAAGCATGAGGAGCTGAGTTTAGATCCCCTGAACACACATAAAAAGCCAGGCATGATGGTGATGTGAGAAAATGGAGTCCAGTACTGGGGCCAAGGAGCTGAGACATCACATTGCAAGAGGCACAAAGTCAGGGTGAATTGGAGGAAGAGGGGAGAGGGAGGGAGGGGAGAGAGAAGGAAAGGAAGACAGAGGGGAGGGAAAGAGAGGGAGAGAGGGAGAGAAAGAGGAAGGAAAGGAGGTAGAGAAAGGGAGGGAGGGAGGGAGGGAGAGAAAAAGAGGAAAGGAGGGAGGAAGTACAGGGGGGAAGAGAGAGTCTTTAGTCTTATAGTACAATCACAGGGAGGCAGAGACAGGAATTTGTTGGCAGCTAGCCCTGCTGAGTTGGTGAGCTGCAGGTTGAATGAGGGACCCTGTCTTTAAGGATAAAGTGGAGAGCAACTGAGGAAGACACTAAACCTTACCTCTTTCCTCCATACACAGACGACACACATCCATACACCATACTCCCATACCCACACACAAAGAAAGTGTATCCATAGCTCAGTTAGGATAATTAAGTTCCTCACATAACAACCATTGGTGGTTGCACACAGGTCCACGGGCTGGCTTCTCAGATCTTCTGGGCTGGGTGAGGCTAAGATGCCCCTTCTGGGCTGGGTGAGGCTAAGATGCCCTTAGAAGCTTTCACTGCCATAGTTCCTGTTTAATGGAGATATCTGGTCTAGCAGGAGTTTGGCTGGGATGGGTAAGGCCTACTCCACCAATACAGCCTGGCTATGTTTGTTTATGTGACTACTTGGAAGTTTATTAGAGAGGCTAAAAATGGCCAAGATGTCTCAAGAGGTCAGTGGTACATGCTGCAACTGCCATCGCTTTCCATTTATCAAGACAAGTCACAGACTAGCTCAGATTCAAGACATGGGTCCAGTATTGGGTGGAAGGAGCTGAGAGGTCACATTGCAAGAGGCATAGAGTCAGGGGACGGGGAAGGGAGGGGGAGGGAGGGAAGGAGAGCGAGAGAGACAGAGACAGAGAGAGATATTATCTTTAGTCTTGAGACACAAGCTTTTTCAAGGATACTTTGTAAATACAGGGAACTTCATAATCAGAGAGAACAGCCTGACCTTCAAGGATGATAGAGTCAGGCTCCTCCCAGAAACCATTCAAGTGGCAGACATTGGAATAGACTCTGTTCCTGGGATGAGAACATGCCGGGTAATGGTGTTCTCATTTCTGTATGGGAAGACACAGGCTATGAGCACAAACAAAATATTTCCTAGAAAGCCATCTCGGAAAGAGCCCAGCAGCAAAAGGAGCCCTGCTTCTCACAGCCACCTGCAAGAGGTTTTGACCCCAGGAACAAAACTCCCAATCCTTCCACCCCTCCCCCAAGCATTCCATTCTGATCTGCCCTGGCTTCATGATGGTGGCTATCCATACCCTTTGGTTCGAGCACACACTGGTCATTGACTTGTCCACAGCTGACATTCACTGCGTGGCTTCTGAGTTGGCAGGCACTCGGCCAGATGCTTTAGCCATGTATGCAAAGCGGGGACAGCAGTCATAGCCTCTGCCTTCATCTTGCTCACAGTCTACAGGAGAAAGGAGGCAACAAGCAGTAAAGCTGTCCAGTGCACAAGCACACAGAATTACGGCAAGTGGCGTAAAGGAAAAAAAAAAAAAACCCAGTGATTTATCAAAGAATAAAAGGGTATCCTTTTTTTAAAAAAAAAAAAAATCTCTTTCCAAATTCTTGTTGAAACTTAGTTGTCATTCCTAAGGATGAGAGGTTGGGGATCTTGAGGGGCCATGATCAGGTGGGGTTAGTGCTGAGCATTGACTCCCAGAGCCTAGTGCAACCTGGGAAAGCACGTCAGCATAGAGGGAAAGCCCCAGCCCAGGTCTGTCTTGTCTGATAGTAGCCACTATGGGATGCCGCATCGAGAAGACCCTTAGTTCCACCTCCCTAATCTTGGACTTTCCCTGGCTCTAAATCCACAAGACAACACATTTCTTTTGATTCCCCTCCCTGTTCCATGACTGAGCCTTGTGTAGACCAATTACAGACAGCTACAACAGCCATGAATCTTGACTGTGCTGGCTGCAGCATACCTGGAAGACAGCAGTTCTCAGCCATTATCCCCATCTTCTGGTCCTTCATGAAAAGCAAAAGCTGCTGTGAGTTTGTGTGACAGCCATATCTAGAGGCCAGCCTTCCACAGCAATGCTCCCCATCCTCTGGCTCTTGCCTTCTTTCTGCCCCTTCTTCCAAGATCCTGACTGGTTAGTATAAATATTCTTAGCAGCCAACCCTCAACTTCCTTTAAAAGCAGTTTAAATTTTCCTGCTGAGTTTCCCTTGGTCAGGAAATGTTCCAGGAAATCGAGATGAAACACCTCCTGATTCCCCAGCCCCCAGAGGTGAAGCAGCTTGTGGGTCACTCTTAGACCAGGCTGGACACAGACCGAAGATTATTGGATAGAGCCTTGTATTCCAGAACTGCAGAGATTCCGTGACAGGCCTACGGATTCTGTATCCTCTTCAGGACCCATCTCTTCTCATGCCTTGTATCTGAGGCTATGCCACTCCAGCCCCTTACCCTTAGCCAGCCTGGCCTTTGTTTCTATCTCTTCTTTCCAGGCTCTTGGACCACACCGATCCCCTTAGAACCCCCTCCCCTGCAGTCTATACATGGCTCCTTTCCCCTCTACAAGTCCTGTTTCTCTCATAACCATTCAGTTCAACAGACACGAGATTTGGCTCTTAGGGAATCTTATCTTCTCAGCCATTGCATGGACCAGTGCTGCCAACATTCCCACCAGTAACCCCTTTAATTCTTTCCTCAACTCTCCCCACCAACTCAACGTGTTGAGAGGCAGTTTCCAAGGCCATCACATCCAATAACAACAGTTACCCTTTACCGAGCACTTTCTATATGTTAAGCTTTGCCTTAAGTGTTTTCTGTGCGCACGACTGCAGACCAAGGGTGGCAATTGCGTTTCCCCAAGCTGATGACACAGCAGTCTGCCTCGTGGAATTCCCTCCTCCCACTCAGAAGCAGAACTTAATTCTAGTCCCCCTTGAGTTTGGCCATCCTGTGACTCACTTGTCATCAAGGGACTGGTTGGTTCTGAAATCTGGATAATAAAACTGGTGTGGTTTCCCCTCTTAAAAAGAACTCTCTTTAGGAGCTATGGAATGTCATGTGAAAAGTCATGCCCTAAAGACTGTTTTTCCAGAGGGGGCCACATGCAGATGCCCCAACAGCTCACTAAATTCTCGGGCGACAGCAGACACTGTGGGTAAAGCCCTGTGAGTCTATTGTAGATGTTCAGCTCAGTGGAACTTGCAGACAGACCAGGCCCAGATGACTTCTCATTCCAGCTGTGGGTATCCTTGCCCTTGTTCTGTACAGCCTCACCTTTCCCATGTGCCTGACTCACAAAATCAGGAACAGTTGTTTTAACCTGCTAAGTCTGGGTGCTGGGTATTATAAAGCTATCAGAACCATCGAGGTTGCTATTGGTCCATGTTGTGGTTCAATCTGCAATATCCCTGACAGGCTCATGTTATGATGATGGGCCCATAGCCTGTGGCATCATTTTTTAAGTCTTTAGACATTCTAGGAGGTGTGGGCTTGCTGGAAGAAGTAGGCTACTAGGGACAGGACTTTCATGTTTGTATCTGCTTCTGGTTCTGGGCTGCTCTCTGCTACTTGATCCACCGAGATGTGAGAATTCTCTTCCATAGATTCCCATTGCCACAACTTCTGCTATGCCTTCCGTGTTATCATGAACCTAAGTAAATATTTCCTCTCATAACTCCTTTCTGTCCGACATCATGTTGCTGTGCTGAGAAGGTATCCAATACTTCGTTCCAGAGAGGAATCTGAGCCTCTTGTTGAAGGACAAGATCTGGGAAGTGTTTGGGTGAGAATTCCTAGGTTCTTCTCATCCCCAGTCCTGCACCATGGTGATCCATCTGTCTGAGCTACTTGGATATATGCTTAACACAAGGTTCTGGGTCACAGACTTTTCACCTAGAGGTGAATCCAAGATTGGGAACTCTTGATCTAAGATCATCTCAGGAGGTGCACACTAACCTCTAAGGTGGATTTGGGTATCATGGGTGGTCTATGTGTATCACTTACCCTGTCCTGTAACTATGAAGGGGTTTTCCTCAACTTTAAAAAGCAGCAGAAGCTCCAGGGCACATGGAAACACTCTGACACTGAGCAACTGTATGAACTTGGAGTGAGAATTTACTACAGGGCTGCGGAGAAGTTCACTCTGTGAAGTGTTTGCTTTTCAAGGACAAAGACCTTTATCCAACGCTCTCAGAACCCACATTTACAAAACAAAGCCACGCATGGTAGGACACATGATCTCAGCAATGGAGAAGCATAGGCAGGCAAATTCCTTGGGCTTATTGACCTCCATCCAAGCCTACCTGGTGAGGTCTTGGCCAGGGAAGACTTTGGCTCAAAAATCAAGAAAAGTTACCCTAAAGTTACCCTCTGGCCCCCACATGAGTGTGTACACAAATGCACCAATACGCATGCACACCACCAGGATCCTACTCACTCACTTATACACACAAAATAGAGACGAGAATAAGGAGGTTATCTCACTCATCTAAGCCTCTGGGTTCTTAAGATGGCAAATGGAACACAATCAAGTTCGACACATGAAGAGTCATAGACTCCAATCAACATGACGCTAGCAGACTGATTCATGGGTCGTGTCGGCTCTTCAGTGACATTGTGTATATGAGGTGCTGATCACTTCACTAGCAGGTTCCATTTGAGTGTTCCCTCCCTGTTAGCTACGATTGTTATTACAGGCTAGAGACAGATATACATTAAGCCTGGGGAGAAAAACAAATTTCTTCCCTCATCTACTGCTCTACAGAGCCCGTTTAACTGTACTTCATTTGCCTGGCTGTCCTCACAAAAGCACTAATTAAAGGTAGCGCACCTTCTCGGGTGGGTAACAAAGCTGACTCTGAGTAGGCACCCAGCTCCTTCGTTCTCCACCTGAGGCCGGATGACCATAGCAGAATGATTAGCCATTTGGATCCAGGACTCCTCCGGCTCCTTGTGTTCTCATAGAAAAATAATGGCGATGGTATCGACTGCCTCGTGGTTGCTGTGAGCAGTCGATGAGCTGAGGGAATCACAGTGTCGCATTTCTTTCTCCTCCTCTCTCTTCTTTTTTCAATCATTCTCTGAAAGGTTGGCCATATCCTGCTCTTCCTCTCTGGACTGTCGCCCATGATCTCAGGACTGGAGCAAGGATATTGAAGGGATTGAATTTTTTCTAAGGAAATGTTAGCAGAACTCAGGAACCTTGAACCTGATCCTTCTCGCTCTGTTTCTTCCCAGCAAGGCAGGAAGGACAAGAGTCTGGTAGCTTCTTGCGGGGTGCCGGGGCTCAGACATCAGCCAGCCTTTGGGAAGTCCAGGAAAACTGAGAAAACAGTAGTGGCTTGGGATGTGGGAGATGTGCTGGATTTGAGCCTCAGAGGACCTGTGTAGCTGTCTCTTGGCCTCTCCTTTTTGGTCCATCACTACTTGACCGTAACATAGTCTCCTTTCTCTTCCTCCTAGGAATGGCACTGTACTAGCTCACCCCATGGAAGCTGACTCTAAACTCACCCTCTACCTGGTGGTCCATGTGCACTCATCAGGTCTGATGGACTTAATAAAAACAATTAGTGATTACAGGGCATTCACAGTGCACCAGAGACTTTATATGGGTCACCTCCTTTCACCCACAGAACAACCGTTATGCATCATTGCTTTTTATATGAGCATTAGCTTACTGATGAAAAAAGTCAGGTGCAGGCAGACAGGTTAAGTGGCTTATCCAGGGTCATGCAGCTGATAAGGGACCTGGGGGAGAGGCTGAACTCTGCAGATTGGTCCCAGAGCCTTTGCACCCAGACACTTTGCCACAGCTTCCCCACTCTGCCTGTCTTCACTGTCTCGTGCTGAGATGCTTAGAGTATCTTCTAGAAGCTGTCAGTGCCACCTTCCACTCAGCTACCATCTAACACTTTCCGAAAGACATCCCTGGCTATGTCACTCTGGCAAAAGCTTCTCAAAGACTGAAGAACAACGGGGTCTCCAGCTGGGCCATGAATCCCTGCACAGTCCACCCCGCTGCATGCCTTCTGCCAACTTCATTCCAAACTCAGCTTTATTACACACTCAGGCATGCTGGGGTATTTTATATTCTTTCACTCTGCTCCGTCTTGGTGAGCTCAATCCCTCCTTCCTCCTGAAACCCCTCTCCATCACCTCGAATGCCTACACATGCAACTCCAAGACAAAGCCTTTTCCTGACGCTCCAGACACCCAGGCTTCTTCCCATCACAGCATCTCTCACCTCAGCATGAAACTATTTATCTGTACATCTCCCACAACCAAACAGACACAGGTTCCTGGAGGCAGGATCCTGTGTAATACCCAAATCACTTCTCACGGGGCCAGTAAAATAAGACACTGATACACACAGCTTAACAGTGCTGTTAGAGGGCTGGAGAGATGGCTCTGCAGTTAGCAGAGTATTCTGCTCTTACTGTATATTGAGTTTGATTCCCAAAACAGACACTGGGCCCCCACAACTTTTTGTAACTTCAGCTCTAGGGCATCCAAGAGCTCTGGCTGACACGGACTCCAGCATTTACATAGGCCGAACCCCATATATACATAATTGGACGTAACAAAAATAATCTTAAAAATACTGAGCCGGGCGGTGGTGGTGCACGCCTTTAATCCCAGCACTTGGGAGGCAGAGGCAGGCGGATTTCTGAGTTCGAGGCCAGCCTGGTCTACAGAGTGAGTTCCAGGACAGCCAGGGCTACACAGAGAAACCCTGTCTCGAGAAAACAACAACAACAACAACAAAATACTGTTAGGTGAGTGATTTTTTGTTGTTGTTGGGCACTGCTCCGGGGTGCTGGGAAAATAAAGAGAGGGGAGGGTAACCTGCATCTCTTTAGAGCTCTAGTACTCTGGCTAGGTAGATACAGGAGGCTACCCATGAGCTCTCCTCTCCACCAGGTTTCTGGCTGTGTGGAGTCACTATCCCAGTCCTGGGGGCATGGGGAGGTGGTAAGGGAGCAGCCTCATGGGCTCTCAGTCTCAGGCATCCCAGACGCAACTGGACACCTTGGGAGAGCTAAGAACAAGGTGGGAGCCCGGAGACAACTCAGTCAGCCCAGGGGGTGATGAGAGAAAGGAGGAGGGGAGAGAAAGGGCAGGGCGGCCCATTGTTTCCACATGAGCATGGGGCAAGATTCCTTGGTCTGGTCTCACAGCTGGAGCTGGAAGACTTTCCTGTGGGAAATTAGACAAGGTTCTTTAGGGGAAGGCCTAAGTCATTGTCCCAGCATGACGAGTCTAGATGAAAGGAGGCAGTCCATGGTCTTAAGGAGTTTATTATAGAAAAGAGAGATAGGGAAAAGGTAGAGAAGTAGAGACCAGCCATGGCCATGTGGAGAGAGGAGGAAGAGAGGGAGAGTAAAGACAACAAGCTAAGAGTAAGAGGTTAAGAGAGAGAGAGGAGGGGTCAAGTAGCCCCTTTTATAGTGGGCAGTGCAACCTTTCTGTTCCCAGGTAACTGTGGGGTGGGGCATACCTGGCTGTAGTCAGTTGACTGGGGGTGGAGTCCAGCCAGAGTACTGGGAGCTTGGGGCCTTGTCTAGTAAAAGGATAATGGAGTGAGGACTCATGGTGTCAGTGTCTATGTCTGGGGGCATAGCTTTACTGTTCCAGCCCTTGTAGAATTTTCTATTGGGTCTCTGGAGTAAGCCTCAACCAAGGACACAGGCTGCCTTTCACAGTCCAACATTTCCTGTTGGTGTGGTGGTATAAACCCAGGTAGCATTGCCTTCAAGATGCAAGCCTATTGCCTTGGCTTCTTATAGGAATGAACCTCAGCTACCTGGGCCAGGTCCTTCCTCTTGCAACTGACACCAAAACCCAAAATTGTCTGGGTTTCCCCATCCTGGTGTCTTCATTTCTTTTCCTGATGACCCCAGCTCTTTGGATTCCCTCATCTTCTGAATACTGCTTAGTCACAGCCAAGACCAGACCAAGTTCACCTATGAGACACCATTTGCTTTAGCCTCGCAATCACTTAGGTGTACCTGAGATCAGACACATAGTTTCAAGAGACATCTTCATTCGAGTAGTACTAGGAGCTGGTGACTGTGGAGCTTTATGTCTCCCAAGCATCTATTTGGATCTAACTTCCATGCTAGGCTCTTAACCTCCAGCATTTTAGATAATGTGTCATGCCTGGGCTGGGAGTGTTCACGGAATGAGTGAGTGAGTGAATGGATGAGTGAGTGATTAAATGAATGAGAGAGTGGAAACATGCACGAGAGAGTAGATGCTTGCGTGAATGAATGCTTGAGTGAACAAATGGATGCGTGCACGAATGAATTAATGAGTTAGTGCCCTATTGGGAGAGGATTTGGCTCAATTCTCTCATCAGAATATTGCTGTGAATGCCACCTGCATCGGGGCTACTGGAAAACATCGCTTGCGCAAAGTGTGGGAGGAGGCCCGAATTGTTCTTTCAGGACATCCCAGGGCACAAGATGCCTCGAGA
Source organism: Mastomys coucha (assembly GCF_008632895.1). Lineage (NCBI taxonomy): Eukaryota > Metazoa > Chordata > Mammalia > Rodentia > Muridae > Mastomys > Mastomys coucha. The sequence goes on along the minus strand of NW_022196900.1, from coordinate 84,185,324 downwards.
CCGGGTGGGTCCCAGCCACAGGGAGGAGAAGCTGCAGCATTTTGCAGAGGTCAGGGACTAGAATCCCAGTCCTCTACTTGAAGGGGTGAACAGTACCAGCCAAGTTTGCTCCAGCCCTCAAGTAGTCCTGGGAGAGGCTGTTGGGAAGTCTGTCAGGTGTTTTTGTCATGGTTGTTGTTGTTTATTTGTGTTTTAGTCTTGTTTGTGTTTTTCTCTCTTTCTGCACTGGTGCCCTTGCCAGGCAGCGGGAGGTTTCTGCTTGGTTCTGGAGCTGGAAAGCTGCCTCCAGCAGCCCACCACACCCACACCCGCAGTGAGGTCTGCCTCATTGTGCATGCAGGCTCACTTTCCTGTTCTGCTTCAGGAGGTTTGGCTGTTTATTGCTCACTCCGCAATGCATGAGCTGCCGCCTCTTCTGTGGCACCACCTTCCTAGCCACCTCCCTACACCTAGCCCACCTCCCTACAGCTCCTCTTGTCACCCAGACTACATGAGCCACACATAACCTGCTCAGTCGTCCCATGGACTTAGCTTTGGCAGCATTGCCATCAGACCATGGCTTGTAGATGCAACTTGATAAGCATTTGTGAGCTGGCCTTTCAGCGGAGGTCCTGTTGCTGTGCTGTGAGGTCCCTCCAGCATCTTCAGGAACCTGTCTGTCAGTGGGATCTGTCAGTGGGTGGGATCTGCCACAGAGCCATGTGCCTCTCAGCTTTTATAAGGTACCTTGTCCTCATTGCAGTACTGATGCCAGGGCATGGCACAAGTGGAAGTCCGGCACGTCCCGTCTGACCTAGCCCATGAGTAAAGCAAGCTGCAAAGGCTGGCACTAGATTGAGGATATGGAAATAAGCTTGGGTGTTCAAGGCAGGAGCTTTGATTCCACACTGCAGAAGAAGTATATGACCAGAAGGAGATAAAGCCCACTGCCTTTCCATCCGCAAATGACCTGATACTTTGTTTCATTACTTAATCAATGCTCGGTAAGCACTCTGTATGAAGCTAAAGTGTAAAAAAAAAAAAAAAAGGTATTCCTCATACTATCCAGAGAACACGCCTGGTGTCTAGTCTACAACACCGGCTTGGGGATCTTCGGAGCTGGATCTGAATTCTGTCTGTACTTATTCATCATGGGATTTGCAGCAAATCATTTCCATCTTCTGAGCTTTCCCTTTCCCTTTTTGAAAAGCAGGGAAATTAGGGCCGGAGAGATGGCTCTGTGCATAAGAGCACTGGCTGTGAATTATGGGACCTGAGTTTGAATGCTCGGCACCTACATCAAAGAGGCTGGGTGAGGCCGTGTGTGCCTGCAACCCAGTGTTTGGGGAAAGAAACAGGCAGATCTCAAAAGCTTGCTGGCTAGCTAGCTGAGCTTAGCCAAAACAGTAAGCCTCAAGTTCAGTGGAAGACCTAGTTGGAATGCAATAAGGCAGAGAATGATAGAGAAACATCTGATGTCCTCCTCTGTGGCTACCGGCAGCCACACACAAACGGGTCTTCTGGAATGGGAGTAGGAGTCTGTGAAAAATTAAGGGAACCAGACTGCGGAAAGGGGTTAAAAGATGAGACCGAGGCATGGTGTGCTTTCAGTCCTCCATCATTATTCAACTGTCTTTGTTACAAGCAGGTAGGTAGAGAAAAACCCCTCCCCCAGTCCGTCAGTATCTCATGGCCCAATCAGCATCTTTATCTTCAGTCTCTAGAGGCGGGGCTTCTGGTGTATCGGGTACTTGGAAAGAGGCGTGGCTATTAGCAGGAGCTTGGAGAGAGGTGTGGCTATTTGTGGCAAGGCAAGGTCTGAAAGAACCAGTTCTTGGCTGGAGGAAGGTCACAGTTCCTCCTTATTTATTTATTAAAAATTAGCTGGACTGAAGCATATTTATGCAGCATAGTCTCCTTAGGCCTCTACTTCCATAGGTACCCATGCACCACATTCCCCTACATATGCATTAAAAAAGAAAAATAGAAATATTAATAATACCAGTAAGAAGAACCAAAGGGCATGTGTGTGTATAGCCCTTAGCACAGTGCCTAAGTGGTGTAAAGTGAATTCTTAATATGACCAGCTTTTCTTATTGTTGTCACTAAAAGGAACACTCCTATTTCATCCACCACTTACAAGAACCATGGAATGCCCACTCCCACATTCGTATACTCCAAGCTCCTCAGAGGGAGGCTGGAGGTATAGAAATATTTACTATGGTCCTATTTATAATGAGGAGAAGCATGAAAGCTGCGTAAACACCCAACAGCACAGAGTTGGTTGAATGAAGTTTAGCGCATCAGTCCAAAGCACCACAATGTCAGCACAAAGGATGATGGACTGCTCTGTGTGCTGACACTGGGAGCTGCAGGTGACATAGCATCAGGTAGACGAGAAGGTGACAAAATGGTGCGTAGAGCTGGCTGAGTTACCTGTGAAATGCGTTCATGTGTAGATAAAGGGAAGCTCTGGCAGAAAGACGGAAACATTCGCAGGTGTCAGAAACAGCAGAGGGCATAGGACTCCTTGACTTTATCCTGGCTTCTCTAACTTCTCTATAGTTAAATACATTCCTCTACTAAATGCTCTTAAAAATCAGCAATCAGAGCAGTTGGGGACACAGTGCAGTTGATAGAGTACTTGCCTTGTATGTATGAGGCTCTGAGTCTGATCCTGAATACCACCAAAAAGGAAAAAAAAAAAAGGAGGAAGAGAGGGAAGGAGGGAGACTGAAGGGTAGGAGGGAGGAAAGAAAGAAAGAAAATAATATATGGTGGTGAGGGACTGGAGAGCTGGATCGGTCATTAGGTGTGTGCACTGCTCTTGCAGAGGACTCAACTTTGGTTTCCAGCACCCACATGAGATTACAACTGCCTGTCACTCCAGCTCCAGGGAATTCCATGCACTCTCCTGGCCTCCTCAGGTTCTGTGTGTATGTGGCATACATACACAGAGAGACACACATATACATAGCCATTTTAAAAACAGTATTATATAAGAGTTATTTTTTTAACTTGCTCCCCTGACTTTATTAATAATAACCTTCTATACTTGTAGATAGGAGCCTAGCACAACTGTCACCAGGGAGGCTTTACCCAGCAATTGATGGAAACTGATGCAGAGACCCACAGCCAAACATTAAGAGTTCAGGGAATCCTATGGAAGGTTATGTGGGGATTGAACGAGCCAGAGGGGTCAAGGACACCACAAGGAAATCTACAGAATCAACTAGCCTGAGCCCATAAGGGTTCATAGGGACTGACCTGCCAACCAGAGAGCGTGCGTAAGATAGACTTAGGCCCTCTGCACATAGGCAACAGTTGTGCAGCTGGGTCTTCATATGAGAGTCCTAAAGGGGGAGCAGCAGATGTCTCTAACTACATTGCTTGCCTTTGGATCCCTTTCTCATTGGGTTGCCTTGTCTAGCCTCAGTTGAAGATGCACCTAGTCTTACTACAACTTGATATGCCAAGGTTGGTTGATATCCATGGGAGACCTCCCCTTCTCCTCAGAAAAGGGGAGGGACAGGTGGAAAGGCAGGGACTAGGAGGAGAGAAAGAGGGAGGGGAAGCTTCAATCAGGATGTAAAGAAAGTAAATTAATAATAATAATAATTAATAATTAATAATTAATAATTAATAATTAATAATAATTAATAATAATAATAGCAGTGGGAGAGCCATTCTAGGCCACCACCCAGGCAGGTTTTAACTCAGACCTCTTAAACTTACAAATGTCTGGTGCTGGGCAGACACCAGTAGATTTTAGAATCTCCCAAGGGCTACAAGGACCATTCCTGATGGGACTTCTTCTATGACAGCACAGAGCCATAGACAATTGCTTCCTGCTCTCCCTGTACCAGGTAGCAAGCTCCAGCGGCTCCCAAGAAGCAGAGTTGGAGCAGGGAAGGCTCTGTGGTCAAGGACTTCTCTACTTCCCTCCCCAGTAGCTCCATTAACAACTCAAGCACCCAGACTGGAAGCTCGGGGCTTGACCCTGAGTGCAGAAGACAATCTGGGTCCTCTAGGATCAGTACTTCTTGTCTTGCTCTTGTAGATCAAATCAATGTCAGTACCACTGAGGAGATAGAAGAATGGGCATGCATGAGCTACTTGAGGTTTAAGCTATTAGAATAGCTGTCATAATCTCCCCCCTGAGGTCGGGGTAGAGCATGAACAGTGTATCCTGAGCAGTCCATCCTGGGCAACACTATCTCTCTCCATCACACCCAACTCTCCAGCCTCCTTGCATTTGGGTCTGTGCACTTTTATAGCCCCAAATAAATCTCTGTTAGAATCTCCCTCAGTGATAGGCCTAGTGTTTCCTTATAGGATTTTGTGGCTTAGTACTAACCCCTCAGAGAAGGGGACATTTGATGCTATCAAAAGCTACTTGTTGTATCAGAAATGAACACTCTAGCAGAGGCGGGTTAGCTTGATGAAGGAGCTCCAGATGCCTTCAAGCATCTGGAAAAACAGTGGTTGCTGATATTACACGATGACTAGAAGCTTATGGGCCACAGAAACAAGGGGTTAAGAAAATGGAAAAATGGCCTGCTATGGGGTCACAACATTAATCAATCTTTAAATGACTTCACTGAAGCATCTTCCTCCTACCTCTTTGGCCCCATCAACAAGCTACACTACCTGCTCACTAAGAAAGAAGCATATTTATTGTGGCCCCACCCTTTGTCATGCCAAGTGCAATGCCTTGTAGGCTTCTGTAGTTGTCGTGCCTAATCATAATACTGCTAATTCTGAGGAAGTTTGGGAGCCGAAGCAAACGTTCTTCCACCCTTATTTGCCAGCTAATACAGCAGCCAGGCTGTGAGTCACTAAGCATCATTCCTTCATGTTCTCTCCCTCTGCTAGGCAAGCATACATCCAGAGCTTGAGCTCAGTTGGAGCCCTTTATAGGAGAGGCCAGCCTGTTGGAATGTGTTTCTCCTTCCCGTATCCAAACTGAGGAACTCTGCCACCTTGCATGGGGATAAGATGAGCAACAGAGCCCAGAGTGCCATGGATCAGCTAGTGCCTCTTGGAGCACACAGCAATGACGAACTTCTGGGAGTTATAGCGGAAGACAAGACTTCCCAGGGAAACTTTTGTTCTTTATGTCTTGCCACTTCTGGCTCTGCCATTTATGACCTGTGTGACCTTGGACACTGCCTTAGCTTCTTTTGTGTTGGTATGGTAAAATACTCTCAACCATAGTGACTTTAGAGGGTAAGGGTGTACTTTAGCTCACAATTCAAGGTTCCAGCCTATCACGGCCTTCAAGGCATCAGGAGCTTGAAGCGGCTGGCCACATTACTTGGCAAGAGCAGTGAAATACATACTTTCTGTTTGCTATGTCCACTCTTATACAGTCTTAAATCCCTTGCCTAGGGAATGCTGCTACCCACAGTGGGGTCTTCACATTTCAATTAGTGTATAATTCTAGATAACCTCCACAGACATGCTCGGGAGAGTCTAACCATTAGCACAAACCATTACAGATGCAGTCATGGAAATTTCTCTGTGCCTCTGTATTTTCATCAGTGTAATAGCTTATCATGAAATTTTACAAGGGAATCACATTTGACGTGCTTAGAATATTATCCAGTACACCTGTAATTCTAGCACCCAGTAGACTGAGGCAGGAGGGTTGCCATTAGTTTCGAGCCAGTCCTAGGCAATACAGCAAGTTACAGGTCATCCTGAATCACAAAGTAATACCCTGTACTGCCGCAACCTCCCCCAGAAGAATGCCATTGAGTAGAGAGGAAGTCATCGAAACGTAGATCTGTGAATCTACGACTAAATCTTATGAAGTTTCAAGGACACTAAGACACCCTGATGCCAGAGCTCTGGGGACAACTGAAGAAAATGTCTCATGGATGAACAAACTCCTCTGTCATAACTGTCCATTTTAAGACAGCTGGAGTTACATATATGCTTCTTTCCACTGGCACACCTGGCCGCTTGTGGTTGCATGCAGTTTCTAGGGGACAGCCATCCATGCTGACTGCTCATCCCTCCAGTGTATGTCCATCATCCTCAAATAAGCCCTTAAAACAGCCTGGCGTTGACCTGCACCTCCACAGCTCCTGCTCTCTTTGCTTCTTTCTCCTTACTCTTGGTTCTAACTTTCCCTCCTGATTTCCTGAGAAAATGGCAACACTGAGCAATTTTCCTGAGCTTCTCACAGGGCTTATCCTCTTCCTGTGCAACGGTACTTCATGTGTCCAACAGGGCCCACCCCTTAATTATGCTTAGAATCTCCTCCCTTCTGGCCTCAGAAGGATGCCCATTAATCCTGAATCTGTCTCCTCAATTTCATCGGTGACACTTCATTCTCTAGGGGACCACTCCCATAAGTATCCAAAGATTACTATTAAAAACAACGATCCTCCCCACTATTGACCACACTTCTCCTGCCCACATCTGCTCTCTATGGTAAAGCATCTCTGAGCATTACCTGGGTATGCTCTGTCCATACTCTTGCCTCCAATAACCTTGAACACAAACAGCTTTCATTCCTACGGCTCCACAAAGCAGCCCTTGACAAGCATACCAGCAACTCCATGAGTTCTAATCCAAGCTCATGCCTTTCCCTTCTCAGCCTCCTCACAGCAGAACACACAGTCTCGGGTCTCTGTGCTGTGAAATACTCTCCACTTAGCTGTAAGATCCAATTCCTGCTGCCACAGACGTCAAGTCCTTGGTGGGCTCCTCTCCTAAAGTTCGGTCTTTGAGTCTCAAACTTCTCTACTTGAACTAAGCTATCTTATTGACTTTGTGACCTTAAACACAGTGTCTAGGCTAAGGGTCCCAAGTAAGTATCCCCAACCTGGACATCTCCCCTGAAGAATCGCATACATGAGTATAGTGAATTTCTCTCCTTGAATAGCTCATGGGCATCCTGTACCTGAAATATCCCCAAATCAAGCTCAATTTTCAGAACTCTTTTCACTTCTCCCTTTCCTTCCATGTCTACATTACCAGCTCTGTTCTCAAAACTGGGCCAGACTCAGGCATCTCACACGACTGAGGGGCTACTTCCCAGCCAAGCTTTTGTCATCATCTCTTGCAAGATGTGTGATAAAACTAACTGCTAGAGCAATGTAGACTTACTATGGGCTCTGGGAGATGATCCCATCATGGTGAGGGGCATGGCAGCAGGAGCAGGAGGTATCCAGGGTAACTGCCATCAGGAAGTGGCAGTAAATGCTGGGCTCAGCTCACTCTTTCCATTTTACCCAGCCTGTGACCTCAGCCTAGGCAATGGTCAGGTCCATGGTTGAGGTGAGCCTTCCCACCTTGAATTAACGTAATCTTGATAGACTGTCACAGACATGTCTAAGGGCCTGTCTCTTAGGTGATTCTAGATCCAGCTGTGTTGACAATCCAGTCCATACCCACCACAATAGCCTTCTTTGGCACCCTTTCCTCCACTATTGCATCCCTGCATCCTCACTCTGCCACCCTGTATCCATGACCAATCTAACGGTCCGGTGGGATTTTGGTTGTTTAGACATCCACATCAGATTGTGTCATTCTTACGATGAACACCCCTGATCCCATCTCAGCCTTAAATCTTGCCTTCACAAGATCTAAAAACCTTGTAACAGTCCAGAAAGACCCAAATTCTCCACTGCCTCTTAGAACTTGGATCCTCTGCCACCAGCCAACACTTGACTCTGCTTTAGCCATATTGGCTTCTTTATTTAGCGAGTGTATGGAGCACCCACCTTAGGGCCTTTGCCTTTGAGATTTTTGTCTCTAGAAATGTTTTCATCCTACAAGATTCACTACACTGACTCTTTGCTTGTGCGTCATCTCTTCAGAGGGAACTCTGATCTCTTAGACCTCTACACACACACACACACACACACACACACACACACACACACAGCTTGTTTTCTTTGATGGTATTGCTCAACTGCAGACCTTTTCAACTTTTCTGCTTGCTGTTACAGCTTTAGAGCTCACACATGGAGCAGTTCTCATTGATGCCCTGCTAGAAGAAGTCATACACAAATCCACACTGCCCCGTAACCTTGTCCCAGGGTTACAGTGTTGTGCTGCCAGTGAGGTAGGAGAAGCCATGCAGTTACAGTGTTGCACTGCCAGTAAGGTAGGAGAAGCCATGCATAGGAATTCCAATTTCAGTCTAACGAGTAATTTCACTGCCTTCCCTTTGAAATTCTGTTCCCTTTCTTGCTTATCTGTGCCTCTCTCCCAGGAAAGCGCTCCCTCAGTGCCCGTTATACCACCCCCCCCCCGCTGCCTCCCCCGCCCCCCGAGTTCAGTGGCTTAGCAAAACCAAAACTTTATACCTCATCTATGGGGTTTGGAGAATGGCCTGTAGGTGGAAGTTTGGGGACCTGATCTATTGTTTTTGTGACTCTGTCAGTCCTTCCAGCCTTGTCCTCTGAAGAAGCCGTCTGGGCTGAATGAGAAGAGAACCAGCACAGGGTGATGGTGGGAGCCAGGCCTAGAAGTGGCGAACTTGCCCACATTTCGTGTCATTATCAAGAATTCACTGACGTGTTCACATACAGCTGCAAAGGAAATAACGTAGACAGGGGCAGAAAGAAGGGATACTAACTTGGCTCATCATAGCTTGGCTCACTCAAGAGCCACTTCGGCTTGCCTAGGCCACATGACAAAACCCCACTTCTTGGATAACCTTGAATGCATTAAAGCCATTCTGCCTCCATTTTTCTCTCTCCAAAAATCCCCCACCTTCACTCTTTATTGAAGATTCCATTAGCTGACTCTTCAAGAGCGAAATGCTTCCTACGGATTTACGCAGGGAGTGGATACTTTTTCTAGTTTTTTTTTTCAGGTTCTACTCATGAGAACTTCCCTCGTGCTATAGCTGAGATCTGAGGCAGGTGGGGCTTAGTAGAAACTTCCATCTGGCTCCTCTGTTGTTATGCATCAGGGAGACCAGCCCAGGCAGAGGCTAGAACATAAGCCAAAGCCTGGAGGCAGCAAAGAGTCCAGGGTGGCAGAGGAATATCTATGGCCTGGAGGCTTGGCACAAGGACCCTGGAATCCACCAGTGCCAGATTGGACAAGTTATGCAACACCAGGGCTGAGTTCATTTTTTGTAAAGTAGGGAATGCTAGAGGCATTGATCTCTCCAGTTTATTATGGGGATTGAATGAGCTGACACATCTGGGGTACTTAAAACTGTGCCTGGCGTGTGAGTTGTGATTATTGTTAGTCTGTCCCCATAATGGTATCATAAATTATGAGCCATCCTTTGCCTGGATCCTTGCTTCCGAGAGCTTATCTTTCTAAGTCTTTGTCTTTCGGATCCAGTTTCCAACCGACACCAGCACAGCCATCAGGGACAGAGTCAGCCTTGTTCCTATGTGGTCTGCAGCTCTTCTGACATTCCCCTGCATCCTTTCTGTGGTCCCATGGCCCACCTTCTCCAATGGCCTGTGTTTGGAGTGTTTAGACGCTCATCAGCACCGTGTCCATCTGTGTGCTCCTGGCCTGCTTTGCCATAATTACCCTTGCCTTGTGCACGGTGGGTCAGAGTTACAGTCAGTAGTCCGCGGTTTCTGGAAATCCCCACTCTGCTGCAGGGTTTAAATTTCACTGTGGAGCCATAGCCAAAAGATTCTCTGAAGCCAGGCAGAGTGATACCCTTATAAAAGAGGACCCCAGCTTGACCAGGCTCTCTTAAACTCCCATCCCCAGGCAGAGAGTGGCCTCTTTATTCCTCAGGGACTTATTCTAGACAACCAAGGGTCAAAGAGGTGACCAGGAGTCTGCTATGTGAGGACCTCTGAAGACAAAAAGTCTCAATCAAGGGACTCTCTAGTCCCCATCTCAGCCTTTCATTCGAAGCAGTAAAACAACTCCTTTAACAGAGGGGTTCTGACATCTGATGGCTGTCCTGATGATGAAGGTGCAGCCCAGCTGAGTTGGCTACTGATGGCCTTCTGCCACCCTTACCTAAGGGAGGGGGCCCAGAGTTAACCCTTCCTGAGCCCAACTCCAATTTAGCTCTACATGTTCATTTGTTTAATCAATTAGTCAAGAATTTAATAAACAATTATGGCATACGGACTAAGACCACAGCTGAAAACACCTAGATAAATAAGGCTGCCTCTTCCCTGAAGGGACACACAGTTGTAATACACAGCAAAACACAAACCAGCAGGCAAAGCGCTGCAGCAGAATCACTTAGTGTCATGGGGACACGGAAGAGCAAGGGGACCCCACAGAAGATAGTGAGCCAGAGAATGGCTCTTTCGAAGGAGGACTTAGGCCTCGTAAGAAGGCTTAGCAGATAAGGGGGCTTGTGGCAAAGCTTGACCTGAGTTCAGTCCCTTGAACCCACGTGATGGAAGGAGAGAGTTGACTTCTACAAGCTGTTCTCCAATCTCCACATGCGCGTTGTAGCATGCCTATGTATGTGTTTATGCATTCACACACACAGACACACACACACACAGACACATACACACACATACACACACACATACACACACATACACACATACAGATACACAGACACATACACACACATACAGACACAGACACACACACATATACACATACATACACACACATACACACACAGACACACACACACACAGACACATACACACACATACACACACACATACACACACACATACACACATACAGACACACACATACACACATACAGACACACAGACACATACATACACATACAGACACAGACACACACACATACACGCATACATACACACACATACACACACATACACACACATACACACACAGAGACACACACAGACACACACACACACACACACACATGTAAAACCATCCCAGGAGACCTTGGAGAAGACTGAAAGAATAGCTGAGTCCCTACAGAGAGAAGATGTCCAGGTAAACTAAAAGTTTTGGGAAGGTTTTTGCTGTCAGGGAAATTACTGAAGTTTTGCTTTTTGTGTTTGATACCTAATGTAGTTCCTGAAAGTAAATCCTGCATCATAAACATAGAATGTCTGTTAGTTAACCTGATAAAGCCAGCTTTGATGAAGCAGAATAAGTGTCATTATACTTTAAAAGATTAAAGGGAATGTAATGATGTTAAAGGGACAGGCAGAAAGTTCAAGAGTGTGCTGAGTGCTGAACTGGGTTGTTTTGCTTGCTACGTCTCAGAGATGTACCGATTCATCTAATAAAAAGGAGTTACTGGGGTCCTCGTGGGTTTAAAGAATCCGAAAGAAGAGATGAACAAGTGGCAAGAGGGGCAAGCCAGCACTTGGGAGAGGTGAGTAGCCATGGTCCTCAACCTCCTTCTATAAAGCCAGCACCGAGGTGGCATCTCAGCAGCAATTTGACACTTGGCGCCTGTGACCTGACGTTCTAGATTCCCAGAAGAACCGGAGGCCCACTCCTGGTTTATTCACCTGGACCTAACGATCAGTTCATGCAATCAGACCCAACCACTGGATCTAGCCCATCTCTCAGAGGTCAAGGGTGTCACTGGGTGTCGCTGTGCTGATGTCTACTTCCAGTAATGCATGCTGCGAGAAGGTTGCTGTGGTTGGAAGTGCAGTGTGGGCAAGTACACCGAGACACTAAGCAAACATAACAGGGAGACTGGGTTACTTCCCTGTGATATTACATGTGAAGCAAGTACCCATTAATCATGTCATGTTTTATGTGCATGAAGGGAATTTGTTGTTTACAGTCATCTCAGCTGAGGTCTGTAAGCTAACTTAATCATGAAGGACACTTATAGGCGTGGTCACGAAATTTAAAAAGAGTTTAAAAACATCATGCTTGTTAACTGACATTGCAGAGTCTTTGCCTGCCCACACGGGCTGCTCTCTAAGCTGCTGCTGCTGCTGCTGCTGCTGCTTGGGTCTCCTACCTGTGTCTGCGCATTTCCTGGGAATTTGCCCTTGTCCCGGCAGTGTCCCAGGGGCTGTCCTCAAGTGACTGGCTGAAATCTATTATGAAAACATGTCCCTTTTGTCTAGCCAAGTGACCATGATGTGGTATGATTTACTCCTTGAAGCAGACAAGGCTAGACCTTGTTTGAGTCTCTCCCCCTACCATTGACTGCTCCCCTCTGTCTCCTACAAGCTTTCCTCTGGAGTCCCCTCTCAACAAAGCACACACAAGCAAATCCACCAGGCTGTTTTCAGGGACTCAAATCCAAGATAAAGCTCATACTAAAACGTCATTAAATCTGTGTTCTATTTAGGAACTGTCACCTGAGACCCAGCTGATCCCGGCACCCCCACTCCAACCTCACACCCCTCTCACCCATTGTTATTTAAATCAACTACAAAAGACTTGCCCTCCCTCCAGCCCCTGCTGTCTCCTGCCCCCTCCTCCCCACACCTGCTTGCTCTTTGTCCCCTTAACCTGCCACCCCTTCTAACCTCTCAGCTCCCCTTCCCTCCCCACCTCCCCATCCTGTTGCAGACAGACTTCCATACATGCTGTACTCAGACTTCTTCCAAGAACCCTCCTGCTACCCCCTGCCTTAACTGAGAATGAGATTTCCCCAGAGGACCTAGCCACCTCCATGGTCTGCTCCAGCCAAGGCTGCTCATTCTGCCAAGATACAAGATTCTCAGGTCAGCAACTTCTCCCACCCAGGCACTCCTCAGGACCACTTTCAAGCCATTATGCCTCCACCCTCATATTAAAACCCATCCCCTCTGTTTCTCACACCACCTGGCTATACCATTAAAAGAGACTGACAGCGTATCCTTTGACACAGCAATTCCCCTTATTCAAAAGCATTAGCATGACGTGAAAAGGCGTGTGTAAGCATTTATGATAGCACGGTTAATAGCAATAAAAAAGGAAAGTAATGGAAATAATTTCAATACCCACCAACAGAAAGCCAACCAAAAAAATCGGTAGGGTCACCAGAGACCATCACAGCTTATGGGGGAAAAGTATTTGTTATTCTTTTGTGCCAGTATGGGAAGAGGTGTGTGGTGTGTAATGGTGAGCCAAGCAGAAAAACTGACTGCAGACAAATAGAGTATGATCTCATTTCCTAAAAGCAAAACAAGAAAATGCCTGGGGGTGCCTGTAATATGAAGACTGTCCTTGGGGGTGGATGACCTTTGTCTAGCAATGATGCTGTAGCTGCCACTCTTGCCTTAGCCAGGAACTGCTCAGAAGAACCCACTGATCTTCAGAATCCATAATACGAGGGCAGAAGCCATCTAGCTCCTGCTACAATATCTTGATGCTTTCTTTGTCCTCTTGGCAGGAGTCTAATAGGCACCAGTAAAATTCAAAGGCCCCGAGAAACCCATTTAGAAAGCTCTTGAAAAGAGACTCCTTGAAGTTGTGCATAGGGTGGGCAGGGTGGCGTTCCCATCTCATCTCTAGACCAGAGAGGTGCAGCAGGTAGGCCCTGAGTGGCGGAAAGCTTGTCATGGAATAAAAGCCTGATCACCTCCCCTTCTTGTGTCAGGCTTGCCTCAAATTGAAATCCAATCAATCCAGCCCTGTCTCTTCTCTGTCCATTTCTTGTTGGTTGATGACTAGTGGAAATGCATGAGACAGAGCCCTACAGGGAAGGGGTGAGGATGAGGGGACCTGATGAGGGATTGATTGCTTTTGTAATGTCTGCCTTGGCTGCTGGAGGCATGGAGTAACTTTGTAATAACAAATATTGAGAATGGATTAAAGGGCTGGGGAGACAGCATGCTTGCCATAGAGCCATGCAGGTCTGAGTTCAGATCTCCAGCAGGCATGTCATAAAACAGGAGAATACTGGAGTTCACTGGCCAGCCAGTCTGGATTCAGTAAGAGACTCTGTCTTTAAAAAAAAAAAGTAAGGCAGAAAGTGACTAAGGAAGGCAACTGACATAGGTCTCTGGCATCTACACTCATATGTATAAACACACAGGTACACTCACATACATGTACATATATATACCCAGAGAAATAAAGACTCTACACACATATGGGAACATGTGTGCCCATGTGCATATTCACAAAAAGAGTTGAAGAAGTATCTTGTTCTGTGCTTACAACAGGGATCCTATTTGTAGCCAAAGCTGTCTCTATTAAAAGCTTGCTCTAGCTTTAGTGGAACTTTCAGGAAGGGAGATCTTGTGAGCAGTGTTCTGGTCACTGTCACTATACTCTTAAGGAAGATAGTGGGACCCTGCTGCTTCACACCCATTTCATGACCCAGCTATGAGGTAAATAGCTTTGCTATGTCATCATGTCACCTCCCTATAGGAACAAAGGCAACAAGACCAACTGACCATGGACAGAAAGCGCTAAAACCATGAGCCAACCCAAAACTTTCTGCTTTATCAATTCATTATCCTACCCACTTATTACAGCAGTTGAAAGCTAACATAGCCGACCATGCCAGCAGTGTAATTGCCTAGCCAGAATCCTGACATAGAAGGTCTGGAAGAGAGTGGTAGTCAGGGATAGGACTCTGGAACTAAGCAATCTGATGGTTATGTTTCAGACTTTGGGTACATTTCAAGACGTCTCTGCAGACCAGCTGCAGTTTGTGCTCCAGATAACCCCAGTGGACTCCATTTACACTAACCACAGTTAGAATGGCAGGCAACCTTGGAGCTGTGCGGTGTGGTGCCACATGGAAGCTTTCTTTAGTCTTGGTGCAATGATGGTGCCTACCTCCTAGGCACTCAACACCTCAGTGCATGTGAGGTGCATGAAAACGCCCTTGGTGCATAATAAATAATGAATGCTACCCATCAGAATCATATCGTCACCATCAGGATCGTGATTGGCAGCAGCGTATCAGGGATAAAGGCTTCAGTGCCTACTGTGGTTTTGGTAGAGAAACCTTCCCCCTGAGAGCTGATGGTCTAACAGAAGCCAGGCCTGCAAGCAGGCTACACGGGAGCAGGCAGGAGCTCTCCATGGTCCTGGTCTCTCTTTGTCCAAATCAGCTTTGTGCTCTGCCTCTGGGATTTGCTTGGTTGGATCAAGAAATTCCCCATGTAAAGACTTGTCTGAATTCTGAAAGCTGTTACCTTTCTTAGACAGAACTGTGCTGCAAGGACACTTAATCCAAATTAAAATAAAATATCCCGCAGAGTGGAATTTACTGACCTTTAATGGATAAGACTGTCTTTCTGAGGAGTCTTCCAGAAAGGTCTACCCGTTGCCTACTATCTCCAGTGAATCCCGAGAAGCACAGGCTTCTTCACGGGTCCATAAATAAATCACCTCAAGTCAGATCCTCAGACAGAGAGGAATCAGATGCTCCATGTTAGTAGAGCCAGTGCAGAGATGCAGATGGCATCAGACATACCCTTGTGTCTTCTGTCACTGCGACAAGCCAGGCAGACTATGAATGGGAATGGTAGCCAGGACAACCCCACTTGCTCCCAGAATTATCTATCCAGGGAGTGGGAGTGGGAATTGGCATTGCCCTTACCAAGGTTTATCCACTGCAACCGGTTAGTTTTGGAAAGTGAATTAAAAGAAATGAAAAAACAAAAACAAGACAGTTATATGTCAGACGAGGTACTTCAATGATTTTCATATCACTGTGGACCTAGTGGGGGTGGTGGAGTTAGGGCTGCAAAAGTGTCAGGTGGCCTTCTGTCCGATAGGATATACATCTCCTTGCAGAGGAGCTGGGGCGTTTCACAGAACCTCCTCACCTTTTATGCTCTTCCTTATTTCCTTCCTTGCACCGTGCCTGTGAATCACTCCACATACCTCTTCAAGCTCTCAGATTCCCACATCAACACCCATTTCCACAAACTTTCCTGCTGCGGGCAGCAGCTAAACAGACGTCTCTGTTGTGCTCAGGAGACATCTCTGTCATCCTATGTCACACCACCACTACACTTGAATGTTCTTCATAGCCATTGTCTTGAATCTTCACAAGTCAGTCGAAATTTTGTTAGATTCTTTGGAAAGCTAAAGAGCTTGGGGTCTGACTCTTCCTGTGTGAACTTGGTGGGTACTAAAAGCTACTGAGTCAAACGGCCATGAGGCTTGAGCTTGTGTTAATAATTGGGACAGAATTGGTACATGAAATAGTGGTATGTCACGATGGCCAAAATACTGGCAATGTAACATACGGATTTTAACAGACTTGAGTTCCTCATTGTGGAGAAGGCATGGATGAGTCCACAGTGTGATAAGCATGTTGTAGGGACTCTTCCATCATGACAGGTCGGGAAGCAGAAGGAGGTTGCCTCTAGTGATCTAATTCCCTAAGCCAGGATGGCCCTATCTGCTGACAGGCTCCTCAACACTGAAAAAGCATCACAAACTAGGGACCAAGTGCTCAAAATGACCCCATTGGAGGGCATCTCATACACAAACCACAGCACCATGCAGCATCCCTCTTTGCAACCCTACCAAACTCTTTTTCTAGACCATAGATTCTTGAAGCTGTGAAGCAAATGTATTTCCTAGTTTCAAGCTCCAAGCTTTGTTCTCAAATTGGGTCCCCAAACGCTGGGAATGCACATCCTCCGTTCCTTAGAGATAATGGTCTTGTTATCATTTCTTACAACAAGGAGCCAACTTGATGGAGCAGAATGATAATCATAATGATCATGTTGCTAATAACAATTATTACTTAACCAGCATAAGCTATAGGCTTATCACTGTGTGTTTTACCCGCACGGCGACATTTACTTCAAGCAATGCTAGAGAACCAGCCTGAATCTCAGGATGTAGAATATAGCAGAGAGTTTGATTGGCACCCCCCACCCAACCTCCTCTTTCTATTAGGGGATTTAGTAACCTCTGCCTCTAAATCCCATTTCTCTTGAGGTGCATGCTCAAAATATCCTTAACTTCCCATCTTCCTTGGCAGCTTAATTGCCCAGCAACTCATTTGGAGCCTGCAGAAAACTCAGATTCCTGAATGCCCCTGCTCCCCCTCCCCCTGCCCTAGCATCTTCATCAAAGCTTCTGAATCAAGCTATCAAGCCCTTGATTAGATATCGATGTCTAGAAATTGATAATAACACTAATAGTTATTGTTTATTGAGCTCTTACTAACTACATCAGCTGCTTTGGCATCACAACCCCCAACTTAGGAACATTACAATTCCCCTTTTACAGGTGTTAGGCAGGCAGTCTTTTTGCCAAAGGCCATTCAAATACTAAAGGTCACAGCTGGTTGTACTTAAATGTGCCTCTCTGCAAAAGCTATAGTCTTTACCAGTGCCCTTAAACTGTTCTGTTGAACCATTTGCCTTAATGTTGCCCCAATGCAGATAGAAATGTGGAGCTGGAGAAGATGGTTCAGTAACGCTCTTGCCAGGCAAGCATGATGACACGAGTTCCAGCCTCAGAACCTATGTAATGTAACAGACATAGTGACTTACACTTGTAACTCTTTTCTAGGGAGGCAAAGACAGTTGGATTCCTAGAGCTCTCTGGCCAACCAGCCTCACCTAATGTGTGAGCCCCAGATCCAACTAAGAAACCTTGTTTCAAAAATCAAGATGGATGGCTCCTGAGGAACAACACTTGAGTTTGACCTCCACATGCATCTACATATACATGTATAGACACATGCATCTCTGTGTGTTAACATACATGGGACTGCCCACACCTGAATACACCCCAAAACAGCAACATTAAAACCAACAACAAAATGGTAGAGATGGTCTGAGGGTATGGGCTTTTCTAACAGAGGGAGTTCAGTGTAAAGAAAAAGGTGGGAGTTTCCCCTAAGAAGACAGTCACAGCTTACCAGTTGCCAATGAAGAAGTTTGTCTAGTGGAGATGGAGACAGTATGTCACAAATGGGAATAAGAAATGATAAACTGGATTTGTCCAGTTTGTGGATACAAAGTTTGAGACCTCCAATAAGGATATGCTCCTATTGATGGACTGATAAACTTGGTATATATACATACACACACACACACACACACACACACACACACACACACACACACACACACACACACACACATTATACAGAGTCTCAGCATATAGCCCTGATGGACTGAAACTTTCTATGTAGACAAGGCTGGCCTGAAACTCATAGAGATCTGCTTGCTTCTGTCTCCCAAGTGCTGGAACTAAAAATGTGCACCACCATGCCTAGCTCTTCCTTAGAAACTTTGAAGTTAGATAAAACTGTGTTACAACTTCTTACAGACTGTAAGAATACATTCTTGTTGCTTTGGACTAGATGCACTCAAAAGTTCTTGACTGACTGTCCAGTTCTCCCTCCTGTCATAGCAAACCATACAGTCTGGTAAGAGAATCTCCCAGGAAATCTAACCATCTCCCCAAAGCACCAACAGGAGGGAATTGTCGTGAGAGACAATGAATTTGCTGAAGACTCTGATGGACAAAGAATAAATTATTCTGGATATAGCTAAGCCATTTATATCAGAGTAGGGATATGTGTCATTGAAACATAACTTGGTCTGTCTCAGCTAGTGGCCCAATATGCCTCATATTGCTCACCTGACCAGAGGAGCAAAGAAGAAGGCAAATCACTGACTACAGAATGAGCTGAAGAGATAAGACAGAGTCAGGTTCTAAGAATAGACACTGAGGGATCTCAGGTGTCTCTTGCACAATCAGGGGTGAATGCTAAGAGTAGGTGGCATGATTACCAATCAGGCCCAAACTGGATGCAGATCACAAAAGAAGGGGCCAGGTTTGGCATGCAAGCTCTAGACCTGATGGGCTTGAACTAGCAGGTGCAATGGTTAATGCAATTGGCTTCCCCAATTGCTTCTCACACTGAGTCTCAGTTGAGATGGTTGCTATTTCAGGTGGCCAGCCCAACTCATCACTTTATCCTACATAGGTTTTGTCAAATGTCTAAGCAGCCAGAAGATGCAAGAGGACCATCACGATTCTAGGAAGTCCTCAGAGGCCTGCTCAGGAAGTCTTGCATCTCACCCCCCAGACCACACCTCTGCCTTTCACATTTCTCACAGCATGCTGGCTATAGTTTTACTCTATCAGTTATCTTGTTTCCTCCAACTCCCATGCTGAATGCCTCAGCCTATCTCCTCTGTCTAAAGAGTGCTGGCGAGAAAGGCAGCAAGTTCTCATGCAGATTGGAAACTTCCTTCCATGCTTTCTCTCTCAGATGTGTCTATTCAGTTGTGTGGAACTGAAAAGACATCATAAGCCTTGCTTGGATCCTTTCTGATTCCTAACCCTAGGGTGTCTTCCTTTTGATTTTGTGGTTGGCATAGATATTCACACAGCACAGATTTCATACCTATGGAATTTTGACTAATGTATGTGAACTCGATTCACATATAGCCCCAGGTAGGCAAACACTGTATCACTTTGGTTTATTCTGGATATAACTAATCTTACCACAGAGTCTGATCCATGGTAGTTGTTTGACAAGAGTTAAGAATAGTTAGATGGATAGATGGATAGATGGACAGATGGATGGGTGGAATTCTTATCTGTGAATTCAAGATAGGATATGTCCACTTCTTTTCATTTTAACCTGTCTTCTGGGACTTTCTTTACCATCCATTTTCTTAGCCAAGTCTTCAAAAGAGGTCATCAAGCTGTAATCCTCTCTGTCCCTTGCCTGCTGACCTTCCGGCTTCTGAGGAAAGCTCTTCATTTTGAAACTTCTTTGGCTTTTCAGAAGACAGGAGCAGAGAGAAATGGGCCCTTCATTTAGCTGATTGAACCAACAAAAGAGAAGTTTGAGACAGAAAATGAATATAGATCCTGCTCCAGCAATTAGAGGGGAAATCAATAGAAGATCATCAACAGCATGAGCCCCGTGTAAGTCAGCATCTCTGGGGAAGGGTTGCCAGAACTGTGTTCATTTCATTTCTGTTTTCCTAACTTAATCCCTAACAAGTGAAGAGGGGTAGGTGGTGTGTGTAAGGACAAGGGGGTATGAAGGAGGGGCTTGGATAGGACAGAATGGATAGAGCAAGGAAACAGAGTCCCTTCCCTTTATACCACTGTACCTATGCGTGGTGGATAATAAGTCCATGGAAAGAAAATCTGATCCTTACGTAGCCCCAGGTCTATGTGGTCATGGTTCTGGGATTCACTGTAGGACCTGTGTGTGCTATGTGTTATATTGCTTTTTTTTATTATTTAATCACATACCTGACAGAATCAATGTTAATTGGGGATGGGAGATAGTTACTTTTGTATTACTGCGAAAAATACCACCACCACTACCACCACCACAAAAAAAAAAAAAATACCTTAAGGAAGAGTTTATTATGGTTTATGGTTCAGAGGGCCAGATGCCCATAGAGTCAGACAATGCATGGCAATCAATGAAGGAAACTTAGGCAGCACACCTCAACTGCTCACAGAAGCAGAGAGATGGACCAGGAAGCAGGGCCAGCATGTGAGCCCTCAATGCCCACTCCCAGTGATGCATTCTCTCCTGTGGCTCCTTCTCCCAAAGGCTCTATACCCTCCTCAAGCAACACCACTAACCTGGGACAAAGTGTTCAAATACGTGTAAGCCTATGGAGGGACATTTCTCATTCAAACTACAACGGGGAGAAATGGGCTCACAGTTTAGGGATACAGTCCATCCTGGGAGGCATGGCACAATGGTTCTGTCCATGGTGGTGAGGGCTTCTTACATCACAGCAAATCAGGAAGCAGAGGGCTCAGGCTGGAGCCAGAAGAGGGCATCACCTTCAAGACCCACTTCTGCTAGTTAGCCACAGTTCCAAAATGTCCACAACCTCCCATCTGGGGAGCCATGTATTCCAAATGCATGGGCCTGTGGAAGACATTTTACAGTTAAACCATACTGTGTGTGATTATTGGACAGTCTGCTGAGCCATAATGTATTCATCTGCAGAATGGGCATCTGATTGAGGAGGAAATGAAACACTTCCTACAAGCCCAGATAGCAAGGCCTTTGCTAACTCTCCACAGGCTACATGGGAACCACCCTTTTCTGCAATGTCCCCTTTCTCTGTATTTTTGATACTCAAGGGGTTTATTTCTTTTCCACTTTTCCCACTTGCCCTGGTGTCATGGCTTTTGGCTGCACCAGATCACACCTATCTTTGGTACTTTGGTAATAAAATATAGAAGGTGAAAGAAATGGTAGTGATTCAACAAGCTCTGTCTTACCTGTTCCCAGACGTGTGTGTCATCGTGGCCATTTTCCTGTCTCCTTGTACCTTAGTTTTTTCAAGAGCAAAATGAAGAAAGGAAACCCCACCACACGGGACTCAAAGACAGAGTGTGCAAAAGCTTGTAGCTGCCACGATGCTGAACAGTGCCTGACACACAGTAAGATCAGTCAGTGCTATGTCTCATAAAGGTAGTGTAAAATGCACTCTAGCACACACAGGTTTGCACACTCATGGATGAATCCTTAATTTTTGCTTGGTGATCTTGGAGACCAGAACAAATTATAGCCTGCCGTTTTCTACTATGCATTGATTAATCATTCTCTCCAGAACCAGTTCTGTAGGTTCATGGAGGCCCCACCTATATTTTAAAACAGAACACCCCCAATACTGCTTAACATTAACATACAGCTTTAATCCAATGTGCAGGTGCCTCTAGGCCTTGACTTGAGGCAGACACCATGCTGGATCCTGAGAGAGGGACTAGCAGTCTAGCTGGACTCCACAGACCCAATGACCCTTGTTTCAGGATCAGGCTAAAATGCAAAAGGTGGTTTTCCAGAAATAGGGAGGAGAGAGAGACATTTGTCTTGGTTATTTTGGCTTGAGAATGTACATATGGGCCTGGGGGACCCAGATAGCAGCTAAGAGCACAGGGAAACAAAGTCATTGTGGAGAGTGGTATGGCAGGGGATGTGTGGCCAGGCCTCAGCCAGTCAAACTGTAGGAACTCAGGACTGAAACTAGAGGGAGGTCAGGGTCCCAACCAGAAGCCTACAAGCAGAGTACAGTGTGGACCCTAGGATGGGGCTTGGCTGCCTTCAGCACAGGGAAAGCACAGCTCCTTCTTTCAGTGGAGGACCAGGCGTCTCTGATCTTGACCAGGCAAGTGTATATGTGTTCTAGATGTAGGCAGACATGAATTCTTGGAGCTGAGAGTGAAGAAGGAGGTTTAACTTTGCTTTCAGAAAAGGGAGTGGGCATGCAGGACCTGACTGCAGACCCATCTTCTCCAAAAGTGCTGGAACTGATGCTGTTCTTGATCCAGAGACAGCTGGGAAGGGCATGCAGGCAGTGCCATCAGTAGACTTATAAAATAGAGTCGACCTCAGATGCAATGGTGTGATCAACCAGTGACCAGAGAATAGCGGAGCTGGCATGTGGAGCTGCCAAACTAGTTATCTTGTGATCTTTAGCCTGGATTGTTCTATTGAGGGGAACCATTGGAAAGCATGCAGTGCGACATTGTCTGTGTGGTCCGACTGCACAGCCTTCTGTGCCTGGCAAGTGATACAGATTTTGCATGTGACACAGTCATGTGGTTTAGTCACAGCTCCCAACCTAAGGCTATAGAGGGAGTGAAGAAGACCAGAAAGAGGAGTGGATGGGATCAGCAGTTGGGCCTGGCATGAATGAATTTGAACATGTGACTCAACTTCTGCAGGCCTCAGTTGTCCAGTTTGTAAAATGGAGAATCCTACCCATTTTAACAAGGCTTGAGCTTAAATGGAATTCACATAGATTTGGAGTAGACTGCTCAGAAACAGTCGATGTTTGATCAGTTCATTTCTCCACCCACCAATCCTTCCATCCATGCCTTTATGCATCCATTCATTCGCTCACCCATTGTTCCTTCATCCTTTACACCCACCCGCCCGTCTAGCCATCCACACACTCTCCCATTTGCCATCCTTCGTTCCTTTATCCCATCCATCCATGTATCCGCCTCTCCATCTACACCCATCCGCCCATCCATCTATACCCACCTGCCCATCCATCTATCTAATCCATGTATCCACTCCCCCACCCTAGCTTCATAGCAGCATTACCATCCATTCCAGCAGTAAAGCTAAATCAAAACAGTCTGTGCTTGGAGCACTTAGGAGTTTTGTGCAGCTGAGTCGGGGGGTCAAGTTTAACATAAAACGTCTTCATACAGTGAACTCAGCTATCTCTGCTCTTCAATGTAGAGACACTCTCTGGAGAGAAAATTGGACTAAAGCCAGAGGGAAGGACAGGCTGGAGGAAGAAAATGAGGTGGAAGCTAGCCTCCTTGGGGCCACAGCCTCTGCTCAGAATCAGGTTGCCTTGGTGACAAGAGCATCCTGCTGGCTCTTCTCCTGCAGTGAACTTTGTGTGAGAAAGGAGAGGGAGAAGGCAGGATTACTAATTATGCTGCTCACTTACACCTTTGTCCACCTCATTGTCTGTCCTGGGCTGGGCACTGAGGTGCTTGGCACTCATTTTGCCTACAATAACAGATGGCCTCATACCAGCCCTGGGCACTTTCCATGGTTCTCAGGTGAGCTTTTAGTCCTCTGCTTTCAAACAAGACAGATCCGAGCCTGACTGACCTTGATGCCAGGAGTCCAGTCCTGCTGCTTAATACTAACAAGACCATTGTTAGTACCTGTTCTACCAAACCCAATTATTTTGTTCTTGACATTTTATTTTCTAAATATAAAGGTAATTCTTGATTAATTTGGAAAATTTGGAAAGCATGCAGAAAAAACATAAAGGAAATAAAAAAATCACTAATTTGATGCCAAGCAGATAAAATTAACATTTGGAAAATACATGTTCATAAACACATGCACAAACATATACACAAATACATAGTCACACATACATAAACTAAGCACACAAACTTATATACATACACACATACATAGACATGCATACATGCACACATATACCTAAACACACACATAAACCCATAAACATTTATACACATACATAAATATGCACATACACTGGTACATAAATACACATACATACACATACATAAACACACATAACCCTATATTGATATACAAATATACATAAATATGCATATATATACACATAAACCCATAAATATTTACATACATACATAAATATGCACAAACACAGGTACATATGTACATAAATTGACACATGCATACATATGCTTACACAAATACACTCACACACATACATATATATATATATACACACATATATTCACCTCCTACACAAGACATACATAAACACACGCATACATAAATACACACATGTACATACACACCATATGCAGACCTGTATCATAATTCACATATATATGCAAAAATGCCTACATATACACACATGCATATACTCAAGTACATACACACATAAGTAAATGCACACACATCATGGTGTTTATCTTTCTTGCATCACTGTCCTCTTTTTCCATTTAACAACACATTACACACATTTTCACATGTTAGTAAATATTCTTCAGTGGCTTCATTTTAATAGTTCCTACTATCTCACATGATGGATATTCTATACTTTATTTTACCAATTGCCTATGGTCGCATATGCAGATTATTTCCAGGTCTCCTTGATATAAATAACGCTTTATTGAATGTCCTCATGCATAAGTAGCTCTCATATATATTGGTTTTGATGGTTAAGATAAGTTCTTAGAAGGGAATGGCTGAGTCAAGTATATGGATGCACATTTTAAAGGCCTTTGATAGATATGGCCAATTGCCCTCTGAAAAGGTTGCACCGATTCACACTCCTTCCAGAGGATTGCAGGAAGCCCAATTCCCCACACTCATTGCTGATTTAATTTACAAAGCTTCTGCTTCCAGTGGGGCCAAATCTGTCCTCATAAGTTTATTGTCTATTTGTAATTTTTCTTTAGTAAATTGCTTATTTATGTCAATTGCCCATTTTTATGGGCTTGGTTATCTTTCCCTTTTTGACTTCGGAGAGTTCTTCATATGCATCAACCTTTAATCTATAATATATGCTTATTATATTTTCCCCAGTGTGCCATTTGCTTTTTAATTTTGCGTATGGTGTTTTTTTGACCCACTGAAGGTTTTGTTCTTAAGTAATCAAATTCATCAATCTTCTCCTTTATTGGTTTGCTTGGAAAGCCTTGCAAACTTAAGAATGTTTAAAGGGGCTCAAATAACCCTAGTTTATACAAACATCCTTTTGGACTGATCTTCAGATCTTTTTAAAAAAATAATCTTTGGAATTTTCATACATGCAAACAATAATGCATCTTGGTTATATCCAACTTCCCCTTCCTCCTCCCAATTCCTCCCTCCCCCAACACATCTCGCTCCCAACTTCATGTTTTCTTCCTCTCTCTCTTTTTCTTTCTTCCCTCTTTCTCCTTTCACGTTCCCTCCCCCTCCTCTCTCTTTTAAATAACCCACTGAGCCTAATTAGTACACTCATAAGTGTGCTTGGATTTAGAGTCATCCACTGTGGCATGGGCAACCTACCAATGGCCACTCCCCAAAGAACAATGACACTCTGCCCGGCAGCCATAAGCTGCCAATACGGGTGGGGCACAGGGATGGACATGCTGCCAGTACGGGTGGGGCACAGGGATGGGCATGCTGCCAGTACGGGTGGGGCACAGGGATGGACATTCTTTCCATCCCTTTCCACCATGTTCCCTGAGCATCAAGGGGCAGGTTGGTACTGATGCTTCATCTACAGCTAAGCACTCAGTCGCTTAGTCTAAGCACTACAAACGGTTCCAAGCCACTGCAGCTTCTCTGACCGAGGCTAAGTGCAGCCCAAATCCAAGGATATGAGCACATAGACTTGGAAGGCAGTTGGATCCGCCTTTTTTTTTTATGGTTTCATTTTTTTATGATTAACTCTTTAACTACATACAATCAATACTGTTGTCTGCTATACAGCTGCAACTTTGATTCTCTGTCCCCAATACCTACGTTCTCCCAGATTCACACTGTCCTTTCTCCTCCTCCTCTGAAGTAGATCTGTACAATTTAAATGTTATCAAGTGTCTCTCAAAGGTGGCAGGGATAGGGTGGTGGCAAGAAAGAGGGGATGGGGGATGTGTGCAGGTTTCATCTTAGACTGGGTTGAGGCCTCATAGTCTATGAGATATAGGTAATGTTTGTTTGCTTGCTTGTTTTGAAGAACTGAGTCCGATGAATGCTGCCGTCGCATACATGAGTGTGGGATCATCCACGGGGTGTGCTCAGGAGGTGCAGTGAGCAGAGAGGAGTAAGAGAGTGTTTCTGCTTAGTGCTTTGTAGTAGACTTAGCTGAGTCATGGGTGCTGCTGCTGCGAGCCTCTCAGATCCTTCTCTGAGAGGAAGATGTGACTCAAGAGTCCCCGAGGGCTCAGTAGTACTAATTGTGGATAGCTCACAATGTCCTCCCAGGTAACTGTCCTTCCCCTTCCAAAGCTGTGACCTTGCCTAGGGCTAGGTGTTGTCCCACCATAGCCAGAAGCCCATAACTGGCCATCAAGTAGGGTCATAGGTTCAGATTCCTTTGAACGGACCACTTAGCTGTAGGATGACTGGCTGCTATTACATCCAAACTAAAGTCCACCTCCGATTTACTTGTCCCACTCACTTGGCCTTTCTGGAGATAATGCCTTCCTACAATTCCCTGCCTCTGTACATTACATACCCTGGATACAAATGGCCACCATAGACTATCTTTCCAGGAGACCTCTACTTGAGACAGCTGTGAAGTCTTGGTTTGGACTGGGCAGAAGATGAGATGAGAAGGAGAGTAGCTGGGAGGGAGGATCTCTGGGGACACTGCAGGCTGACACCAGCTAAGCTAAGCCCAGCAGGCTTGGCATCATCTTCCTTATGAGAGCGTTATGTATCAGGCACAGGCTATCTCTTGAATTGCATAATGGTCTCTGAACAGAAGGACCATTTAGCATCAGAATTATGAGTTTTAGTTTTAACAACAGAATTATAGCTTCAGAAACTCTCTCCTGGACAAATGTGTACCAATTAGGCCCTATGCTCAGGGACCAGACACTAATAAATGTCACGATTTAATTGGCTTGTTCACACCCAATCTTACCTGGTGTCGCTTCATTTCCTTGATCTGAATAAAACAGGGTCTTTATCGGTTAGACATTAAACATATGTAGGTTCTTCCTATAGGGCTAGTCACATGACTGCTCCCATTTTCTGCCTAACTTAGACACAGATGTGTGTGTTGCAGGGGGGGGGTTAGGGGGGTGGCAGGGGCAAGGTTGAGGGCATGATTGGAGAACCAGGTTTCTTTGCAGATCGATGAGGGCATAAGCGATGAAGCCGCCGGCTCTCCTGAGATGTCTAGATCTAATCACAGGCTTTGCTTTTTGGTTTTCTGGATGCAGCAAATTCAACTCAACAGCCCCAGACAATAAGAAGACTCATTATCTCACAGTACAACTCATCCAGAGGCAGGCCAGCCCCGGGTTTGATTAACTCAGAGGCTACCAAGGTCACAGAGGACCTGGGTGCTTTTGATGTTTTCCCTCTGCTGTTTAGAACATCTTGGCTTTGTTGGCTTCTTCCTATGGTCACAGCTATTTCCAAGTACCCTAGCCAGGCCTGCTGACAGGGAGAAAAAGGCAACACCTTTTCTCTGGGTCTTTTTAAGAACAACTAAACCACTTTATGATCTCTGTATCAGATGCATCATGGACATGGGAATGAGTCACCATTGTCCTCCATAAGAGGAAGACACCTGCTCAGCAATGCTACCTGAAGATGGTTCCCAGTGTCCTCCCCAAGAGTTGATGTTTTCTTTCCAAAGTTATGGCCTTACCCAGGGTCATGTGCCACCCCAAGGCAGCCCTCATCCCATAACTGACCATCCCATAGAACCATATGCTCAGTCCCCTTTGCAGGCCCACTTATCTGTGGGATGGTCCATGGTCTCTGTCATCTACTGATTGCATCCAAGCTCAAGTCATCCCCATTCCCAGCCCCCTTCTGGCCTTTTCAGAAATGGCTCTTTGCTCTCACACCTCCCAGAAACAACCCTGAATATATTCTTCACAGGCTTCTGGCCAGAAATAGAACCCAATCACTGGCTGTGAGCACCAAAATGATCACATTGAATACAGACTCTGGATGGACTAGGAAGAGCTAGGTCCATCACACATGGGCAAGCTGGGCATGGTAGACATCCAGCAGAACAGGGAGTTTATTGAGAAGAAGGAAAGGAAAGACAGGAGTGGGTATTCAGAACCAGCAACCACCAGCCTCCCACACTTATAACTTCACAGGAGTGAAGATGGAGCCAGAATGTTTTGCCTTGAGGTACCACAGGAGACCTACAGGTGGGATCAAAAAGCTTAAGGGAGGGGATGGTTCTCACATGTCTCAGGTTCTTGGGAACTGGAATCCCCATGTGAATCCCCATGTAGATAATGTCTCTGCCCTGATGGTCTACCCCTCTCTATCTGAGATTTAAATTCTGGTCTGTTTGGCATAAAATGTTGTTGTTGTTTTTTAATCTGTGTGTGTGTGTGTGTGCCTGCCTGCATGCATGCATGTGTATATGCGTGTGTGTCTGTCTGTATGTATGTATATATGTATATATATACATATATATATATGTATATACATATATACGTATATATGTATACGTATATATATGTGTGGTGTGTGTGTGTGTATATATATATATATATATATATATATATATATATATATATACCACATGTACATCAGTGTCTGAAGAGTCCAGAACAGAGTATCAGATTCCCTAAAGTTGAACTTGCTTATGGTTATGAGCCACTGAAATTAGGTGCTGGGAACTGAACTCAGGTCCTCATGAAGAGCACAAAATATTCCCAATTGCTAGGCCATCACTTCAGCCCCTGGTATGAAATCTTGGACACATTCCCATCTCTTCCACCCTTAAAGGATTCTCTATGAGTAATCATAGAGAAGGGGTTTCCAGGGAGCAAGATAAAGAGAGCTGTGAACAGTAGGGTGTTTCCAAACTACCTACAGATCTTGTATGGCCATGGGAGAGTCACAAACGCCCCATCCCGCCCCCCGTATTTAAGCATAGTCTTTGGACTGGAAAGGTTAGAATAGACACTGGTGTGGATAAAAGAAACCATGACCAAACTCTGCATGTCATCTTTGCCCATGCTTCTGTGCACAGACAAACAACATGCTAATATTTATTAACTCTAGCAGAGGGTGATAGCTATGATTTTTTTGATCATTGCAGAACAATGCAAGTCTGATGGTGGCTGGAAGACTGGGAACAGAAAAATGACATTCACCAGAAAAGCTTGTCCAGGATTGATGAGTTCCCAGATGGAGAGTGATGTTGACTGTCGGCTGCATGGGTACATTCACAGCAACTCATGTCAGACCGACCTAATCTCCTTCATAGCTGGGCTCACTTGAGTATGACAGTGGCATACGCAGTAGACACAAGGTCAGCCCCAATAGGAAACAAGACTCTCAACCCAGGCTTGCTCAGTCTTGACAGCAAATAAGATGCCGCAGGACTGGCTGGTCTCTTTTCAAGAGTGTGTTTCCTCCAGGGATAGACCCCCATTCATCACAGAGGACCCCAAAACAATGGAGATTCTAAGTTATATATGGCAAACACTTCTTTATGTGCCCACTCATTCCTGTGTCATGACAGGATTTTCCCTCATGCTTCATGAGTGTCATGGGGTACTAAATACTGAAGCTACAATGGGGAATAATACAAAACCAGTCCAGGGCTCCAGCTCACGTCCAGTCCAGTG
Source organism: Mastomys coucha (assembly GCF_008632895.1). Taxonomy (NCBI): domain Eukaryota; kingdom Metazoa; phylum Chordata; class Mammalia; order Rodentia; family Muridae; genus Mastomys; species Mastomys coucha. Next base: position 84,155,759 of record NW_022196900.1, on the reverse strand, counting down.
GGAGAGCAAAACAAAGCCTGCACTCGAACCCACTGCTGTGAAACTTGAACTCAGAGTGCTTTTTAAACATTGTTTTATTTATTTATATTCCAAATGTTGACCCTCTTTCCAGTTCCCCCCTCCAAGAGTTCTTCTTCACAACCCCCTCCCCTTTGCCTCTGAGAGGATGCTCCTCCAACTCCCTCATCCACTCACTGCCCACCTCACACCCCCACATCCCCCTTCCCTGAGGCATTAAGTCTCTACAGGATTAGGTGCATCATCTCCCACTGAGGCCAGACAAGGCAGTCTTTCTACATATATGAGGGTGGGCAGCATAGACCAACCCAGGTATGCTCTTTGGTTGTGGCTTAATCTCTTAGATCTCCCAGGGGTCTGGGTTAGTTGAGACTGTTGGTCTTCCTATGAGGTTGCCATCCCCTTCAGCTCTTTCAATCCTTCCCCTAACCCTTCCATAGGGGTCCTAACTTCAGTCCAACGGTTGTCTGTAAGTATCTGTATCTGTCTCAGTCAGTTGCTAATAGAACCTCTCAGAGGACACCCATGATAGTCTGTTAACACAACATGCCATCAGTAATAGTGTCAGGGTTTGGTGCCCACCCCTGAGATAGATCCCAAGTTTGGCTGGTCACCGGGTTGCCTTTCCTTCGATCTTCTCTCCATTTTTGTCCCTGCATTTCTTTTAGACAGGAACAATTCTGGGTCAAAAACTTTGAAGGTAGGTAGGTGACCCCATCCCTCCACTGGGGGCCCCATCTCTATCCTGGAGGTGGTCTCTTCAGGTTCCATCTCCCCACTGTTGGGTATTACAACTAAGGTCATCCCCATTGAGTCCTGGGATCCTCTCACATCCCAGGTCTCTCTGGGACTTTCTAGAGGTTCCCCCTCCACCCCTCATTCCCCCCAGAGTACTTTTTAACCTTTAATGTGCCACATGTGTTTCTGTGAGCTCTAGCCAAAATAGAGGTCCCAAACATGGGAACCTCATTGGCCTCAACAGGGAAATAGTTTCTATATTAATTAATTGTTGCTGCATTACAATAGCCATCTGAAGAAAGAAGGAGGACCAAAGGTACAGTCCACTGCTATGGGGAGGACATGGTGGCAGGAGCTTGAGGTCATGTGTTCACTGCCAGAAAGCAGAGAGTGTTGAATGTGAGCGCTCAGCTCACATTCTCTTTATTCATTCTGAGACCCCAGCCAAGGGATTTGGTGAGGTGGAGTATTCCCACCTCAATTAACACATATTAGAAGGTTCCTCACAGATGATTCTAGATCCTGTTAAAATGACAATATTAACCGTCACAACTATTTTTTCCAGTGAGCTCAGTGCTGGTGTCCAAGAATCCCTTCTGCACACACGTAGAATCTCTGAATTCTGGACAGCGATGGGAATGAGGTACAAGATCATGTAGCCAGTCAGCTCCTGTCCCTCCCTGGCTTTTGTGGCTTCATGGCTGGCCATCTTCATCAACCATGATTCTGCTCGTTACACCTGCTTCTCGTTACATGGTTCTGGCATTTACAATAGGCCTCAACACATGTGAGTACCACAAACAAGTCAAGCAGACAAGATTTGCTGATAGTTGGTTTCATATTAGTGCCCTCACATCTTGCTGGCAGGAGGTCAAGGTCTAGTATCTTGCTCAAGTTCACGTGGCTTGTAACTAGGCTTTTGTGACTCCCTGGACATTCTGTATTTTAGCCATCAGTTTGCATTGTCTCAGCAATGCCAGAGACTTGTCCAGTAGAAAGAGTCACTGTTGAGTAGGACTTCTGACTTCTGCCTTCCAGGTCTTTGTCCTGTCTCCTCTGGGGAGGAAGACAAGGAGGAAGAAGAGGAGGAAGAAAAGAAGGAGGAGGAGGAGGAGAAGAAGGACAGGACAGGCAGAGACCGGATGGCTCTGAAACCTTGGTGAGATTAGATCTCCCTGTTAAATTGCCTGTGATTCCAGGGTGGATTTAAGGAGCTGAAGGGAGGCAGAGGTGTGGAGGCAGCTGCGGCTGTCTTGCATAAAGAACACGCAACAAAGGAGACCAATTTCCTGGCTCTCACTTCAGAGGCTGGGAAGAGATCTATACAGTATAGACATGTGGCATCTAGCTGCATGAGACCAAAAGGAGTGTCTCTAATGTGACGATCACTCCCTGTATGTGGAGATCACTCCTTACGGGTGAGCCTCTTGCCTGGTCTGGTGGCAGAGGTACCTGGAAAGATCAGTCCCAATAGACAGTGTCCTCCACTCCATCCTGATCCTCCCATGCCTACATTCACTGAGAAAATAATATCCTGGAGGCATAAGAGGACAGGAGATAACTGCCCCACCCCCCTGAAACCATGTAAGGACTTCATTGTGGATACATCAAGGAACCTGCTCGGTTCTTTTGCTTACATTGTGAACATCCCCTGAATGCTGTCATAAACTTTAAACTGACTTCCATGTGGCCTTGGGTTTCCCAAACCAGCTTTAATCCATTGGAACAATTTACAATTATGTGGGCCTGGAGTGATGGCTCTGCTGTTAGGAACACTTCTGCTCTTACAGAGGACCTGGGTTTGGTTCTCAGCACCTATGTCCAGCAGCTCATAAACACCTACTACTCCAGCTCCAGGGTGTGTGACACTCTCTGTCTGTCTCAGTAACCTACACACAAAAGGAAGAAAGGAAGGAAGGAGGAGGGACAGAAGGAAGGAAGGAAAACAGAAAGAAAGAAAGAAAGAAAGAAAGAAAGAAAGAAAGAAAGAAAGAAAGAAAGAGAGAAAGAAAGAAAGAAAGAAAAATAAAATGAACATTTTAAAAAATAAATTAAAAATTTTAAATAAAGTGAAGGTATAGCCCAGAGCTAAAGCCTAGGAAAACTCAGGCTGATGACAGAGCCACCGGATCGTCTTGGCCTCAGGGCTAGGGGTAAAAGAAAGGGACCTGCAGAGTTGGCTGTCGGAGCCCTGGCTGCTTTGCATGTTGTGGTTGGAGTCCAGCCCTACTCCAGCTCTTCCTTACTCCACGGGTGGGACTTCTTTTGGGAAGAAAGGTAATTTCAGGCTTGAGTTTTCCCTCTTATCTCCAGTAGCTTCAAGTTCATGGGCTTCTTTTCTCCTCTTCTGTAAAAGAAGAAAAATCTTTGACCTTGGAGTAAAGAGACAAGACTATGAAATACCAAGAGTCTCTTGGGTTTGCCTACTTGGACCAGGCTAAGCTATGTGAATGTGAGACACAAATACCCACTCTCTAGTGTGCTAGCCTGTAAAGCATGGTGGTTGGGCAGTTCCTAGAAATTCACAGCTTTACTGTGAATGTACGCCATGCAGTGAAAATTTAGGACGCAAGGAACAGAAGTTGTGACTGGAAGGGTCAGATAGGCTTAAGTCTGGGCAGGTGTGGCTGGAAAGGTCAGAAAGGGCTACATTTGGACAGGTAAGATGTAGACTGGTACAGTCACATTACAGAGCAAGATGAAGAAGGACATACCCTATGGCCCTGAAATCTTCCAAAGAAAACCCCACATCAGCCCAGAGGAGCACGCACAAGACTACACATAACCCCTGATGTGTAGAAGAGGGAGCCAGAAGCATGTCAAGTGTTCTCAGAAGATGAAGCAAGCAGTGAAACAAGATGTGTATACAGCCACGTGGGCAGAAGTTCAAACAAACAGGGTGACTGAAGACACAAGGACTAAAGCAATCCTCATTTCCCAAAGGCACGCATGCTTTTAAGGGTTCACATAGAACATGGGTGTGGATGTTAGCGATAGTGGATAGGGAAAGTGAGTGGAGGGTGACTTGTGTGAATCGTGACACTAGTGTCCCACAGATCCAGGGGTGGTTGGCCCTGATCCAGGCTCCAGGGTCAGGAGAGCATTCCTAGAGGTAGATCTAGAAGGTCCTGTAAACCTGATATCTGAAGCTAAGAAAGCGGGGTGGGCACAGCATAGAAGAAGAAGGCAGTGGAAGGAGACAGAAATTCCAATTTTTTATTCTTTTGCCCTTTTTTCTTTTGTTGTGTTGCATGTGTGCACCAATGTGATATGGTGTGTTTGTGTGTGTGTGTGTGTGTGTGTGTGTGTGTGCATGTGTGTTTGCGTGTGTGTGCGTGTGTATGTGTGTTCAAATAGGCTGTCTGCACTTTCCCAGTCCTGACACTACAAGTGAGTACCACCATTCCCAGCTGTTTTATGTAAGTTGTAGAGATCAAAATGAATCCTCCTGTTTGCATAGCAAGAACTTTACCAAACAAGCCCCCTTAGCTGCCTCTGATTTATGGTTTTCTTTCAGCTCAGCCTGTCAAGTCCTCTGAGAGGGGGCTCATCACCCATCACCTCTTGTCATCCTCACTCCATCCTTGAGGTTAGAGGTAAAGCAGCTAGCCTTGACCCTGGGCCTCTAGTAGAATTGTCCACTTATCCCTTGGGCATTCTAGATCCTCCCCTACCATTCTCCTTCTCCAGCTCCCAGCAGGCTCTGGAAACTTATCCGCTCGCACCATTCCCTCCCCGCTGTGCCTAGTTCCATGCCTCTGTCCTGGCTTGCTCTTCTTCCCGGAGAAGAGTGGCTCCCCCTGTTTTCACACTGAGTGTTGCTCCTGACATCTGGCTTCTCCTGGACCCCAGAGCTCACTTAATCTCTGGTCTTTGAAACCAGCTGGGCAGCAAGGTGGGATCTAGGTATGGCTACTCTGGGCCTGTCACTCCTAACCTGGTCTGGACAATAGGTAGAGAGGAGAGGTATGGTCTCAAGGTCAAACTGCTGATCTCCAAGGACAGAATTTCTACCTGTGGAGACACAGGGAGCCACTTGGAAACAGAACTCTGAGGAAATACCTTTCTGTGGCCGACAAGCCTCAAAGTTGATTTCCCGGGGGAAGCCCAACAAGGCCCTTGAAAGGCAGACATCAAGGTGGGAAATCAATCGTCTTTTAAGTTTTCACCTTGATGATTGATCCACTGCTTCTTGCCTCTCCCCCTTCTCTGTCCAGTCTCGGCACGAGGCCTCTCTGGTTTCCGCACTTTTCCCTTCTCATCTTTAAAGTGTGGAGTTTCCTGATTTTGATCAGGAACCCAAAATATACTGCTTTAGGCAAACTGACCAGGTATATTGGTCACAGGCTGCTAGGCTTCCTCCATTGTCTCCGTAGGAACGAGGCCTCAGTTAGCCTACTAGGAAGGAAAAGAAGAAAACTGTCTGCTGAGTTCTTTCATGTCCTCTTTTATGCCCAGCACTCCCTTCTAGATATTTCTATCCCCCAGTCATGTTCAGCTGTGTCTGTGGAATCCCACATGCTAAATGAGGATTCTGGAATTCAGGGAAGGAAACTTGCCTAATGCCTGACACATGATTTATAGAGCTAGAAAAAAGCAGGGCTGAAATAAACACTCTGGTGTGCTACCTCCTTGCTACCAGATCAGCCTGAGTACCAAGAGGAATGGCTATCACAGCTGGGCACATCTGGAACCTCTCTGGACCTTGTCCACAAAGGGCTCAAACACCCAAGAAACCTGCTCCCAAGGAGCAAGACGGTGTCAGGGTGCTGTCTCTTCACTGGGTGTGAACATTGCCTCCTGCCTTGGGCTTTGTGCCTGACTCTGAAGACAAAGCCTTAGGACAATGCAGATCCCTGCTTCTCCTAACATCACAGACTGCCAGGACAATAGACTGCTGGGAAATCATGATAATGTGGACTAAGAGCTTATCCTGATCCATTCTCTGTTTCTATAGCAAAATATCTCAGGTTGGGTTATTCATAAGGGAAAGTTGTGTGTTTTAGCTCAAGGTTATGCAGGCCCCAGAGGAAGGCTCAAACATCTTCTTGGCTTCTCGGGGCGGGGGAGCGGGGGGAGTGAAGGGGAAGGGCATGAATGGTGAGAGCTTGTTTGACAGACTTCAAGGCAGTGCCAGGATTGCACTGCCACACCATGTCCTCATGCTACCCGGTCCAATCTACAGGAATGGGAACTCAATCCCAGGAGGAGGGCACAGCTCCTTTACACTCCCCATCACTTCTCAGAGACCTCACCACCTTCCATTGTTTCTGTGTTACAGATTGATTAGCAATGTGAATTCTGGACAAGCCATAGCCACGCCATAACAGAACTGTAATAGAGTAAATGTGTCAATGACCTTGATCTCATTCAAGGTTCAGTTGGAGAAGGCTTTCCAGACAAGAGACTGTCTTGCTGCAGGATGGCTATGTTAGTCAGCTTTCTGTTGCTGTAACAAAATACCTGGACCCAGTGAAGTTGAAGCAAAGAAAAGTTTATTTGTCTCACAGTTTTGTAGGTCAGAAGGAAGGAGGTCATCAAAGAAGCAAGAAGAGGTGTAGTTACACCCCCAAATCTGAGGAGAGAGAAGACAGAACTGGCCCGGTCAGGTTTGGTTCTCCTATGACAATCCTCTCACAAGAATTCAATGGGCTGCACTTGAACTCCCTCACATCCCCAGTATCAATTACAATAGAACTCAAAGGAAGATTCAGGCCAGACAATTAAATAATACATAAACAAAAGGAACAGGTAAGATTAACCAGGCAAAACAGCAGCAATGTAGAGTGGGTGTGGCCAATGGTGTGGGCAAGAGCAATAACAACAAAAACCCTAGTGCCCGCTGCTGGGAGCCAGCTCAGTCCCTTAGAAGCAGGGACTGTTCAAAGCGCTTTGTGTGGTGTAGCTCATTTAATCCCCACAGGAGCCCTGGCCCAGAAAGTCTAGAAAGAGGCAGCGGAGGACTGATGGGGTGTGTAAGAAGGTGGAAGCTGAGGCTTAGAGACAGAGGACTCGGCAGCGGAGCTCAGCAGGGTCAGAGGTGGAGGGCTTTGTAAATAGGATTGCCAGATAAATCCAAAGCCCCTTCACAGCCTTGTTGAAATCTAGACTCTGTGCGCTAGAGAGATGTGATATTTGTCTTTCTGATCCCGGCTTATTTTGTTTAATAAGGTGATCTCCAGTTCCTCAAAATGGTGTGCTTTCACTGTGTGGCTGGATAATGCCATTAATATACATCAATAAAAGATTTCCAATGTTTAATACACAATTTTTTTTAAAAAATCAAAATAAATCTGATTTTCAAATAAACAATTCGTCTTCACTATAAGTGTATTCTAAACTCTGCATGGGGATATGCTTATACTAAAAGGAATATTTGACGGTCATCTAAAAATTCAGATTCATATGAGTATGTTCTATCTGTCTATGGGTGTTTTGTGTGCATGACTGTCTGTGTACCACATGCATGACTGTTGCTCTCAGAGGCCAGAAGACGACCTTGGATTTTCTGGAACTAGAGTTACATACTGTTGTCAGCCACTTTGACTCTGAGCTGCTGATCTATCTCTCCAGACCTCTATTGTTATTTTTTGAGACAGTGTCTGGGATAGTTTGTATGTGCTTGGCCCAGGGAGTGACACTGTTGGGAGGTGTGGCCTTGTTGGAGTAGGTGTGGCCTTGTGGGTGTGAGCTTTAATACCCTTGTCCTAGCTGCCTGGGAGCCAGTTTTCTGCTAGCAGCCTTCAGATGAAGATGTAGAACTCTCAGCTCCTCCTGCACCATGCCTGCCTGGATGCTGTCGTGTTCCTGCCTTGATGATAATGGACTGAACCTCTGAATCTGTAAGTCAGCTCCAATGAAATGTTGTCCTTATAAGAGTTGCCTTGGTCATGGTATATGTTCACAGCAGTAAAACCCTAACTAAGACAGGGTCTCATGTAGCCTGACCTGCCTGCAACTCACTATACAGAAGATGATGACCTTGAACTTCACATCTTCCTAACTCTGCCTTCTGAGTGCTAGAACTACAGACTCAAACTACCACCCCACCTAGTTTATGCAGTGCTAGGGATCAAACCCAGGGCTTTGTGCCTGCGTGACAAGCCCTCTACTACTAGCCCTGAGCCCAGCCCCTCTGTGCTGTATTTTCATTTGCTCCATATGACCGCCCTCCTTTATAAATCACTTGAAAGGGTTCAGAATTGGAGCTTAGAGAAACAGCACTCACATGGTTTGAAGAACACTGTGGTCATTTCGACATTCTGGACTGTTGCTTTGGATGCTTCGTGGAGACAGCCCCAGAGTTAGGGAGGCCACTGAGAAATACAACTTTGAGTCCCTCCGTGCAGGCACCTAACATCGAGGCAGCTCCTTCCAACCTGGCACGATGCTATCTTCCCATTCCTGACTCCAGCTGTCCAATCCCTCATCCAGGAGGCACGGAGCACTGGCCATGTGACAGGTGAGGTTTGAAAAATTTAAAAACAAACTCATAGTTCCATGACCTTCCTGGCTGCGGATAGCTTGAGCCTGGGGCAGACCAGTGGTATGACTGAGTGGTAGGTAACAAGCCCAAAGCTGGGGGAGGGGAAGTTTGGGGCTGTATTTTTGCAGGATGCAGTGGGAAGTTAGGTCTGCGTTGCCCTCACTGCTGGCCTTTCTGCTTGGTTTCAAACTGTTGTCTCCTTGTGGCTGTTAGTGTTTTTTACTTGATCATATCACAGTAGGGAAGAGGACACACAAACCATGGGAAAAGATGCCCAGTGGCATGGAGAAGGAGAACATGGTATTTTCTGGGGACCAAGGAGAGCTAGGGCTTGTGAGCCAGCTTGGGAGGGGATTTGAATGAAGACACGAATACTTTTATGGCTGAAGAGATGACTCAGCCGTTAAGAGCATTTGTTGCTATTGCAGAGAACTTAGGTTTGGTTCCTAGTGACCACCAAGTGGCTTCTAACTATAGGCCTCGGGAGATCAAATTCCTTCATTGGGCCTCCGAGGGCAATCAGGCATGTGGCACAAATGAACACATGCAAGCAAGGCACTCATGCACTTGACATAAAAATAAAACCTTAAAGGAAGCAAAGGGACATCTTCGCCACATGCTCATGGAGGAAAAGATGCTGATGTGGCTCCGGTGTGCAGGCCACGTCCTGGAGGCACGAGGTGATGGGAGAGCATAGTGCGATGCTCTATGGCTGGGTGGTAAATCAGGTAGAAGAGGCCCCAAGCAGGTCCAGGGATCTATCTCTGTTCTTTGTTATGAGAAAGAATCCAGAATCAGGAGATTCCAGGTTGATGGTAGGGTGTAGGACCCTACCTGTTCATACCTACAACTGAACTCACTCACAAGCAATGGGTTTTTGAAGGACCCTGGCCACACTAGGATAGAGAAATGCTTTAAAGGCTTTAAGGGATAGTAGAGGCTCCCTGTCCTTCCACACACTGTGCGTATGTAAATGTGGGTGAGTAAACACATGTGTCCATGATTACAGAAGCTAGACATCAGCGTTGGGGGACATTGACAATCATCCCCCACCTTACATTTTGAGATATGGTTTCTTATTGATCATAGAACTGGTTGATTTAGGTAGACTGGCTGGCTAGCAAACACCAGAGACTCCTCCCCCTAACTTCACTAGTTCCTCCCTGGTATAGCTATGTGCTAGGTGCCAAGGCTTACTCCTTGAATGTGGAGTAATTGAGGATTGAATGTGTCTCCTGCCTTGCACACAAATAGTTTACCTCCCGAGCTACCTCCACAGCCCCAGGAGAACCTTCTTAACGCATACTTTGTATGCTTGAGTATGCTTGCCCTGAGAACATTTTGATGGAAACAAAATAATCATAAAATCTACCCCCAAGACGTAGTCACTCAAAACAGTTGCCACTTCTTTCCAAGTCCACAGACCTGTGGGTCTGCTGGGGTGCTCCTGATTCGGACTGCTTCCCAGTAGGTGGGTTGGACAAACACGGCTCTTTCTGTGTCGTTCCAGAGTTTAGAATATGCTCATAGTGTAATCTGGTTGCTCCCTGATAGGTAGCAATGCATGATGCCTCTCGAGGTATCTAGGCTTGACCCTTACTCCTCACGACTGATAATGGAGAAATTACATGCTGGACAAGCAGCTAACAGTCTTAATTGTTTTCCTCTTTGCTATGATGAAGTGCATGGTAGAAGTGGTGTAAGGAAGGAGTGTTGGAGGGGAGTGTCAGGCAGAGAACCTCCTCTTTGACTCACCACTCAGTTCTAGGAGCTTCTGCCCAGAAGACAGACACAAAGGTAGGCTACAAAGACTTCCACGGAGAATGAGTGAGCCTTCAGATATTTGCTGGCATCTCATATCTAGATGCTTTGAGGCAGGGTATTCAATAGGCATATATCAGCAGAATAGTCAACCACCTGTGATGTAAAGATCCAAAATAAGTGTGACCTTAGAAGTTACGGTAGCCTCATGGTGGCTCATACCTATCATCCCGGGACACAGAGGCATGATCATCTTGTGTTTGAGGCTAGCCAGCTTCAAGCTATCTTAGAGTAAAATGGAACCCCATCTCAAGAAAGAAAAAAAAAAAACAAAAGCAGTAATGGCTGTTCCATGGCCTCCTTAGGAGAGGAAACTGGAGAATTGTGGTATCAGGCAGTATCAACCTCTGTCTGGAGTCAACGAGATTAACCACCACACTATGGCAGGGACAATAAGATGGCCTTCATGTCCATTCATAATGATGCCATCACTTTCCTCTGTAAAATGCAGACAGTCCCTGACTAATTCCTCGCCACTGTTCAAGGGATGCTTTCATCCAGAGACTGAGAGAAGGGCTGACTACTTATAGACATGCTGGTCCTTTCCTCAGGGCACGGTCACAAAAGCCACTCAAGTACATCTTCAGCAAGAGCTGAAGACATGTTCACTCTGGCTAGTAGCAGAAGCCATTTGCAGTGATGGAGGGTGGAGAAGAGAGAGGATAGATGTGGGTGGATATCTACCTTGAAAAATGAGCACGGTGATCCACAGTATGTTAAGGCTGAACTTAGAAAATGCTGCAGGCATCTGAATCATGAGCTCCATCCTTCCCTGGGCTGGAAGACAAAAGAATACAAGTTTGTGCATCTCTGTCTAGTCTGACTGCTGTGTTTCTTGGCCAGACAGGATCTTAGCTCTCCTAAGCCCAGTGCCTCCACCTGTGTTTCTTCCCGGATTCCTGGCTGTCTGCATTATTGAGCCATAGAAACTGTGTTCTGATCCATGGGGACTCCTCAAAGATAATAGCTGCTTGTGGGACCTGAAATCCTCCCTATTCCCCAGTGATTTTGCTCAGAGCAATAGCAGCACCCCATGCTGTAGAGGCCTTGTCGTCATGTTCACCACCATTTGGAAGAGCCCATCATCCAGTGAGTGCTTACACTGGAGAAGAATTGCCACAGAGAAAGTTAATCTTTTCAAAAAATGTTAATTTTTTTGGTGAGGAAATTAAATGGGATGCCAAATTGTCTCTGTCATTATGTTCCCTTCCCTTCTGAGCACTTAGCGCTCTGATAAGAGGGACATTTCCACACGTAGCAATGCAGATGGGGGACGTTTCCCTCTTGATGGAGACCAACATTAGCCCATTCATCAGCTCTGAGCCTGTGTCTCTGCCAGCTCCATCTCACAGTCCGCTGAACAGAAGGGTGGAGCTGGAGAGACCTACAGGCTTGACCACCCTTGGGAGGCAAACAGGGAGACCCTCTACAGATGCACAGAGAAAGCAGAGCCTCTGAGAGATGCTCTAGGATCTGTGAATGAAGAGTTGGGCGACAGCATGGTCCTGCCTCTGATCACTTATTGAATAAAAGACCATCCCTGAGCACTGTCCCTTTGCTGTGACTCCAGCTCTTCCAAGACCCATTCCTGTGCCACGGCCTGCCCTTGAGATCACCTTGAGAACTCTGCTGAGCAGTCTCCCTAGACCAGCCCTAGGTAGGCATTGCCTCTCCCACTAACTCACCTCCAGGGTTAACCCAGACATCTGGACAGGGTAAGTATGGACAGCCTTTAACCCCTTGAGACTCATCTCCAGGGATGAGAAACTTCACAGGCACTACGACAAAGAGAAAGTCTGAAAAAGAAAAGTGCGGTAGGAGTTGGGGATGTGGCTCAGTTGATAGGGTGCTTGCTCAGCATACAAAAGCCCTGGGCTCAGTCACCAAGTGCTACATCAACCAGGTGTGGCTATGTACACCTGTGATTACCACATCAGACCAGGTATGGTGGTGCACACCTGTGATTACCACATCAGACCAGATATGGTGGTGCACACCTGTGATTACCACATCAGACCAGATGTGGCGGTGCACACCTGTGATTACCACATCAGACCAGATGTGGCTGTGTACACCTGTGATTACCACATCAGACCAGGTGTGGCTGTGTACACCTGTAATTACCACATCAGACCAGGTGTGACAGTGCACACCTATGATTACCACATCAGACCAGATGTGGCTATGTACATCTGTAATTACCACATCAGACCAGGTGTGACAGTGATACCTGTGATTACCACATCAGAACAGGTGTGGCTGTGTACATCTGTGATTACCACATCAGAACAGGTGTGGCGGTGCACACCTGTGATTACCACATCAGAATAGGTGTGGCTGTGTACATCTGTGATTACCACATCAGAACAGGTGTGGCGGTGCACACCTGTGATTACCACATCAGACCAGGTGTGGCAGTGCACACCTGTGATCCATAATTTATGAGGTAGATGTAGGAGGATCAGGTGTTCAAGGCCAGCCTGGGCTACAGGAAACCTGGTACAAAGCAAAAATACAGACAGACTGGGATATAGCTCAGGGGTAGAATATTCACCTAGCATTTAGGCCCTCGGTGTGGCTCCTAATATCCCACAAATGCATGGTGATACTTATCTGTAATCTCAGCACTCAACATAAGTAAATGCAAGAGGATCAGAAATTCAAAGTCATACTCAGCTACCTAGTGCTTTTGAGGGCAGCCTGGGCTACTCGATGTTGGGAAATATTTTTGTGCACTGTACCCATAGACCTGGTTGCAGCCTGTATTTGGGTATTGCCTTTATTATGAAGCTTCTCCTGACTCAATGTTTTGTAATACTTTATACTCTATCACCTTCTGATTGGTTAAAATAAAAGGCCGAACAGCCTATAGCTGGGCAGAGGAGGCAAAGGCAGGGTTTCCATGCCCAGAGAAGGAGAGAGAGTCTCAGGTGGGGCCCAAGGATTCTCAATAGAGACAGACTGTGAAGAAGAAGGAGGTGCCAGAGAGAAACCAAGATGGCAGATAACGGGCCACGTGGCTGGGAAGTAGCCTAAGGCTAACATTGTTGGGTTGGAATAGCTCAGCATTTGCCCAGCTATAGATTCAGAAACTTCTAATAAATATAAAGGTCTCCATGTCACATTCGGAGCAAGGGCAGGCATAGAAAGCCCCTAGGTTTACAGTATGAGACCATGTCAGAAAGCCAGGGAGGAAGGGAAGGAAACAAAGAAAATGAAGGAATGGAGAGAGGGGGAGAGATGAAGGGAGAGAGGAAGGGTGGCAAAGGAAAGGAAGGAAATAAAACTAATGATCTTTAAGCACTTGAAGTACAGCAATAACATAAAACAGAGAGCTCTGGTGTTTCCTCTGCTGTCTACAAAGCACAGCGGTCTGTCACATCCATTGGCTGCTAAGTTTAGTAGTCACAAAAAAAGTCAGCATACTTAAAGACTATTTGAGGGTTCAATCATCTCCCTTTGAGAGAATTCCCAGGCCCATGCCATGATTACTGTAGTCAATCATGGATTAAATAAGTTACCTAGAGCCAAGTTATTTCAAAAGCAAAATCATGAAAAAAGATTCTCTCAATTTTTACAGTAAAGATGTATATTTGATGTGGAATATGGGCTATTTAAATGTGTTTGATGTGATATAGGGCCATAGCTCTGAAATGAGTGTTCAGGGCCTTTGGAAGTCCTAAAATGCCTGCGAGTGTGCTGTCTTAAGATAAAAAGATTCATTCTCAAAGCCTGCTAGATTGTAATATGTCTACATATCCTTAAAGCACTGATAAACTACTATGCAACTGTTAGAAAGAATCAAGCCTACTTCCAGGCAGGGACAGAAGGCATTCAAGTTATATTGTTACATGAACAAAGCAAGTAGAACAATATGTACAGTGGAATTTATTTTACAGCAAATAATTTGTGTGTGTGTGTGTGTGTGTGTGTGTGTGTGTGTGTGTGTGTGTGTACATGTGCACACATGCATGGAAATATGTGCTATTGCATGGGCATGGAACATTGTGAAGAGATACCACAACAATAGAGGTTATTTAACAATCAAAAAAAAAATAAGGGTCAGATGAGCGCTAACTTTTTTTAATATGTGTATATATAAATATGTATATACCTATATAAAAACACACACAAATCTATATTTGCAAGAACCAAACTCATCAGGTGCCCTTATTTTTACAACTTTGAAACACTAAAAAAATCACCGAAAGGACTGATCTACAAGAAAGTAAAACCAGAAATCAACACTGGTGGGCAAATGCTTTCCAGGGGAGAACCCTCTGTGTGGCTGACTGAAATGTCCCATCACCATAATAGACAGAGGGATCTTCAGCATGTCCCAGAGCCAGGACAGCCTTTCACATTATGGATGTCCCATTGCTCAGATCCCATCCTCCTTAAGTAGTTTTCTAACCAATGTAGCATTATGATTCAAGCAACATTCTCTGAGAGAATCAACTGCTAGCTTTGGATGGCTACTCTATGTCACTACAAATCTAGTAGCTTCAGACAGCACCTAGGGCTTTGAGAGGGTAGGGCGTGCTCAGAGGGTGAAATGCTTCCTGGGCAAGCATGACGACCTGTGTGCAGATCCATAGCATCCATATAAGAAGCTGGGCACAGTGGCAGGCACCTGTAATTCCTGCACCAGAGAGGCAGAGGCCAGGCCATCCCTGAGGCTTGGTGGCCAGCTAGTCTTGAGCAACCAGAAAGTTCCAGGTTTAGTGGGAGATCCTGCTTCAAAAGCTGATGTGGAGTGTGATTAAGAAAGGCACTTGAGATTAACGTCGGGCCTCTTCCCAAGGCTGGCACACCCACATATACACCACCCCTACCCACAAACACTCACACACACACACTCACACACAAACACCACATACATACACACTCACACATATAACCATACCCACACA